>NC_132995.1:72591438-72903338 GCF_048564905.1 Vicugna pacos
TATTTGAAGAAATACCGGCTGAACACTTTCCCAACTTGAAGAAAGAAACAGACACCCAGATCCAGAAAGCCCAGACAGTTCCAAACAAAGTCCAGAGAGGTCCACACCAAGACACATCATAACTAAAATATCAAAAGGAAAACCAACTTGCTTCTTACATACAAGGGAAGCCCCATAAGACTATCAGCAGATTCTTCAGCACAAACTTTGCAGCCAACAGGGACTAACATAATATATTCAAAGTGCTGAAGGGAAAAACCTCCCAACCAATGACACTCTATCTGGCAAAGTTATCATTCAGAGCTGAGGGAGGGATAAGAGAGTTTTCCAGACAAGCAATAGCTAAAGCAGTTCATTGTATTTTTTTTTCAGATTCTGCATATAAGTGATATCATATATTTATCTTTGCCTGACTTCGCTTATGATAATCTCTAAGTTCGTTCATGTTGCTGCAAATGGCAATATTTCATTCTTTTTTTAAGACTGAGTAGTATTTCACTGTATGTACACACACACACACACACACACACACTCATATACACGCACACCTCAATGAGCTGGAAAAAGAAGAATACACAAAGCCCAAAGTTCGTAGAAGGAAAAAAATAACAAAGATCAGAGCAGGAATAGAAGAAATAGAGACTGAAAAGACAATAGAAAAGATCAATGAAATTAAAAGCTTGTTTTGTGAGAAGATAAGCGAAATTGGGTGTAGCTAAGCTCAATGAGAAAAAAAGAAGACTAAAGTAAGTAAAATCAGAGAAAGAGAAGATGTTACAACTGATACCACAGAAATATGAAGGATCATAAGAAACTATCATGACCAATTATATGCCAACAAACTGGATAATTTATAAGAAATGGATAATTTCTTAGAAACACGTAACCTACCAAGGCTGAGTCATGGTGAAATAAAAAATCTGAACAGATTGATTACTACAACAAACAAAAGTCCAGGACCAGATGGCTTCACTAGTCAATTCTACCAAACATTCAAGAAAGACTTAATACCAATCTTTCTCAAATTCTTCCAAAAAATAGAAGAGGAGGGAACAATTAGATAAGAAAAAGAAAGAAAAAGAATCCAAATTGGAAAGGAAGAAGTTGAACAGTCTCTATTTGCAGATGACATAATGTCATATATAGAAAACCCAAAAGACTCCAGCAAAAACTGTTAGAATTAATAAATGAACTAAGTAAAATTGCAGGATGCAAAATCAATATACAAAAATCTGTTAAGTTTCTATACACTACTACCAAACTATCAGAAAGAGAAATTAAGAAAAAAATCCCACTTACAATTGCATCAAAATAAATAAAATACCCAGTAATAAATTTAACCAAGGAGATGAAAGGCCTGTACACTGAAAATTATAAGACACAGATGAAAGAAATTGAAAAAGATATACATAAATGTGAAGATATTATGTGCTCATGGATTGGAAGAATTAATATTGTGAAAATGTCCATACTACCCCAAAGCAGTCTACATATGCAATGTAATCCCTATCAAAATTCCAATGGCATTTATCACAGCAATAGAACAAACAATCCCAAAATTTGTATGGAACCACAAAAGACCCTGAACAGCCAAAGAAATCTTGAGAGAGAAAAAAGCTTCTGACTTCAAACACTTCTGATTTCCAACTACTACAAAGCTACAGTATGGTACTGGCATAAAAGCAGACTCGTAAGTCAATGAAACAGAATAGAGAGCCCAGAAATAAACTCTTATATATATATACGGTCAATTAATTTACAATGAAAGAAGCAAGAATAATACAATGAGGAAAAGACAGTCTCTTCAACAAATGGTGTAGGGAAAATTGGACAGCCACATGCAAAAAAAAAAAAAATTAAACTCGATCACCATCTTACACCATACATAAAAATTAACTCAAAATGGATTAAAAACTTGAAAGTAAAACTGGAAATTATAAAACCTCTAGAAGAAAACACAGGCGGTAAACACCTTAACATAGGTTTTGGTGATGATTTTGTAAATCTGGCACCAAAAGCAAAGACAACAAAAGTAAAAATAAGCAAGTGGAATTTTATAAAACTAAGACTTTTGCATAGCAAAAGAAGCCATCAACAAAATGAAAAGACAACTTACTGAATGGGAGAAAATAATTAAAAATTATATAGCTGATAAAGGGCTAATCTCCAAAACATATAAAGAACTCATACAACTCAACAGCAAGCAAACAAACAATCTGATTAAAAATCTGAATCGATGTTTCTCCAGAGAAGACATACAGATGGTCAACATACACATAAAGAGATGCTCAATAACACTAATCAACGAGAAATACAAATCAAAAATGCCCTTTTAAAAATGGCCATTATCAAAAAGACAAGAAATAGCAAGTGTTGGGGAGGACGTGGATAAAGGGGAACCCTTGTGCACTGCTGGTGGGAATGTAAATTGGTACAACCTCTATGAAAAGAACAGCATGGAGTTTTCTTTAAAAAATACGAATAGATTCACCATACAATCCAGCATTTCCACTTCTGGATATTTATCCAAAGAAAATGAAAGCATTAACCCCAAAGATACCCGCATTCCTATGTTCATTGCAGCATTATTTCCAATAGCCAAGATGTGGAAACAAATAAAATGTTCACTGTTGGATGAATGAACAAAGAAATTGTTTTTTATATATACACATATACACTCACAGTAGAATACTATTCAACCGTAAAAAAGAATGAAATCTTACCATTTGTGACAGTATGGATGGGCGTCACGACCCTTATGCTAAGTGAAATAAGTCAGACGAGAAAGACACACACCTCCTGACCTCTCTTTTGTGTGAAATCTGAAGAGCAAAACAAAAGAATAAGAACAACAAAAAGAGCTCACAGAGAAGCCCACAGATACAGAGAACAGATTCCAGAGGGAAAGCATTTTCCCCCAACGAGTACAAAGTGCTGTGTTTTGTAACAAGCAGTATTAAAGGAAAAACTGAGGCATATTACATATTTTAAGAATTTATTTGAGCAAAAATTGATTCAGGTCAGGTGGTGCCAAGCTGGAAGTGGTTAGGGGCACTCCAGCCCTCAGATACCAGGGCCAAGACTTAAAAAGAAAACGTGTGGCTCCAAATACAGAAAATTATTTGATCGGTTACAGTGTAAAGCCGGGTGGCCTGCTTGTGACTGGCTGTCTTTAAGCTTCGATTTTGTGAACGTGATGCCTTCATAGGCTTCGATTTTGGTTTGCTTAGGGAAGTTGCCCTGGCATGAGAGCCGCCTCGTCTAAGGTCCTCCTTATTTAATCAGTTTAACATCAGTAATGCAGTTATTCACATCATTTAGGTCAGAAAACAGATTCAGGTTTCTCTTTTTAAGGGGCCAAGTCATTAACTGATGATAATATAGGAAGTGGGCACTTGAATCCTATCCCTCATCGTTCTTCTACTTTGTGCCCCTGGCGTATAGACAGAGAGAATGGGCCACCTTTGGGGGTCAAAGTCCTGGCTCTGCTACACACTCTCCACCAGAGGAGAGCTCAAAGCAAGGCCCTTACCTACCCCCTTAAGCTCTCCGTTTTCCTCCTTTTCCTCACTCTCTCCCCTCCTACCTTTTAGCCCAGCCACGCCCACTTGTTTACAGCTGCATTTGCATGACAGTGGCAGAGCTGAACAGCAGAGACTGGGGCCTCTGGGCCACATGGCCAGCAAAGTCTAAAATCCTGACAAACTGACCTTGCACAGAAAAAGTTTTGTTGATGCTGGCTGTATAGGAAAGGATTACCAAAACAGCAATGCACGGGCTTTCAGAGGGTTTTTAATTGCTTCAAATCACCTTGATTTGTATTTTTCACAGAAGTAAAAATCTCAAAGCCTGGACCTCCCTGGCATATGTGACAGAAGTGTTCTTTAAAAGAGCTATTTTCTTAAAAAGCAGAGACGTAATTGCGAGCTATCCTCCATGGGACTGTGCTGACAGAATGACAGCGAATTGCTCATTTCCTAGTAGAGCTTAGAAGCTCTTTGAGCAGGTAACATACGCCTAAACCCAGTGAAAACCATTGACAAGTCTAGAACAGACGGATCCGGGACTTGGGCAGGCACGTGGGAATGACAGTAGCAGCCAATGAACATGAGCTTGAGTGTGGAGAATTTCTGTATTATCCACACCCTGTTAAAAACAAGACAACGGGCCTCGAATGGAATCACTTACGCTAAGCACCATGCCACCAAATAGAGACTTAATTCCAATTCCACTCTCCCCAAAGTGGAACCTTAAAACAGCCCCTCGTCCATCAAGAATCAGCTAATCAGCAGTAGTTAGGTAATCCACCCGACACCCTTGCTGTCCCCTAAAGGAAAATGGCCTTGCAATAGCCAGCTGCTTTTTTGTCAAGTATAACTTCCTGCTTCCCACTCCCTTCTGTCTATAAAAGTCTTTCATTTTGTACAGTTCCTCAGAATTCCTTTCTAGTCACTAAATTAGATGCTGCCAGTTTGGGAATCATTGAATAAAGCCAATAAAATCTCTAAAATTTACTCAGTTGAATTTTGTTTTTTAATAACCCTAAACACTCTAGATGTCTGGATGGTTTCAAACCAGATATAAAGATCCTCGTGTAGGAGCTGAAAAAGAGGGTTAAAAACCATGAATGAAAACAAAAAACAAACTAAAAGCTGGAGGATGAGTGTGCTCGAACATGAGATGGGAGGAGAGTGGTGGGAGTTTGCTTTAAAGAGGAGGAAACAGAAAGGGGACTCTTAGGGACCCAGGTAAAGTGGGGGAATTGCTACGATGCAGGATTATGTTAAGGAGGAGAGACAAAAGCACAGTCCAGAGAGAAGGGAGGGTAGGAGAGAAGAAGGACTGGCGAGGAGAGCAAAGGGTAAACATGCGAAAGCTAGAGGGTGAAGAGAATGGAGCGAGGAGTGAGGAACAGAGAGGATGCTATCAACTCTTGAGACAGAGCACTCCCTCCAGAGACCTGACTTGCCTGGGTTACGGTGGGACAACATGGATTCTAATACACAGAGCCTTCTTTCAAGGAACTGCCAATCTGGGAGTGGGGGCGGTGGGAGAGAAAACATGTACACATAAAATTAACTAAGAGTCCAAGGCAGCGAAAGGAATATAATCTACAGAATCATAGCAGGTGGTTTAACCCACGCAGATGTGAACTGTAAAGCATATTTCTTTTTCATTTCTGAGTTCCTTTTTAAAAAACAGCTCAGAGCAATGATTCTGTTTAAAAAAAAAATGGTACCTAGGGTAGTAGTTTCCACTAAGGTTATCCTGAGGGTCACATCCAAGTGGCATGGATAATCAAAAAGGCCATGTATATATTTGCATTTAAAGTAGTATGATTTACATGCTTTTGCATATCCAGACGCATATTATGCATATAATTATGTTGACTCTAAGATCTGTCCTCACACACAATATTCAACTCGAAGTTAATGGGCTGGAGGGAGTCAGTTCTTACTTTTTCTTGCCTTCCTCCTTCTCACTCATCCTGTCACTGATCTGGCCTCTTGTGGGAGAGGAGAAGGAGGGGTGACTGGGCGGGTGAGGGCTGAGCACTGACAGGGGTTTCAGCCGGACCTTCAGAGGGGGAGCACTGGACCCGGTCGATCAGGAGCCATGTTCCCACAAGACCATGTTGGGTGTGCAAGGGAGGCTCGGTCAACAACTGTAAAAAACGTGCCCCTACTATTCATAAAATCAAAGATTATTCACACCTGTTTTCTCTCTCTGACCTGTCTGAGGGACATAGTCCCTGAGAGACAGAGATGAATACAAATGGTCACCATTTATTGAAAGCTTAATATGTACCTGGTATTTGTGTGGGTTACTTTATATACAGCTTTTCATTTTCTCTCTTTAAATAATGAATTACCTTATTAAGTAGGTATTGTCATCGCTACGGTTGAAAGAAATGAGACTTAGAGAGGTTAAACGACTTGCCCAAAACCACACACCCAATAAGCGTGGGCACAGGGATCCATTAGATCGCTTAGTTCGCACACGGGCCTGCGGTGTGTGAGCCACTGGTGAGCTGCTGTCGGTTGAGCTCCGGAGTCATGCTAAGTGCTGTGCATAATTAGGATAGTTATTTCCTGCCTTAAAACTGCTTATGGTTGGGGTGTCTCTCTTTGGCAGACAGTAGAGGCATTCTCCCACTTACCGAAGCCGTATATCCAGAGAGCCAGCTCAGGTGCTACCTGTGCCCTCACTTCTTGTATCCCAGCAACTTCCCAGTCTTGTCCGCCCTGCCTTCTAACTATCTCACTCACACGGCGAAGCCTTCCTCCAAATCTGCATCACCACCAAGGCCGCTTTTGCTCTTACTGCCGCCCAGCTTTCTCCCTGTTCTCTTTGCCTCTAGAAAACGAGAAAGAGTAACCGGCGATGGTCGGGATGACACGGTGGGCGTCTTTGTTTCCCAGCGCTTCACACTGACGCCAGGACAATAACCATGTAATGCTTGTTGAAAAAAATCCTCCAATAAAGTTCTTACAGTGAAATCTTGAAAACAAATTTGTCCATGAGATAAGGACTTATGTAAATATACACGTACTCTTAGAAAGTTTTCCTGGGTGCGCACCATACATACTCACATACCCACGTGTGGTGTTTATAGACCTGGATGTTTTCAAATGAGGTGCCATTGGTCAGGAATAGACCTGTCCTGCAAAGAGTCAGGAGATATTCTCACTCTGTCATACAAGGTGGCAATTCTGCATGGAGGTGGGGGAGTCATTGTCATGATCAAAGTGATCCCTGGACTCGCCCTCAGAGAGAGCGTCCAGGCTGAGGAGGAAACCCAGATCTTAGAATCCGCAGTGAGCCAACTTTTGACTCTTTTTGGCAGTGAGTTCTTGTCATTCCTAACAGTTGCTTTCTCCCCCATTTCCCAACATACATGCACCAGCCATGGGGACTTCAAGTTATTTTAATAAACATTTATTATAGACTGTGTGTCGGGGGATTGAAAAATAAATGAGTAATCCATAAGCACTGCAGACTGGAAATTACTTAGTAGTTCAAAAACAGAATCTCTGCCTTCAAGGAGATAAATGAACACATCAGTCCTTTAATGCTTACGACGTGATTTCACATAAGCTATCTCTTGTCACCTCAGTCTCATAACTATTGTCTCCGTTTTACTGATGAGGAAACAAAAGCTCAAAATTAAGTGAATTACTCAGGATCACACTACCAGCGAGAGTTGAAATCCAGGACTTCCGGTGCCGCATCTTTGCTCTCATAGCACGGAGCCACGCTGCTGTGGACATTTGTCAGTTTATTCAGCAACACACTATCTAACACACTTATTAAACACCTAGGCTGTTCCAAACACTTGGGATGTATCAGTGACCAAAACGGACGATGTAAGCTCTCAAGATGCTTGTGTTCTTGGCTTTTCCTTGATGAGCTGCAAATCTCCCTTTGGAGGCGAAGGCTCTGTCTGCTGCATGCAAGCCTTTCAGATTCTTTCCCCTTAAGGACTGTAGCTTACTCTGTGGAACAGCTGGTCCTCAGGCTCTCATCCCTGGGTGTGGCTTCTGGGCCGGCAAGCTTTGGGGTTAGCTAGTTTTAATTACATGCCATCAGTTTGGCTGCTGCACATATCAGTACTACAAAGTTATTTAAGAGCACAAGTCTGTTTGCCTTTAATTAATTTAAATATACACATACAATGTTAGGAAAATTAAGTAGACAAAAATATTTTCACGCATCATAGGTATTTTGCAAACATATACAGAGTAATCTGTTAATTACATTTTCCTTCACAAACCGTTTATCTTTTCAAAGCCTTGCCTAATAATTGGATGCTTCTCACGTTTTTAACTGCTTGTGATTCACTTTTCCAGGCTGTTTCCAAAGGGACTGCTGTGTCCCAAATGAAAAGGAATATTATAATAGCGTGGTAAAATCAAACAGCATATAGTGTCTCGTTTTAGCCCAAAGGCCATGTGGTGTCATTACAACACTAACAGGACTTCCCTAGGTAAAGTGATGCCGTGAATTCTCTCCTAATCTGCGCTTTTTCTTTAATTGGAAGGAAATGCATCGAAAGATTGATAATATTGGTCTTTGTCCCAGGTTTCTGGCATAGAGTTCTCTCCAGAACCCTTGTACGTTCCTAAGTGGTACGAGCACTCGCGCATCCTTTGTTCTAATGCGGAGGCTCTGGGCGGGCTCCTGGTGGAGGCTGGTCACCACACAGACAAAGCCGTGCTTAGAAGCTTGGAATTTTCAGCTCCTCCCACCCCACCCCATTCTCTAGACAAGGGCTGGAAATGGGGTTAGTAATGGATCATACTTATGAGAAGAAGCTGCATAAAACCCCAATGGTGTGGGGCCTGGGGAGCTCCCAGGTGGGTGAACACATCCATGTACCAGGAGGGTGAGGCACCCACCTCCACAGGGGCAGGAGCTCCTGTGTTCGAGCCCCTCCCAGACATCGCTCAACCCAGATACCTCTTTATCTGGCTCTTCCTCTTCCTCTTTTATTATATCCTCTAGTAACTGGTAAACATAAGTGTTTCCTTGAGTTCTGTGAGCCACGCTAGCAAATATTCAAATCCAAGGGCAGGAAGTTGTGGGAAACTCCAATTTGGAGCCAAGTGGAACAGTAGATGTGGGCAACCCCAGGGCCTATGACCAGTGATTGGCATCTGAAGTGGGGGGGTGGGCAGTCTCGCAAGACTGAGCCCTTCACCCATGGGACCTGACACAATCTCCAGATAGGTCGTGTTATCAGTGGGTCAAACTGCAGGACGTCCAGCTGTGTCACAGAATTGCTGGTGGGAGAAAACCTCCCACACATTTGGTAACCAGATGTGTCAGAAGCGAAGTGCTCAGGAGGAGAACTGCAGGTTTTTCCAATATACGCCCCAAACCTGGATCCAGGGAGTCACTGTCACTGTGTCCTTTTCCCTCTCTGCCAGCACAATTAGCGGCTAACCTTGGCTCAGCTCTGGTCACAGCCATCTAACCATACCTGCCATCTCTGCAGTCCAGTCAGACTTCCATCTTCTGTTGAACGATTACAGTAGAGTTCAATTTCATCTCCTTGTCTCCAAGATCCCCCACAGAAGATGGGTGTGTGGTCAGGAGTCCCACCCTAAGCCCCAGACACACCATTACTTGCAGTTTCCTACGGGCCCCATTCTTTCAGATCTCTGTGGCTTTGCATCCCCTGCTTTCTCGTTCCGTAAAGCCCTTTCCTTTCAGTCTTCTTAAGATTCTACCTTTGTTTTTCCTACTCTGATCAGGGGTCACTTGTCTTCCAGATGGTGCATTTTCCCGTCTCCTCACACATTCCTCTGCTCTTCACCCGGTTTAGGTAACAGTGGCTTCACTCCCTTTGTTCCCGCTGTACCCAGTGCAGCAGCTAATGCTTTACTGATTGTCTTTCCCTGCACGTCTGTCTCTCCTACACTGTTTGTTGCTTTGATAGGAGGCATGAGGTGTGTATTTCTCCAGCCCTTAATAGAGTGACAATCAATGAACTGTGGGAATCCGGCTGGAGGAACAAGCAGACATCTTCAATAGGGAGGCAGTGTCCACACGCTCCCTCGTAGGGTAACTCTGAAGTAGCCACACACCTTAAAGGGGGCTGCAGGATGCTGTCACCCAGAAGTGGTGAGGTGGGTGGTATCTCCTAACCCTTTTTGCTGCTTCTTCCCCTTTCTGTCACTCTCCTTGCTTCCCAAAGAGGTATAAAATTTCTATCCAAGTGATGTGTGCTACATCCTAGCAAAATAAGTTTTGTAGAGCTGACAGCCCTGGGAGTAACTCTTCCACTCCTGGGTATTGTCTTGCAACCAGCCATACTGGTGCCAGCTGGTGGTAAATGTCTTGGTCACAGTGTTCAAACCATAAGCCACATACTGTGCCTGTAATCCACATGGGGCTTCTGGATCGCTCTCTCGTGTAATTTCAGGAATAAGTTTCCCAGTTAAATTATTGTTTGTGTGTGTGTGTGTGTTATTTATACTCTCATATATCCCAGAAAAAGGCAGAGGACTTGAACTTGTTGGTATTACTGACATAGGGGACAAGTCCACCTTTGTTGTGCCGTGTCTGCTGGCTTAAGGCACGTAGTAAAGTTTTCAAACGTAAAATATAAATCTGATCAAAACAGGTGAATTTGATAATTCTGAACAGGCAAAGTGCACTGTTCACCCACCATAGTCCTCAGAAACTATGATGTTTGGCAATAACATGGAAATTGATTTGTATTAATTTGTTAATGGAAAGAAACTAGGGACAGTTTTACTACCCAGACTTACTATTAGACCAGCCTCAAACTTCTGCTTTTAACAGTTTCCTTAATATGTTCGATATTTCTAAATAGCCAGCAAAAGCAGTTGCCAATGGGTTCAAGAAAAAAAAAATGAGAAAAATCAAACTTACAATGAAGAGAGTCTGTTATTTTTACGTAAGAGCAGTTTTCCTTGGGTGTATAATTTGAGAACCATGAAAACTAGTCACCCTTTTGTAGCAAACATTTAAATATAAAACAATTGGATGCACCATTACAGCCACCTAAGGAAAAAAAAAAGTAAAATTAGGCTGCACCTACCTCGGCCCTTCTGGTGTCCTCTGCCAAGTGGCTCTTTAGCCGGAACCCACCTGATCAGCGTCCTCACTGTTGCCTCCCCGCACCACCTCCTCCCACTCCACCATTACTCCAGCAGCTGCTCTGCTGTATCAGGCAGTCATTGGTTTATTAATGGCTCCCCAGTTAGACTATGGGCTCCCAGTGGGCAGGACCCACGTGTCTACTTTTGCACCTGGCACAGGATCTAAGCTAGATCTGGTATTTTTAACACTAATATCCTTATTATTACCTATAGAAAATCTGCTTTCCTGTTTGCTTCAGTTTTCTCCTTTCAAAACAAGATAATGATAGGATTTTCCTTGCAGGACAGGTGGAAACATTACATAACAAGATGTGTAAGTTTCTTAGAACAGGACACATGGTAAGTGCTTAATAAAGGTTGGATAGTGTTGCTATTTCATACTTCAGCAGAACAAGGGTGTCACAAGCAGGTTCTTGTTGGTAGGAAGAACATCTTTCAAATTAGGGTGTAAGCTGAAAACACAAATAAATAAACACAAATTCTCTGAAACTTCCTATAATGCCATGAAAGATTCCTCTTGCTACTGCAGCCTAAGGTTTTTCTGTTTTATCATTTCATATCATTTTATCCTGTTATATAGACCCTTCCTCCTTTAATTACGTGCCCTGGGCCAGCAGCACCAGTAACTCCTGGGCTCTTGTCAGACACTCAGAATCTCAGGACCCACAGAAATCCTACTAAGTTAGAATCTGAATCTTAACAACAGCCCTACATGATTTTGGTGCATTTTAAAATTTGAGAAGCACAGACACACACTATGCTGTAGTCTCCTCATTTAAAAAAAACGGGAATTATCAGAGCACCTGTCTCACAGGTATCCTGTGAGATTAAACATGTTAATGGGCGCAAAGCGTGTTCAGCCGGGCCCAACCCACGTAGCAAGTGCTAAGTGGGCCTTAATGTACATGGAGTGTTGAGGAAAATGGCACAGAGGTTATTGGTCTCTTCTAATTGGCCACATACAAAAAAACACGCCAAACATTATGTTCAGTTTTGGCTGTCGAAACTTATATAAACACTGAAAACCCATAACACACTCGATGGAGAATGATTGGAGTGTTGAGGGAAACTAACCTTTGTGGTTAGAAAAAGTGGTGCAAGGAACTAGGAAGAGTCATGCTGGAGAAGAACGCACCTGTGGGGGATGATGCCTGCCTCCACATTCTGGAAGATGCAGATTTATCTTTGTGACTCCAGGTGGCGAGACAAGAACTCATGCATCGAAGTCACAGAGGGAGATCTGATTCGAAATAAGGAATGGATCTAATTTCCTTAGAGTCAGATCTTTTCAAAGTGGGATGGAGTTTCTCGCCAGGAGGTGATTTCTCTGCCCTACAATATCCAAATAGAGCCTGAGGTTCATTCTACTGGGACAGCAAAAGGGATTCGTACAATGGATGGCTTCTGAGGTGACGTCCCACTCTGACATGCGTGATTTTATGAACAATGTAACTGAAGAGGTACTTAGGCTTCACTGAAATTCTAGACCTTTTAATCTCTCTGGTGTTTAGAAAAGTCACAGCAAGTGTGATCATCTGTTACCTAGCTAATCATTCTTTCTCTCTTTCTAAATAGTTCCTTGTCCCTCACTCCCACATTTCAAAGGCAAGAGGAAAGAGAGAGCACATTTAGGTCTTTCTGCATCCAATATATAAACTATCCCCTACTAAGTCGGAGCTCTCGAACCAAGAGATGATAAACTACTTAACAACTAAAAGGGAATATAGCTGCTGTGTCTTCCTTCAGTCTTCTAAGTATTTCCTCCCTGAAATTATGGCTCACTGAATAGAACTTCCTTTGCCAAAGGCGTGGAAGGTTTATATGCAAGGCTTACATGTTTCTACTGTAAGCACTGTGTAGGCGTGTTCTACCTACCAAGAACAGTCTGTTTTAAAGCCAATGGGAACAAACATTGGCGCTGGAAGCTCTCTGATCAACTAAGTAAGAGGTTAAAAACCCATCAAGGCTCCCTGCATCACTGCGTCACTGTATCATAGCTCCCACCGGAAGGAGTAAACACTGGAAGAATTCCAGGCACCAAGGCAAGGCCAGTAGGGGTGATGATACAAGTTGGCCCAGCTCAAATGATAAGATCAAAAACTCCTTAATCTAACCTACACTCGGGGGAAGGAATATGACAGAATGATTGTCCAGTCTTTCACAAACAACAATTGGTTTCATGAACCTGATAGGGCAAATGGCAAAATTGTACATGACATGAAAACCGACTGACCATCGACTGTGAGTCAGATAATTCCAGGCACAACTTCTCACTTCAGTTTCAGACTAAGGCTTGGAGGAAGGTTGAGGTCTTCTAATTTTATAGATGAGACAACCAAGGCTCAGAGAAGTTGAGTTACTAGCTCAAAGTCACACAACTAATTAATGGATGAGCTGATAATTTATATTTGGATGCCCTGATTTTCAATGTGGCTTCCTTCTAAATATACCCAACCTGCTGGCACTTACAGAGTTTATCCCTGGGAGTAGTCCACAAACAGAAAGGTAGAATCTCTTCTAAGTAAGTGCTCACTGTCAATTATTTCAACAATTTAATAGGCAGTGTTCCAGATGGATAACGGCCGACATCAAATTTTTGAGTGGGAAAGAGGCAGCTTTTTAGATGCAAATATATTGTAGAGTACTTTCAATGCTTCTGGTCAGACTTACCTCTGCAGAGTTACCACTACTCTGAAGAGGTAATACAGCAAAGGAAGGCAATTTGAAGACTTGGTTGCTTGGAAGCCAACTACCAGCATGCATGTGCTCCTTATTACATTCACGTGGCCAGGGCTGGGGTTCAAGACTCCAGAGGCTGCAATGTTGGGAGAACTACCATTTCATGTCAGCATGAAGGCTAAGGATGGAGGAGCTGGCTGTGATGGAAGTGTCAATAGTGAGAGCTGTAATCACAACCTCAAGAGAGATCAACACCTACTGTACAAGAGGATTTAAAAATCCAATAAGTAAAGCTAATAGGGCTGCTATACTGAACGGTGGCACAAAGCCATGGTTTGCTGGCAACATGGAGCATCATTGCGTAATGGCTGAACACAAGCAGCGCGCTGTGTCAGGCAGCGTGAAGCCCAGGATGCAGAAAGCCAGAGAGAGGTTTTGACGGGATTGACCAAGTTATATGATTTGCAGGTGTTTTTGCGTACCGTTTCACTGGCTGGTAGCTTATTCCAGAGGTGGGAAAGGCTTGAACCCCGACTGGCAATTATGCTACTGATTTTGAGTTTGGAAAGAAGCCAGGAAGAGGGTCATAACATGGTCTGGAGTCCACAGGTGTCTTCTAATTTGTCTATAAAAAGAGAATTGAAGGGAAAACTCAGAAGAGATCTTAAATCACATTTGCGTAATCGTGTTTAACGGACAGGTGGCTCACTGTAGAATTTATTTAAAGTGTGTCTGTGTGTGTGCATATGTGTGTGTGTATTTCCTCAAAACCACACAGGCATTATTGAAACTGATGGCATGTGGTCCTTCCGGGCTCTAGCTGGCACGCAAGGAATAACTGTTGCCTTCTTCTTCGCCTCAAAAGAGGGAAAAATGAGTTTCTGTTGTTAAAGCCACTCCCGTCGTCACAATTTTTTTTCTTTCTCTTCCTCTCCCTCTCTTTTTTTTTTTCAGCTGCCAATTATATAAATCTATGTTTTAATTTTAAAAAAGCAAAACAAGAAGGAGAGCTACTTTAAGACAAAATATTAAAAATGAGAGAACGGGGCTCTGAGCTTGTTTTACCATCACACAGAGAGTCAGCACGTGGTTCCTGTGA
This sequence comes from Vicugna pacos, assembly GCF_048564905.1. Lineage (NCBI taxonomy): Eukaryota > Metazoa > Chordata > Mammalia > Artiodactyla > Camelidae > Vicugna > Vicugna pacos. The sequence continues at coordinate 72,605,848 of NC_132995.1, forward strand.
ACAGGCCAGGCTTTGGCTCTCCCTGCAGGCTTTCGTTACAGCAACTGTCTGAAAGCTAGAGAAGATGAGACGCTGAAAATCATCCCGAAGTGTTCATCAAAGAGAGTGATTTCCTTTGTCCAGGCTGAAGTCACGAGCTGTTACCTGGGTCAGCAGTGAGATCATGCAAATTCCTGCTGCCAAAGGCACTTTATCACGTTGTTGAGGCTACTGAGTCTTTTTCTTTTTCTTTTTCTTCTCTCTCTTTTTTTAGTGAGTCTCAGCTCTTAATTGAAAAAAAAAAAGATGGAGAATAACAATAAAAATAACCACAACAATAACAGAACAACCCCAGAAAAGGCAGGCAGAAGAGCCGGTGCCGCTTTCCCATTTGCCACAGTCTCTCTCGAGCATGGCTTTGCAGATGAAGGGTGACACTGGAGCTGCTGACCCCTGGTTGGGCTCAGTATCGACTCCAGATGGAATACTGTGGAATAAGCATCTATTAGCATAAGCCATGGCTAAAAAGCAAATGGGCAGCAAAGCCTCCTAATACTGAAAAATAAAAACCAGTTTACAAACATACTTTGGGGCACACCCCAAACCCAAAGGGGAAGTAATCCCAGATATTCTTCAGTGATGCACCAGAGTGCCCCAAATCCATCATCTTCATCACCATCATCACCGTCTTCACCATCATCACCAACGTCATCACCATCATCACCATCATCACCATACCATCATCACCATCATCATCATCATCACAATCATCACCACCATTACCATCTTCATCATCACCATCATCATCATCAGTAATCCATAATTATTATTGTAATGACTACCCTTTATTCATTACTTGCTTTTGGCTACACATTCTTCCCAGTTATATTATTTAGTCCTCATAATAATGCAAACAGGTAGGTGGGATTATTCCTTTCCATGGATGAGCAAACCTATTCAGAAGTCAAGCCACTTGGCCAAGGCCACCCAGTGGGTTAGCGCTGGAGGCAGGGCTCAGACCCAGGAATATCTGACTATGGAGCTGAGACCATTAAGCACTCTGCTCCCTGGACAGCCTCTGTTAACCACTGTGCTGTACTGCCTCGGTTTTGCTTTTAAAGGTGATACTTCTAGCTATGACTTAACAGCAACAATCAATTCAGCAAACACTATTGCTTTTTAACAAGCACAGTGAGTGTTTTTGGAGTGCCAGGAATGGGCAAAGTATTTAATAGACACATTAAAAAAATTGCTAAGAGGAATCTGGCAATGAGAAACAGATGAAATAGGACCACAGAATATGGGTGAGTCAGATAAAGAAAGAACCAAAAGCAGGTGAAGTGAAGTAAACTGTTGAATTACCCTGGCTGTCCTGGCTCACAGCCCCTCTGAGGAAGGAACGGAGAACAAAAGCTGTCATTGCAACAGGACATCAATCCACAGGGGGATAGCCTGGAAGGATGAGTAACAGAAGAGAGACAAAGAAGGATTTTGTTCAGCTTCTTAGGAGTTAGAAATTAGGAAGAGGACCCAACATTTCAACATTCATTCATCCCATAAACATTCCTTGAGAGCCAGGGATAAAAATAGTAAATGTTTTATGCCTCCTGGTGCTAAAGATCGGGGAAGGAAAACAGAACTGTCAGCAATAAAATGTCACGAGCCCCAGGATAGAACTTTTGCAAGATTCAGGAAAGCCAAGAGGAAAGAGTAGTTAAAATTCTAGAGAAGAGAATGCCAACTGAGGTTTTTATGAAAGAGGAAACAATTTAATAGAATCTTGAAAGATGAGGAAGCTTTTGCCAAGTGAACTGGGGTAGTGAGATGGGAAAAGAAAAAATATTTAGGGGAGGAAACAGATGTGCAAAGTCATGAAGACACGGGCCTTGGGGAATCTGTGAGCCCTAGGACTCAAGGGGACTGTGCAGATGTGTAAGCCTAGAGACGTCAGTCAGCAGGGTCAAGGTTGTGGGGGCTTCGTACGAGGAGCTAAGAAGTCAGGGCTCTATCCTGCTGGTGCTGAGTAGTCACCGATGATACTGTGAAAGATACTAATCTTTTAGAAATCACCCTGATAGCAGTGGGGCAGCTGAGTTCAGAGCTAAAGCTGCAGACAGCGGACAGTGTAGGGGCTGGACAATGAATGGTTGCAATGGGGAGGGAAATGAGCAGACAAATGCCAGGGACAGGGCAAACAGGATCTATTCTGGATTAGATGCTGGGAGTGACTATACTGTATTTTGAAATGAAGCAATGGATGTTGGAGTTGTGCAGAAAAGAATGACTCTGCTACTTCCATATGGAAACATAACAACTGGCTAATTTTACACAAATGCTATTTTTCACCTCCTGCACTGCTCTGTGGTTAATACAGCTCTTGGCTGAAAACATCCCTATTTCTTCAAATCTATTCTTATCATAAAACCAGAATTTTAAAGCTTAAACAGATCTTAGCAGTTGTCTAGTTCCAAGCCCCACCCCACCACCCATCAGATAGATAATTTAAAGGTGAAATGACTTCTCTATGGCAACTCAGTAAGTTAGAGGCGAGAACCATGATGAGAACCAGGTGCCACCCAGGCCATTCAGTGCTTCTCAAACAAGGACAACATGGTATCGTTCTGCTTGGGTTCAGTTCCAGGAAAGATTGTGTCTATTCAGATAATTTTCATCTTTTCCTTTTTACTTTACCTGCCAGAAAGAGTACACCCAAATTGATTATTCAAGGCTGATAATTTGCTCAACCCCAAGTGACTGAAAGCGTCTCTTCTTCCTTCTTCAATGAGAAGAGCTTTGTTCTACTTTAGCCGTGAATATGTTATCTTGCGTTGCATTTTAAACCGCCCTACGTCTACCTTTACATCCTTTTGGATATCGGTGAGAGTACAAAGTGTAAATAAACAGATTTATCAACACGTAGTTTCTTTCTAAACAGGAATAGAACTCTCAGTGTAGGAATCATCATGAGATTTTTGGGAGCTTGGAATGTAAACATTTCTGGCGACTTTTCCATGAGCAGTGGAAAATGTCTGTTTAGGATGAACAATTAGACGCAAAGCAGCCCTGGAATCGCAGGTCTGTAAAAGCTCTCTCAGCGCTGTGTTTGTCTTTGTCTGAGACGTCACCAGGCGAGGCACTTCAGCCTAATGGTACTTGCTACATATTTTGTTACCCCAGCTGCTGCAGTCTCCTGCAGAGTCTTTACTGGAAGATTATCTTGATAATTCAGTCATGCTTGCTCCTCTCCACTCCAGGGCAAATGTTTGTACGTGGATTAAATTAAAAAAATCAGAGGAAAGTGTGTGAAAGCATGTAAGTCGAGTCTTTAACTTCCACAAATTTAAAAAGATCTGATTGTCCAAGAACAGGAAAAGCATCGGGATTCCAGCCGGAACAAGAGCAACGGAAAGCAGTCTTACCAAGATAGGATAAATGATGCGACTTATCTGCTGGAGGCAGATGGGAACTTGTCTTGTAATATGTTAATTATATGACTAAATTCTAGAATTCAGATCGAAAAGCTTTCTCTTTTGTGGGCGGGTGGGGGGCAGGTGGGTGAGAAGTAAGCTCTGTGGTAGGTTTTGCAAGCTGTACGTTAGGAGGGACTGGCTATTCCCGTGGAGATCACCAAAGACTTGTACGGGAGAGACAGTCCTGTGACACCCACGGAAAACACAGAATGAAAGAACATCTTTATAAATGACATCCTAGGAGGAGTGTTTTTAATAAACCAATAGCCAGGACTTGGGGTCTAAGAAGGCTGGACACATTTAAGTGGCAATGGAAAGGAACATTTGAAATTAGAATTAATTCTGAGATATAAGGTCATTGTAACCATAATAAATACGAGTTGACTTTGAGGTACAATGAATAACTGAAAATTGTGCTCACTGTCTGCCGTGTTTACTGTTGAGTGGTAGCCTGAGCTTCAAATTAAGTGAAAAATGTATCTTCATCCCTTTAGAGCTTTTTCAGCTTTTTTGGTCGTGAACAATAGCAGCAAATGCTTTTAGTTTCACAGCCCATTAAAAACACACCCACATCCACACACACATAAAGGTGAAACAGAAGTTTCAGGAAAAATACCCTGACTAATATATTTAGATTCTCTTTTATTCTCTCCTTTTACATTCTACTATTTTTATTAGAATCCTGGTGTGAGCCTCTAAATGGATTCCAAGACCCACATACGGGCTGCAACCAGCAGTTTGAAAAGCACAAGCTAACTGCTGTAAAATCCATCAACTCGACCTAAATCAGAGAATCCACAGATCCAAAAGGTAGAAAATGGAACAGATGTAGGATGCCTCCGCTGAATCATAAGAAAGCAGAAGCGAAGAAGTGCTCGATGGTGGGAAATTGCGGAGGATAAATTCCTAGTGGGAGATTTATTAGCTTTGTGGTCCAGGAGCCATCATTCTTAAAGTCAGGATTCTGCTTGGTGGTAGAAAACCCAGAGAGAGGAGAAACACAATGTTATTTTTCTAATAAATATTGAATCTCTATTAATATGACTTTCTATTGCAATTACAATCTGTTGTGAGCCTGCACTGCGGGGACGGAGGCTAACTCTCTCCTCTGCAGCGCCTGGCATCCTGTTTATAGTCGGTAGTAATAATAATGATACTAGCAACTGTAACTGGATGATCAGGAGCTTTTGCAGTAACGTCCAGAGCTAGGATCATAAGGACTCTTTTTCTGCAGTTTCCATTTTTAATCCCCATGGTTTTCACTTCTTCCAATTTTGAAAATACATGCCCTGTTCCCCTTCTGATGGAGCCTGTTTGGCGAACATGAATGTTCTTGTGTGTTTTTTTCCTTATGGGCCTCAAAATTAAATGCCTTTCAATGTGTCTCCTTGTTTGTCTTGCCGGGATCACTGATGAGGTCAGCGTAGCTGGGGCACGGAGACTCAGTTGTTAACTGTTGCTTCTGAAGCCACAGAGAGAGCACAGAAGCCTGCAGACCATCATTCTGTAGATATATTTGTATATGTATGTATCTTTCTATAACAAAGGCACACTTGATCTTAATTTTCCCAAATTCTCAGGGATAGATTTAGTTTTAAAATTAAGAAGTAAGGAAGGTTTTTTTTTTTTTTTAATTTTTTAAGCCAGTGTGTGCTTTCTTCCCAGACTTTGTCAAATTTTATCCTTTCAAATTGAGGGTCTGACTCCACAGTGACACAGACATAAGGGGGAATGAGAGAAGTAACCACCTACCAGCCGGAGGTAGGGATGCTCAAGGATGACTGTGGCAGCAGGGAGGTAATAAGGTAGGAGAGGGCGGTTGGAAACAGAAGACAAAAAGGAGGTGGATTCCAATGCGGCCACAGCGATAGATAAATGATCCAAGTCTAATCCAGGGAGAAAGCCGGCAACACAAGTGGACAAGAATGGGCCATGGTCATGGGACAGGGGATTACACACAGGGAGAAAAGAAAGGAGAAACTGGAGAACTGGGGCTTTCTGGTCCCCAGAGGAATTTCAAGCTGACGCCATCTTTCATAACCAGAGGATTGAATTAGCCAATATCTACTTGCTTTCATTCAAAACTTTTTGTCTTTGATTGATGGTGCATATAAGGTAACTTCCAATTCCTTACCTAAGTCAACATGCTGTGCTTCAAGAAACCTGGCACATTCTAACATCAGGCTCAAAGCTGCCATTCACTGCCCTGTGGTACTGGTCAACCAAACTTATCCTTAATTATTTTATTAACTGTGGTTTCACCTCATAGGGGGTATCACATTCAATTGGAATTCAGGTTATTTAGTGGAAGGATCACACTTCTTATTTCATTTTTACAGGGTGGGAGTTATGATTCAAGCCACACATGAATTGGAGGCAGTGTGGTGTGTGGGGCTTAGGACGACCTGGTTCCAACCTTGGCTGAATCACTGGTTAGTTACAGTACTTTAAACAGTTTCCTCATTTGTACAATGGAAGTAATAATACTTGCCTCACAGGGTTATTTTGAGGATGAAAATGCAACGGGGAATGAAAAGCACTTAATAAAACTTAGCATCTTCTAAGGGGCTGGCAAAATGGTGTGTTATTAGAAGATTAGGGGGGTTCCTATTAAGATAGAAAAATACAGGTGGGAGATTATGATCAATTTTCCTTTTTATGTCAGAGGCATCGTAGACATGTGTGCCTCATGGCACCTGTCTCAGGTACCCAGTAAGGAAGGCTGAGGGGGTTACAGGTGGAGAGGAGTAAGCAGTCACTGATCGCAGGCAACATCGACATCCAGCACTTTCTTATACCTTCTGAATATGAAATGCAGAGTTAAACACCGTGACATCTGCTGCTCTTTATGTTAAATAAACCAAGGCCTTCCATAAATTAAAATGATCTTGTCATGCAGCGTGACAGAGGGTTACCCAATTTGCCAGAGAGGTGCAACTGAGTCTGTTGTAAGGGGAAAGTGCAGAGAGGCCGTGTTTAAAGCTGCATGCACCATGTCAAAAATATAAAAGGCCTTCTCGGTTAGTAAATGCATTTGCTTAGGCTCTAATAAACTAAGAATGGAAAAAGGTTAATTGACAAAATGATACTTGTCTAGTGCTGTCCTGAGCATTGCACTCAGGCAGATGTGTGAGACAGGGCTCCTGCTGTGCTGACACGGATGGTTATTGTAACTGACTCTTTTTGCCCTCGAGGGTGTGTAGCTTCTAGAAGCTTTCACCCTGGAATCTCACTGTTGTGCTAGAGCCCATCCAAGGAGGGCTGCAAAACCAGAAAGCCAAAGGACAGCACAGTTTACACCTGATTCAAAGGTGTTGCGACAAGGCCACAGACTGGCACTGGTCCTAAATGCTGTGGTGAAAATTCTGCGTTGCATTTGCGGCTTACACTTATGAATGCTTGACCATGTGGGAGGCAACCTGCTAAGAGCTCTCCAGACCCTGTGTCTCACTGTGCTCCCACGGTGACCCATCGAGGCAGGTGTTAATCTCCTACAGCTACAAACAGAGAAACTGAAGCATGCCGGTACTCTCCTTGGGCTGCACTGGGTAATATCCATACATTCATTCAAACATCTCTCTTCCATGGAGGGGTGAGTCATTCACTGATAAAACAATGGGCAGAGACTGTCCGACTCAGCTCAGAAAGCAGAGAACGATTTCTTACACTTGTTGGGATGAGAGCCACTGGGATGACGGGGAAGGGCGGCTGCTTGGCTTCCAAGGTGACGAGGACAGGGAATTCCAAACCTTTGTTTTCTTAACTCTTGGGAGCACAACCAACAATCACCGGGAGTATCAACAGATTTAATTTGGAGCTTAGACGAGATGGTGGCCTTACTGTCTGAATTTTGATAGTTGGAATGAGAAGAGCAAGCCACATAGCAAAGCTCTGTGTATATCTGTGCTCTTAAGTGACACACACTGCCTTTGACAAACAGTTATCTGCCCGCAAACAGATAAACACTTACGCATTCTTATTTGGAAAAGCTTGGGTCCTGCTGGAAAACAGGGAATGATTGTGATTCTTTCAAACCAGTAGGACTGTGAGCTGTGAATTAGCCTAAACAGAACAACAAAAACCCTTTCGAAGTGGAAACTAATTCTATTTTCATAGTCATCAGAGCAAGACTCTTAAAATCTAAATGTCTCACGAGTAACTTATAATGGGTTTATAGCTTTGTTTACTTTGCTTAGAGCAAGTCGGGGGCAATTTGAAATTTGCGTCATTAAAAAGCTTATTTTGAAAGTGTGTTGGCATTTCAGTTGCTGGTTTTGAAGGGTGTTAAACAGCTCCCTAAATGTGGGCAGTGGTCATCTGTCCGTCAGGCAGACACACAAGTCACCAAGTGCATTCCAACACAGGCTGTCACATATGCAAAGACATCTTCCTCTGTTGCTGTTCTGCCCTCCCCAAATGCACGTTCATCGTGGCTATTTTGACCCCTTTCACCTTATGTCTAGATGCCATTTTTAAACACATCATTACACAACTTCCTTGGTCCACCTTTAGGTCTTCTAATCAGTATAAGAATATTTATTCTTAAACAGTCCTCTTTGAAATCAAACATCTCTTCTGTCTCCTCTTATTTCCCCAATATGCCAAGGATGAACGCCAGCACGTTCCCTAGAACCACCGGGCATGGCTCCTTCAGTGTTCACTCGCCCCAGAATCATTTTCTGACTTCTCTTTACATGCGCTAACGGGCTCCTCCACGTCACAAAAGATAACTGGTGACACAGGAAAAGGCGAATGCACACCGAGGTGCATCAGGCAGTCGCTGGTGAAAGGAGGATTGAGGACCTGTGTCTGTGATTTCATCGTCTCTCGATTTGAATACATAGTCTTACGTAGTATAGATATTTCAGATTTTATAGTCTCTTTTCTAAGGTTTCATACCGAATTGTGGAGACAGTTAGTTGTCCGGCCACTTTACCCTTAGGTCTTGGGAAGAACTGAATCAAGGAGAAAATAGACACAGAATTAAAAAAAAAAAACCCTAAGAACTGGGACAAATGGACAAGTCACTTACCCTCTCAGAAGTTCAGGTTCCCTGGGAAAATATATACACGTATAAAAAAAATCAATAAATGAAGTTTGTGTGTGTGTGTGTGTGTGTGTGTTGTTGTCAAAGTGAAAACTGCACTGGGCCACGTTAAGCAGGCTAGGAGGACTTCATTCAGGGCTGCAAAAGGAAGCTACGGTGAGAGTAGAATGTGGTTTGAGCTCAACTCTGCTAAAACAAAGGTGAGAGAGATTTTAAGAGTTGGCGTGTGGGTGATGAGAGGCCACCTTTTGCTGATTGGCTCCATCCACTGGATGAGGAAACTCTTCTGTATCTTCATGACAGGGGGTAATTGTGCAACCTGGGGAAAAATACCCTGAAAGTTAGGCTCCTACCCAACTTTAGAGACTGGGAAAGAGGGCAGCTGCCTTCCTTGGTGTTCACTTTTCTAAGAGCTGGCTCCCTGGCCCTTGAGAAAAACATTCTTGGGTTGTAAGTTGGGAAGAGGCTATTAAAAAGATTTCCATCTCCAAGGGGCAGACAAAGTTTACAATGGCAAGTTTTCCAAAGTAAATGTTCTAAGAAAAGGGAGGTCAGAGCCTAGAGTCTAGAAGAAGCCTAAGTAACGCTGAGGACCAACACCAGTGTCCGCATGGTCAGGCGAAGAGAAAGTCGTGGACAAGGCCAGATGCTCGCGTGCTTTCTAAGCTTTGATTTCAGTAAGCCTCCTGTGTGTTGGGACGAAGTGTGTGACCAAAAACAGGGACGGAGGGTCCTTTAGCGCCAAGTCGGGCAAAACCAAGCCCCGCCGGGGCAGACCCGCCTCGTGCCCTGGGTCTTTCAGATGCCGTCTTGCCGTCTCCTTGAGTTATTCCCACCTCCCCACCCCGTGCTCGGCCCTGCCTGGGCCCTGGCACGGAGGAAGGCTGGAGGGGCTGAAGCGAGGAATCACCTTGCTGCTCCGAGTTCAGCAGAGCATCTTCTGAGGAATGTGTTGACATGTGCAAACTCAGTCCTCGCCCCAGATGCAGTGAGTCAGACTCTGCCTACCATACAATCTTTAGGTGATTCCTAAGTACGTTCAAGATTTTGGAATGGAGGATCCTGTTGTAATGAGAATCTCAGGCAGGAAGTGGCCCATCTGTGACACTGATCTTTAAGTGAGAAAAATGAAGAGTTCAGTGAAATGACCACCCCCACGGTGCCCACCCCCATGTCAAGAGTTTCTGACTTGAGAAATAAGCCATCTTCCTCTGGTTAAGAATTTTGAGCCAGTTTGGGAACTTGACCACCCTTGCCACAGATAACTGACAATTCTTCCTTTCCAGTTTCCTGGCCCCTCATTAGAACGTCCTTCCCTGCACCCTGCCACCGGGACACCCAGAAATCTTCCCCTTTCGCTGCCCGCGGATGCTTCCGAGGCCCTCGCTCATCACATTAGCCTCTGCTCTTCAGGGCCGTGGCCAGGTCCTGGCATCAGACTCTGACCGCACTATTTGTTATTCAGATCCAGCCACTCCTTGCAGAGAGCAGCCTGAACTTTCAGGAGAGCATAAATTCATAACAGAATTAAGAAGAACTGGATGCTTTTAGCGCGATGCTGTGGGTAATGGCAGCTGCATCCTGGGCCGTGGGAAATGCTAATTGCAGCTGGCGCTGTGTGCAAGCCGAGGATCTGCTGTAGCCCAGAGACATTTGCATTGAAGAGCAAGTCACCGGCAGACGCGCTCGCTCCCTGGCTCCCTGCACCCCGTGGCTCAGCCCTCCTTTCTGTTTCTAGTTTCTCCCTCCGCTGAAAACACCTTCGCGGATGCCCAGCTCCCGCTCAAGGCCAACACCCTGACAGACGAGTATCTCACATTACCTGGGGGGGAAAAGCTGCTTTAACTAAAATAGATCAGCCAGGATATTTTCTTTGACAACACTCTCCTCCTGCGGTTCCTCCTCTCCGACATACTGCCCAAGGCGATGAAAACAGGAGCCAGCAGGAAAGTCACATCTGAGTCATCTCTCACCTGCTCCGCTCCCGGGGATACGGAGCCAGCGTCTAAATGCAAACGCGTCTCCCCGCTTTCCCTGAATTCACCGTGCGGGGAGAGCCCTGCCCTGGGTCTCAGGAGGCCCGGCTCCACTCCGGGTTCAGACAGGTCCTCCTGTTTCGGCCTTGAAATTTACCCTTTCCCTGCCTCAGTTTCATTATCTGTTGAATAAGATGGTCGAACCCAGGGGTGCGTAGCCATAGCTACCCATGAGGAACTTTCGAGAATCTTAAACACCCCCCCACACAAACACAAAGGAATACTGGGGCTCTACCTCCATCAAAATTAAATCAAAATCTGTGCCCAGGGCTTCGGCACTGGAATGCATTTCTAAAGCTTCCAGGATGCTCTGTAACATGCAGGTAGGATTTAGAACCGCTCCACTAGGATCTCCACTAAATATGTGTCTGAGGACCGGCAGCACTGACATCACCTGGAGCTTGAAGCAAAATGCAGAATCGAGGACCTCACCACACACAGCTGAATCTGCATTTTAGCAACTTCTGCAATTGATCCTTTGGATGTTTGTTGACTGAAAAAAAAAGCACATTATTTTTGGTCCACAGATTTAAACCTAAAAAAGAGATCACCACACTCCCTGTCAGCTCTGCCCCATAGTATATGGATTGTGATTTCGTTTTAATCCTATTCACAGATTTTACTGGCACTTTGTTTTACTTAATAATTATTTCTTGAGCCTCTACTCTGTGGTGGGAACCATGTGCGAGGCTGACAATGAAAAGTAAACAAGAAAGACATGGTGTATACCGTCACAGAACTTCAGGCACTGGGGGAAGCCAGATCCTAGCTAAGTTATTACACAGTGTCATATCCGTGAGGACAGAGAAAATATTGCGAGTTCTGAAAGCAACCAGTAGTCACGAATGAGACTGGCTAGGCCAGGAGAAGACCTTCCAGAAAAATAAAGTTTAAGCTTTATAGTGGTGCATCCCAGGAGAACACTGAGCTGGTTTTACATTTAGAAATACTCATGATTTATGGACGAGAACAGGCTGGTGTTGAGCCCTCTTTGCATTTATTTCCGTGGGCAACTTTGAGAATTAACTCTGAATCCCCTGCGATTTAGCAGTTACCTTTTGAAACTGTTCTCACTAAGTCTACCAATGACCTCCGCATTACAAACCTAGAATAATCTTTCTGAGTCACATCTTGTTGATCTGTAGCTTTTCATAATTACAACTACTCCCACTCCGATGTTTTAATTTCCTTTGGATTCTGTCTGAGCTTGAATTTCCCCCAAACACGGAGCGTGAAATATGAGAGTGCTTGTGGCGTGTGGCGAGTTTTGGCAGTGCGGCGGGCTGCATGATGGTCTTCCCAGCCCCTCACCAAGACATCCACACCCTAACCCCTTGAACCCGTGGCAAGAGGGACTTTGGAGGTATGATTCAATTAAACATCTTGAGACGAGTAGATTATTGGAGATTATTTGGATGGGGCTTAAATACAATCACAGGATCCTTTTAAGAGGGAGGCAAGAAAGCCAAAGGAGGAAGTCGGAGATGTAATGGCAGAAGCAAGACGCTGGAGTGATGCGAGGAAGGGTTGTGAGCCAAGGAATGCAGGTGGTCTCTGGGAGCTGGAAAATAAATTCTCCCCTGGTGTCTCCTGAAGAAACCAGGCCTGCTGATGCCTTGACTGTAGCCCAGTGACACTGACTGGGGACTTCTGACCTCCAGAGAGGTAAGAGTAAATCTGCGCTGTTTTAAGCTGTTAAATTTGTGGCAATTGGTTACAGCAGCAAAGAAGAAAGGAACAGAAAAGGGATTGGTGACTGGGAAGAGTGAAACAGGGAACAAGGGAGCTGGTCACCCCTGAGGGCAACCGGGAGTCAGCGCCCCTGGGAATCCTCTGAAGAATCAGTACAATGGATGCCACGTCTGCCCGAGGCGCGGAGGAGGAAGGAACTGCCCAGCAGCTCTCATCCTCACTGGTTAAGCTTTGAGGGCTGTGTTAATTCTCTTGTACTTTTAAGAACAAGGATTGAAAAAAAAATACATTTGTAGCCTCCGTGGGGAGATACAATTTAGAGGGAGACATAGTCAAGAAATTCCGTATTTAGAATCCAGAGTGGTGAGGGGCAATAATAGAGGTGAGTTCATAATGTAAGAAGAATAGAAGAAAGTTCCTGTAAGGACACTGGGAAAGCTTCATGGAGAAAACTGATGAGTGTGAGTCTCTGAGAGACTGAACCAAAAAAAAGAGGGAGGTCATTCCAAGAAGAGAGACCAGCACATGCCCAGGCATGAGGGTAGAAGGACCCACTGGGAGCAGAAGGGAGGAGAGTGTTGGGTTTCCTGACCAGCGGAGATGGTGAAGCAGGTGAAGCTTAGATCCAGATGGCGCTGCTGCTGTTCGCTCAGACCTTCACCTTGCAGAACGAGGCCTGGGGTCACCGAGCAGCAAGATCCCAACAGATCAAAAGCCGTTTGAGAAAAACTTATTTGGTTGTACGTAGGCGTATGGGAATAAACCCCCAATTATTTGATTCTTTAAACTTCCCTCGAGCGAGTTTATAATTATAAAATTGTCTTGCATTATCAGTCTCTACTTTACATTTTCTCTCAATCGTTTCGAGCAATTCCACAAAACAGAGAAAAAAGTTAATTAGAACATAGAGCAGAAAAAGTTTAATTCCTTTTTTCAATAAGAAGCTGGCTGCAGTTTATATAGGCTTAACGATAATTCTATTTTGTGACTAACAATAATTACTCATGCATAATTATGGAATAGAAATGTGAAAAATGTCTAATTAGAAAATAAACAAATCCTCCAAATTAGGTATTTATTATTGCAATTAGGTATTATTAGAACCAATAATGACACGATGGCAACACACGATATTAATGAATACATGATTAGCCATTGAATGTATTTTCTTACGTCAGAAATAAATTTGACATTTTCATGAAGACATGTAGTTGAAACTGTTATTGCAAATGTAAACAATCTAGGGCATTAACTCCACGTTTTCACTAGTTTATTTCTCGTGCATCCAATTAAAAGCAGAATTTCTTGCTGTGATGAACATAGATCTGTCTCGATTAATTGAAAGGCGAAACACCTTGAAAAGTCGTGGTGGTGTGTGGGGTCACCCGGCTACGCCCTGACTTCACAAGGAAAGTGTCCTGAATATTTTATTAGCTCAGAAGAACAGTGGAAGGTAGCAGTCTTCTTTGAGGAAAGAGTTAATTAAGAAGAGAGACTTAATAAGCCCTTCAAAAGAGCCGTTTTCAAACTTTGCAGTTGCTATGAGGGTTTGAATTATGCCACACATAACTCTCAGAGAGTCCTAGTTTATGCGGTAGTGTATGAGTTTAGACTGAATTTTTGGCAAGCTACAAATACAGGAGAGAAGGCTGCACTATCAACAGTATGAGATTTGTTCCTAAATTGGAAGAACTGAAAGCAGCTAGAACGGGAACCTGGGAGAAAGAGCACCGGGCACTTTACGGGACTGGTACACTGAGGAAGACACCACTGGGATTTATCCCTCCTGGGGAGGTATTGTTATAAGAACGCCTTACTGTTAAATGTTACTTAAGTGCCGCCCTTCAGCTGGGCACGTGATTCCACTTGACCGTGAAAGCCTCCATTTGAACTTGGTTCTGAATCCTCTAGGAATCCTAAGAGTAGGCTGGAGATGAAATTTTGGGTTGAAAACAATGTCTATGAGACAGACAGCAATTCGGAGAGTTTGTAGGCTTGGGTGCGGGGAGGGCAGAGTGGGAAAAATGCACCTCCTGTGTTCAGGCCCAGGTCAGCTTCTAGCTAAGTGAAGAAGGGAAAGGTGTGGCAGACACTGTGTGAGCTCACGTCCTTTTCACAACTCTGTGGATGAGGTATCCTCTCTGTCTGACAGATTCAAGACTTAAAGAAATTAAGACACGTCGAAAATCATACATTTAGTAATCACCGAAGTTGAGATGGAAAGCAATTTTTATCTGAGTCAGTAAATCCATGCTTTCCAATGCAGTGGGCCACCTCCTAAGGAAGGAAGTAGATTTACCTGGGAGCCATCTGACTTACTTAACACCTAGGAAGGCCTCAGACCTATTATAGACATTCAGTAGTTCATCACAAAATGCCGGAAACAGCCTAGACTCAGACTGATCGTTTGTAGCATCTGGACGGGGGGCGGTATCTATTCATCACTGCTAGACATGTTCTAGACGTCCTATCTGCCAGTGCTGGTTTGGAAGAGTTAATAGCATAGGTTCTAGAAAATCAGGTAAACCCCGATTTGTGTCCATTCTTCTGCACCCATGGGGCTCTGCTACCCTGAGTAAGTTACTTAACCTCTCTGAGTCTCAGTTTCATAATCTGTAAAATAGAAGTGAAATAAAATAACGAATGCCTAGTACACACAGCAGATGCTCAACTAATACTTGGGAATGAAAAATAGGAGAAAATGCCTTACATCACTATTTGTCCAAACGAAACAAAGCAGAGAAAATATGAGCCTTTTAAACCTCACCACTGGGTTTTTCTGACCTGTATTTTCTAGCCTAGAAACAGCTTTCACAGGTGACCTGCAGTGATCCAGGAACCACAAAAGGACAGCAGAGCAATTCAAATGTATTCATCAACGAAACAGAACAAGTTATTGCTTAAGCACACCACCTCAGCTTGCTGAGCATTTCCTTCATTCAGACTGGTTCAAATTCAGCTGCTCTGCATTTTCCAGTTGCAGGTTGAGGTGCGTAGTTCTAAAACTGCTTTTTAATTGGTGAAACAAAGATTGTGAGTTTTCATTTTGTTTCTTATGCCTTACCAACTAATCTCACTACCACTCATATATAACTGCCCGATCTACCTCAACCTGTCTGCTTATGAGCAAACCCTCAGGGGATGGGGAAGAGAGTGAAGAGTACTGGTTTTGTTAACCCATCCGAAGGAGATGGGGACGCTTGTTCTCCATCTGGACCTCTGTTTCTAACGATGACTGTCAGCCTGCACGAAGGACCCTGGACTTCCTTCAGCGCTGATGACTGAGAGGGTCCACCAGCGAAACTCTTGGGAAGCCAAAGGCAAGAAGAGCAAGAAAAAGGACCTGGGGGACCCTTCTCTAGTGTCTTGCTCACCTGGCTTTGCAGGGGCAGGCTGTGCACCAGAGCACAAGTGACCTTTCGTTTTCCCCACAGGACCTTTGTTTAGGAGGCCCATGTTTCTCCCTTACTCTCTGGCTTTCTGGCCTGAAGAAAAAGGCACTCTTTTGGGGGAATGATTCTGGGGCTTCAATGAACACATGACCATAGTTAAAAGCATGTGCGTGTCTGTGTGCAGGGCTGATGTTGAAAAGCAAAGTGATCTACTTCAATCCCATGTTAGAATATTCTCTTTGGTATGAAAAAGAGAAAAAATTTCAGTTGTTTTTTTTTTACTTCCAGGAAAATCTATTAGTTACTGTGTCCCAGTTTCTGTAGTTTTGAAACAAGTAACCATGTAGTGAGAAGGCCTGGAACCAGGGGCGATGTGTGATCTGTCTGCTGAGCAGGATGCAGGAACTAGGCCATGAGGGATATGGAGCTGAAGTGGAGTGAACTCCAGAGAGCAGTAGCAGAGAATCACAGTGCCCACAGCCAGCTACTCAGAGAACCAGAAACAGGTCATTGGCTTCTGCCCTGCAATTTACGGTAACTGCCAGCGATATTTCTACATAGGGGAACACGCTTTACATGACAGCTTTCTTTGCAGGAAATCTCCATCCTGGGGAGTTGAAATTGCATTAGGATTACTTCTCTGCAAGCTCACTGACACCAATATGCAATATGTGGTATGAGAAACCGAAAAGCCATTAATCTAAAGCAGGAACTTAAACAATTGTGTCTAACTCTGGAAGAATTCCATTGAATTAGAATGCCTCTCTAAACTGAAACAGCTTTGACTGAACTCAAGGTGACACATAAAGACTTAATTTAGCAAAACAATCAGGTTTAAATGTAAATGACCCACTCCCCCTTCCCTTTATTCCAAATTTTTAATTGGAATCTTTAAAATTGAATAGACACAGTCATTCATTCAGTCAAGTGTTTACTGAGCACCCAGTCAGGGCTATGCCTTGTGCTAGGGATTATGGTTACAAATATGAATAAATTATGGTCTCTGGCTTCAAGGAGTGTATGGTCTGGTGGGGACAGTTGGGGAATCAGGTCATTGTAATCCAGTTTGATAAGGCTTGGATGAAGATACTGGGAATAAAAAGACACTCGTTCACTTGGGTTCTCAGGTTACTAAATTTGGATTCTGGGCAACTAGCGTCTTTTAATTGAGGGTGTCTACCTCAGTTGATCTAGCAGATTCAGAAAGGACAGGAGAGTGCCAGTCAATATTGGGCCACCTTTCCTCGAAGGAAATGCGCTTTCAGGAATACTTCAGCTGGACTTGACCTAGGATTCCTCATTATATTAATAACCAGCTCTGGAATAGATGTCACACTTCAGCCCCTGCCCACCTTCCATGAGAAAGCGACTTGCTCGTGACTTTACATTCATAAATATGCTCACAATGCCAAGGGATGTTTTTTTTTTTCTTCTTCCATCAATTCATTAGATCTGCTCACATGAATTATTTATATGCAGTGCTAAAAATGATTCTGAAACATTACAAGAATTCAATATCAGTTTTCACAGTGGGATTTCATCATTTTAGCATTGCAGCATGGTAGCCTAATGCAATACTAATAGGATATGGTGCTAATAGGGTACGACGAGAATTCTCTCTAATATGCAAACATTTCCATGTTGTCTTATTATTTCTTTTAAGTTAATATGCTATGGTGATAATACGATGAAATGAATTAGCTTCATATCATTGTCTGCGCGAGTTGTGCACATTAACGGCATCTTTCGGCCCCCACCCCCTTGAATTCACTTGGAATGAGCTTGAAAACTTACCCTGTAGTTATGATTATGTTAATGAGGCTGTTTAGCAGGAAACATCCCTGCCTTGCTTAGCCAGCTGGAGAAACAATAGATGCGTATCCTCTCTCTTTGGAATGGAATGTTTTCTGGCCTCCCTTCAAAGGGTCTATCTCCATCAGGCTGCTTAGTATTCTCTGCTTGTTCACAATCTCAATCCACCCATGTGTTAGACATTTTACTAGCAACATTTAACCAGATTGTATATTTCTATTAGATATGAAGCAAATCTTTTCCAAGAGAAACTAGATGCATGGCCAACTGGCCCAATGTTGTGGAATATTTAAACACAGACACACACTCGCACACACACATTCACACACACAAACCTACATGCATATATACATGAAATGCGTAGAAATATACACATATTTGTGTGTGTGGGTTATGTATAGACATGTTTACATATGTATACAGACATATACATATGTGCTTCTTTGTTTTCGTGTGTAAATTGATTTAAAAGTTTCTGGAATCCATGCCATAATCAGCATTTCTTTTCTGGCTGTTAAATCCTGGGTGGATTAGGTCCAGTGAGTACGAATCCTCCAGATTTCAGTGTTTATTCATTTTCAGATGTATAACCAAAAGCCAGATGCTTATCCAAATCTTAGCTGACATTTGCAAATCATGAATTTCTCACCCAAACCTGTGTGACCTTTCCTCTTGAGCTGTTGTTAGGTTCAACTAATTCGGTTTCAGAAATCCCAGATGTCGGTGCTCTCAGGAGACTTTGAAAGCCCCCTCTTATCCTTCCAATCAAATTACTCCAAAAGGTGCCTTAATGACGTTCAGAGCAAATGCCCAACTATAATTCGGTGCCTTAGTGCAAGTTAGTGAAGGTGTCTGTTTGGAGCATCATGATCCTTCAAGAATCAATATGGGAAGTGGCACTGGGCTGGATTTCCACGTTCTCTTGCTCTCTTAGGTAAGTTCTCCTAGGCTTTAACTCCAAGATGTTTTCTCTTCTTATGGGACCATCTCTGAGCAGGAAAGTCCATTTTAGTGGTGGTTTAGGATTTAGACGAGCTCTAAATCTAAAATTCAAGCTCTGACACTGATTAGCTGTGCGGCTTAAAGTGAGACTCGTAACCTATCTGTGGCTCTGTTTCCGCATTTGCAAAACTCAAGGACAGATGATCTCCGGTGACACCTGGCTCCGGCTGTGATCTGTGACTGAACAATGAGAAAGCACACCGTTTTAATGGGAGAAATGATTAATGAGTGTCTGCATTTGGGTTGGGGAGAGAGGATAATATGAGAGAGGGAAAAAAGATCTAATCCCAGAAGGAAAGTAATTTGGGTGATTTAAAAATTAGAGTTTAGATTCTAGGCTTTTAATAAGATTGCATGTAGATCATGTTTCCTTAGTAAAGGCAGTTAATAAGAAGAATGTAGATTTGTTACACATCTGCCAGATACAAATACTGGCCAATAGCAGCAGATTGATTTATGAAGCTGAAGTCGAAGAGGCAACACCTGAAAGGCCAAGGTGAAGTGTATATTTCAGAAACTTATAGTCCCTGGTCATTGGAATTAAATGTGGTTAGACCGGTAAGAGGGCCAAGATGGACCGTTCCAGTGACGATACCCCTAAGACCTCCAACAATAGGGAAATTGATGCCAAATCTCCCTTACCCTCCATCAGAGGTGAACATCTATTTGGGTCACTTCCATCTACATTCACACAAGAAGAGAATCAGAGTTATTCTGAGGTCCTATGAAAGACTTCCGGTTTGTATATCAGTTGAAAATGGAGACCAAAATGATAACATTTGAAGAGGGTCAATTATTTCGCATTTGAACCGATTCAACTTCTTCAGCAGACTAGTATTTGCTTGAAAGTCAGAGTTGTTTCTTTATAACTGTGTGCCCCTCTTCCTCTCCCTGCTCAGACCTGCTCAGAGCAGAGGCCCTTCCGCAGCTCCAGAGGTCCTAGTAGGGAAAGGTCTTGGGTTTGTCTGGTGTGACTGTGCACCTTCGTCTTTCTTCACAGTTTCCTCTTAAAGTAGCTAGCATTACTGGGGTTAGAAATGTGCCCAGTATGGGCAACACTGCTTAAAAATGAAATTTGACTGTAGCATTGATAAAAACTTTCTAGGCTTAAAAATGTCATCAACAAAGAGTCTGGGGCTTCTTTAATTATCCGATTTCCAAAGCTATCGTACGTAATTCCTTGTATAATCAGAGCTTAAATTCCGAAGAAACTCATATGGGTGACATTTCCTCTCAATTTCGAATGGGGATTATTTTAAGAGGATACAGAACTTAGAAATATTTCAATGGAGCTGATATTTAAAGCATATTTAGTGGCCTTTATGTTTTAATCTGCTTATTGACCAGGCATTAGAGAGAGCTGTTAGCATTTTAGCAGTGATTAAAAGGACCAGAAAGTGTTTGCTATGATGAGCAAGGCAGCAATAGGCAGTATGTGCAGAATGTGGGGCTAATAATTTTTCTTTAACTTAGAAAATGATGAAGCCTTTTCCTAGTGAAGCACTACCATCTGAAGGACACTTTTTAAAAATTGAAATGTAGTTGCCTTACAATGTTGTGTTAATTTCTGGTTTATATATATATATATATTATATCCCTTTTCATTTCTTTTTCATTAACTACTGTGCATAAAATAGATAAACAGCAAGGCCCTACCTTACAGCATAGGGAACTATATTCAATACCTTGTAATGGCCTATAATGAAGGACTTTCTTTATCTGGATTTTCGTGTGCCGGTGAGACGAGCAACTCCATTTAGTGACAAATTCTCTTGAATTACATAAACATATAGAGATTTGATGAATTCCATGCTGGTGCCACCTTCTTATTTTGCGTATCATTGTCATCAGCAGCAATAATAGCAAGTAATTACAAAAGCAAATGTAGCCAGTCTTTACCCATTACCAACATGAGGTTATAAGCAACGTACCAGGAATACCAAGCTGTAGAAAAGTGTCATCTCTCGAGGAGCTTCCGCACCGAATTATCCACATTGTAGTACGAGGCCTGGTGCACCCAGGCACGTAACGTTTGTCAAATAAATGAGTGAGTGAATGATTTGGCCCTAGTCATCAGGGCAGTTTATTAAAAAACTAGTCTAGATTCCGTAAGAATTCCTTGTTAAATGATTACTAAGCTGACAATCAGCTATTACAGCCTACTCTATTTGGGCTGTGTTTGCGAAATGACAAAACACCCACTGGATTAGTCACATTAGAGAAACAAATGGTAACTATTTTTCTGTAGAATAAAATAATAGATCATTTGATGGGCCGCTTTATTTTTCAATTTTTTTGTTACAACATTAAAAGAATACAGCAAAGAATAAACGGAAGTTACCAAAAGAAAGGACAGAGATTTATCCTGACAAACAATGGGTTCTCTTGAGCTGGGATGTGTGGATTCTGGTCAGTGTCAGCAGAGGGATGCAGAGCGCCTTCTTTTAATTTCCTGTCAATACTGCGGACTCCAGTCAGGTGAGTTTCGGAAAGTAATATCTTTTTAAATTTGGCATGTTTTCACCTGCAAACCATTTGATTCAGTTTTACATCAAATCCTTAGTGATACCACACTAGATTTCATTTAATTTTCTTAGCTATTTTTTTTCAAATATTGCATATTCGTGGAGAAAATGTATTCCTTTGTATGTGAATCCATTTCTTTTAAATACAGAAAGCATCTCCTGATTATTTCTTGTCCAAAGAACATCAGCAAAATCTAAAATGAACACTTAAAAGTAATTTGGAGAAGAATCTAAAGGAACAATAGCTGTAATAGTCTTCCTGTGAATATCATTATAAAGTAAAATTAAGTAAATCGATGCAAGAAGTGAAGGAGATAACACAGAATAAGTCAAACGAGCATGGTTTGCACCTCCACGTGTCTACCAGGAGACTGCCTCTTTCATCTCACCCAACGTCTGTTCTCGGTGTGGTGAGGTTAGGCCCCCTTTGACCCCATGAAACTGACATTCCTTGGACAATGGACACTATTTAGACCCCAAGAGGTCTGGACACGAGGTAGAATTATAAGACTGTGAAAGGCTGAGACGTGACTGTCACATAGAAGCAGGTTGGTTAAACTTGAAAGCTCTTTCTTTGTTCTTTTGGTCTATCTCTCTTTTCCTCCATGAAAAATTGTCAATAAATAATTAGAACTCACATGGACTTTCAAAAGAGTGGAAGGGAATAAAGATGAAAAACAACTGAAATGTCTCTGCATTTCTTTTTCATGCATTGTGAGCACTATTGAGAAAATCCTTTCTTCATCTGGTCTAGGGTCACTCAGAGATGTTGTCTGGTAACCTCGACTTTAATATTTATCCTTTCTTTCCTCCTTTGGATGGCCAATTCTTTATCAGTTGCTTGCTTTTATGGAAGAGGATCCTTGAGCTTGGTCTTGACCCTTTACATAGAATTAATTTACACCTGGCTAGTCTCAGAAAAGAAATATTTATTGACATTTCAAGTATCTGAGGATACATTTTCAAATCGCATAAATAGCTTCCATTTATTGAGTATTTATTTCATTTTGGACACTTTGCTAAAAGCTTTTTACACCTTATATTGTGAATTTCTCGTAACAACTTTTAAAGTAATTTTTAATCCCATTTAGCATATAAAAAATTGAGACGCTAAATAATTTGCACAAGATCACATAATTGGATGATGCCACTGAGAATCCCGTTCAAATCTGTGTGATTCCCAGAGCCCATATTTTTAGTTTTAATCATTTTTATTTATTTATTCAAATTTTATCATTATGTTTTTATTGAAGTATAGTCAGTTACAATGTGTCAATTTTTGGTGTACAGCACAGTGTCCCAGTCATGCATATAAATATATGTATATTCATTTTCATATTCTTTTTCATTAAAGGTTATTACAGGATACTGAATATAGCATCCTGTGCTTACAGAAGAAATTTGTTTTTGTTTTTGTTTTTTTAATCTATTTTTATATATAGTGGCTAATATTTGCAAAACTCAAACTCTCAAATTTATCCCTTCCCACCCTCTTTCCCCTGGTAACCATAAGACTGTTTACTATGTCTGCAAGTCTGTTTCTGTTTTGTAGATGAGTTCATTAGTGCCCTCTTTTTTTTCTTTTTTTAGATTCCACATATAAGTGATATTATATGGGATTTTTCTTTCTCTTTCAGGCTTACTTTACTAAGAATGATGATCTCTTGGTCCATCCATGTTGCTGTAAATGGCATTATATTATTCTTTTTTATGGCTAAGTAGTATTCCATTGTATAAATATACCACAATTTATTTATCCAGTTGTTGCTGGTGGATACAACCAGTGTTCCAGGTTCTTGTCCTGTCCCAGAAAGAATTCAGAGACAAGACTTTGAGGTTAAAAAAAGTAAAGTAGGGATTTATTAAAGGATGGATAGTACACTCTCAAGGGGAGAGTGGGCAGGTTCAGGTGAATGGCTGCCCTGAGTTTCTTTGGCAAGTTAGTTACATAGGGTGTAAAAATGAATGGGTGGAATATTCATTGAGGAGGGAAGGGCTTGGGGTCATATTTCCTGATTATCATCCTGACTTCACCTCCCCAAAGGGAGGAGGGATTTTTGTCCTTATTTAGTCTGGATCAGAAGTGTCATGGTGTCGGTGCATGATGGGTACTTCTGATCTGCAAGGCTAATTTTATTGAAATGAGGGCATAATGAGCAAAAGGTTACATTCGGACACTGGAATTTCCTGTCTTCTCTCACCTTTCTTTGTTCTTCTCCAGGCCACTTGTCTCCCCAAAAGCATGATCCCTTATCAGCCCCAAGGTTCCTGCTTTTCTTTCCCTGCCCAGGGACCCCTGGTGCTCACATGATGTGTGGTTTCCTGCATTTGGCCTGTGCCCCTCCTTTCTGCCCAATTCCTGCCATTTGGTCTGTGTCCGCTTTCTCTGCTCATGTCTAGCTAGCTGCCTGCTCTGACACAGTCATCTGTTGGCGGGCATTTAGGTTGTTCCCAGAGTCCATATTTTAAAAAATTATACTCTAAAATACACTAGCAAGTAAAATTATACCATAATTCATTTGTCATCATCAACCATCAGTTGTCTGTTGTCGAGCCCAAGTTCATGTGCTTGATGCCCAGTGAAGTCAAACAGAGCAGAGAAAGATTTATTACAAGGGCCAAACTAGGAGTGGTGCTCAAAAGACCTGAATTCCCTGATGGTTTCCAGGGAAGAGCTTTTATCAGCAAAACGTAGGGGGACAGCTGCAGGGCATGTGACTTTCCTATGATTGGTTGGTGAGGAAGTAACAGGTTAGTGTTCTAGGAATCTCAATCATTAGGCTTCTGGTTACAACCAGGCTGGGGTCCATGGCTTATCTCAGCCTGAAGTTACCGTCCTCCACTTGGGTGGGGCATTAGTTCCTATAGAAGAGCTCAAGAGACATAGTGCTATGATACCCCTTGAAGAGGATCCAGGGCCCTGTCCCATGCTACACTATCATTTCTTGACTACTCCTCCTTTGTTTCTTCATTCCCTCCCTTCGCTGTTAGTAACTGTTTGAATCCGCCCTTTGGAACTTAGAAAAGATCTAGGAAACTGAAACCTTTTTCCAGAAAACAAGAATTGGGGGACACCAAAGGCTTTTGTGCCCAGGAGGGCCCTGCAGGACTCTGCTTGGCTTCATATTCATGATATCAGCAATTTAATGATGCCTGTGTTTAAAGAGGAGGGAGAAAAGAGAAGATCTCTTTCAAGATGGAATTAAACCCCTTGTTTTGCCTATATCAGTGGTTTGGTTTCAAAGTCTTAACTGAATACTTTTGAATAATAGATAAACATGAGTCCTATGATAAGAATTCACTTCTTCTCCCTCCACTTTTGAAAAGTATGAAGGTACTGAGAGAACAAAGTAGTTCAGGAGAAAGAGAACACAGTGAAAAGAAACTGTTGCCTGAATTGTTCAGTAATTTTTCATGAGTGCTAAAGTCAGTAAACATGTTTTAGGTTCTTAGGGCACATGATGGTCACTCCATGTGTATTTGCTGCATGAACAAAGTTTGGGGTAGAGTCACTGCATAAAGAGCTTTGGAGTTTGAGGGCTCATCCAAGAGATCTTCATGGAATAAACTAACAAATGCTATCATCTTAACTTCATTAGTAATGGGTTTTATACATAGCTCAGCTATGTATAAAGATAGTTTACAATTTTATTCTTGTGAAATAAGGAAACAGAGCTATAAAACTGACCTGAAATTAGACAAGTTGACTTGTGTTGAATCTCAATGCAGCCATCCCTTTAATTACTTCCTGAACATGCGTAAAATAAGAATAGTCATCTAAACTCATTCCATTTACCAAAATTACAAAGCTTGTTAGACACCTTTTAATCCAGGTCTTACTGTGTCTATGTAAAGGAACAGTTAACTTTTGGATTAATTTATTGGTTAATTCCATTGAAAACCTCACAAAAAACCAAAAACATACCTGAAATGCCAAGAAAACTGTGTCATAATTTTTATCCCTTGATCCGAGCATCAAGCGGTGGTGTGAAAGTGATTAGGCCCCATCCTAAATCTGGAGCCCCTAGAACGGATGCACTGGGATGCATTGTCCTCCTCAGTACCATTGTCAGTGCCCCCTTAAAGGGCCTCGTCCTTGACTTTTGAGCAACTGGCCCTGCTAACCATCTGCTCGTTTGAAATTTACTTCCCTCTTGATTTCATGATACCACTTATTATAGGTTCTCCTTTTTATGAGCTAATTCTTATCTACTTATATACAGTAAAGTGACTGAATCATGAGTTCACAGGTTAATGAATATTCACAATGTGAACAAACTCATGTAAAACTATCCATCTCATGAAACAATCCATGACTACCCACAAAGGAAGGACTCCTCACACCCTTTCCCAATTATTGCTCCGATAGGAACTACCACCCTGACTTTCATCATCATAGATTAGTTTTGCCTACCTTTGGAACTTTATGTGATGAAATAATGCTGTGCTGTCTTTGGTATCTGGCTTCTTTGATCAGCATTATGTTTGTGAAATTTATCTACATCGGTGCATGAGGGAACAGTTCATTTATTTTCATTGCGTTCTACTGTTCCATTATAAGAATATGCCACAATTTATTTATCTCACTGTAAACAAAGCAGAACAAAGAACATTGCTCACCATCCGGTTCTACAAGGATTAAGTCATAACCTGCTGCAGCGGCTGCTTGACAGTGCACTCGGAGAGGAAATTAAGATGATAACAGAATGAGGCACTCTGTGCTTTGGACAAGGGGGCAGCTTAGATAGTTTGATGTATATTTCAGGAAAAATTTAAATGAACCCAGATTCTTGCAAATTCCCACATGTAGTAAAGCACTAAAATCATTAAGCTGAGAAAACTGTTCTTCGTGACCAGCAGTAATCTTTGAGCAAGATGTATGCTTGACTCCATGTTTTCTCTAAGCAAAAATCACGTATACACTGGCTACCTCTTTAGAACAGTTTCCTCAAAGCTACTGAGAGTCTGTATCCTGGGCTATCGTCCTCAAGAAGATCCTGAATAAAACTTAAATTCTCAACTCTCATGTTTTGTGTGTGTGTGTGTGTGTGTGTGTGTGTGTGTGTGTGTGTGTGTATGTGTTTTAAGTTGACCCTTCTCATTGTCAGTGGATACTTGAGTGTCTGAACCACTATAAATAGCACACTGTTAGGAACGTTGTTAAATGTATCTTTTCATGTACACGTGCATGTGATTGTTAGAGGTAAATCCCTGAAACTAGAATTACTGAATTACAAGGCATATGTATGATCAACTTTAGTTAATGTTGTCAGTTTCCAAAATGGTTGTGCCAGTTAACACACCCACCAGCAAATCCTTGACAAATTAGTCCCTTATATTTCAGCTACTCTACTGAGTATACATAGATAGGGATCTCACTGTGGTTTTAATTTATGTATCCTTGATGGCTATGAAAGCTGAGCATGTTTTCATATGTTTATTTCCATTTGCATATCCTTTTTGTAGTGTTTTGCCCATTTTTCTATTGATTTGTATTTTCTTTATTGGTAAATAGGAGTTTTTATATATAGTCCAGTATGAGTTCTTTGTTGGATATGTATTTTGGAAATATCTTCCACTACTCTGTGGTTTGATTTGATAAATATTTGATGAATGGCTATTCTTAATTTAAATATAGTTCAATGTATCACTCTTTCTTTTTTTAGATAGTCCTTTTGTATTCTGTCTCAGAAATCTTTGCCTATCCCAAAGTCATAAAATATTCTCTCACATTATCTTCTAGTATTGTTTGTAGTTAGTCTTCCATTTATACCTACAATCACCTGCTATTGACTTTTATTTTGGGTATAAGGAAGAAGTTAAGATAAATATTTTCATCAATGAAGTTTCCAATTGACCTAGCAAAATTTATTATGAGGATTGTTCTTTATGCACTGGACTGCAGTATCACTTTTGTCAGATTTTACGGTCTATGTACATGTGGTCTATTTCTGGACCCCAATTCAGTCTCATTGAACTACTTGACTATCTTTGTCTATATATGACATTATATTAATTGTAACCTTATAAGTTTTGATTCAAGATTGTCTTTATTCATTTGGCCTTTGAATTTCCATATACATTTCAGAATTTTAGAATTTCTGTGTATTCTCCCCCACATTCACACACAAAAATATGCTAAAAAACTTCATTAGAATTGCATTGGATCAATATGGAGAAAACTGACATCTCTGCACCACTGAAATTTCTATCCCATGAACATGGTATATCCCTCCATGTATTTAGGTCTTTAATTTCTCTCAATAATATTTTATAATTTTCTGTGTACAGTTCTTATATAATTTTGCTACATTTATTTCTGTAAATATGATGTTTTTGATGCTGTTATTAACAGTATTATTAAAATTTTTTAGGAAGGGAGGGAGTAGAAACACCATTAGTATTATATATTGACCCTGCTAATTTTATTTAATAAGTACAATCATTTATTTATGAAGTTTGTTTCTGAATTTTTGTGTTCAACATTTTGTAATTAATAAATATACAATTTGGTTATTACTCACTTTTCAATGCTTTTATCTTTTATTTTTTCTTGTCTTATTGCTGACAGTAAAATTCTTTTTGGAAGAGGTCATGTGAAATTTGTATTTTTTCATTAACTTGCTGGAAATAGTCACCAGTAAAACTATCTGGACTTAAAATATTTCCCTGTGGGAAGACCTTCAAATATGAAATCAATGTCTTTAACAGAATGAGACTATTCAAATTATTTATTTCTTCTTGTGTCACTTGTATAAATTGTCTTTTCAAGTACTTTTTTCACACAAATTACCAAAATTATTGGACAAAGACTTTAATAATATCTTTGATCTTTTTAATATCTATGGGGGAATTTTAATACTTTTTTATTAAATTGGTAATTTGTGTCTTCTCTTTTTTTCATTGACCAGTTTTCTCGATGCTTACCACCTTATTTAGTCCTTTCAAAGAACTTACTTTGACTTCAAGTTGGTCTAGGCTTATATGACTATTTAATTAGATTTCCAGTTGCTCTCTTGGTCCTAATATGCTCTCCCTGAAATTATATTTCTTAAAAACAAATTTAATCACCTCACTCTTCTGTTAAAAACAATCTCATAGGCTCATCATGATCAACAGAAGGAAGTCCAAATCCACTTGAAGACCTTACTAAGCTGTGTTGGTTTGTTTTGTTAGGAATTCTATTGTTAGACCATCCCCGAGCTTTCTATTCTCATTCCTAGATGCTTTCCCTCTTGAGCCATACGCCCTATTAAATTTCCAGTACAGAAAATCCTATCTTTTTTGCGCAACAAACTACTCACAGTTCTTGTGCATTTCAATTATTTCATTAGGCCTCCTTGCTTTTGGCACTCTTCTGTCTGGAATTTTCATCCTTTACTTAATCCACTTGATGAGATCCCTCCAGATTTGCCTTCATGGTTACCTTCTCTGTCAAGCCATTTACGACTACTTTTACTACTCAAAAAAAAAATTGTTTTTGTTCTCTTTTGTACCCTATAGCAATCTGTCTCTCTTCCTGGGCTATGTGAGACCCAAGGGAAGCAACCTAGGTACCTAACAAATTGTCCCACATCCCATAGAGTTCAAATGTGATGTATTTAATAGAGCTCAGTTATCTTTATCTCTATTATATTTCTTTTTCCTTGACCTCACTTGCTAAGAAAATGTATCTGAAATATCAAGCAGAAGAAATGTGCTAAGAATTTACAGATTTGTTTTAGATGTGTGTGCTTCTACACTAACCACAATTAAGATTTACAGGGAAAATAAAAATAATTCCTACTTTGTCAGTATCTATAAAATTCCTGTTGTTATTCAGCAGGACCTAGGCGATCTTACTTGGCCAAAGCCCTCTGAGTCCACTCAACAACTTTCTAGTACCTTGAATGCTGTTGATTAATTACTCATTCAAGGAATTTCCAAATTCCTCACAACTAAGAATTCTTTTATTCCTATAGTCTTCTAGAACATAAGAGGGTGTGTGTAGGTAGGGGTACACGGTGTTACAAACCCAGGTATGTCAGTTTTACTAGCCAGGAATAGAGGTTACACTCAAATTACGTTAATTTGAAGAGAGTTTAGGAAGGACAATTTACAAAGTTTTGGTCGGGTGTGGGGTAACCACAGGCGATCATGTAGTATCTAGGGAAAGCATAAGAACAGTATTGTTTCCAACCTTGGAGATAAGTGGTAAGAGGAGAGAATGATTACCAGAGTCCGTAGACAGGTGGCTATTTGAAGACGGCTGTTCACAGGAACAAAGGCTTTTGGCTTAGGGACTGGATACAACCTGCCCAAGATAACTGCAGGGAAGGAGCCAGGGGAATAAGTACTGAGACATCACTCTCCTCTGCTCTCCTTCCCACCTGCTCTCCCTCCCTTCCCACCTCCCGGCCTTCCTCCTTCCAGATCTCTTGCTAGGGTTTCTTATTGGCCAAACCTAATGGGAAGTCAAAGGATGCTGATGTCATCCAACAGGGCACAAAGCTAAGCCCGGGGGACCAGAGGGTAGGTCTAGGGAGGCAAAACTAGCTCGATGAGAAAAGGCATCACTCCATTTTCCACA
The DNA here is from genome assembly GCF_048564905.1 of Vicugna pacos. Lineage (NCBI taxonomy): Eukaryota > Metazoa > Chordata > Mammalia > Artiodactyla > Camelidae > Vicugna > Vicugna pacos. The sequence continues at coordinate 72,635,372 of NC_132995.1, forward strand.
TGAGACGGAACAGTTTCTTTCTCTTGACAGAAGGATAAAGGAGCCCAGATGTCTTTTGACTCGACCCATCTAGACTTTAGATTGGGTGAGAGGTTAGGGAGACTGTGTTCATCCTGGGGCAAAACAGAGGGTAAAAAGAGAGCCTGTGTTTCATGTCTTCTGGTTTTGCTGCCCCAGGTCTGGCCGTGTTTCTTCAGCCTGTCCTTCAGTTACTCTCACGTGAAAATCAAAGGTTGGTGTTACTATTAGCATTGCCCCAGTTACATGCAGAAAACAGTTCCAACCACGAGGAAATAATTATGAACAAAGCCCCGTTAATTATACAAGACATTCTTGGCTGCCCTAATTACGGCACAGTTCAATACTACTAGCTGGGTAATTTTTTTTTTTAATTGTGAATAGATTTAGTAGGAGCTTGTCTGGTGAACAAATAATGAGATCAGTGTCTCAGAAAGAATCTGATTAAAAAAAATTATTCACCAGTCGTTTGTTTTCTGCCCCTTTATAGACTTCCTCCTATGGCACAGATACAGAAGAGTCTGAAGCCCAAATTACAAGAAGCTAGGGGCTGTTCATTTCATCAAGTGAGAAAGGCAGGAGGAATGGAGGGTGGTCTCACTGGGACCCGGGTGTGTATTCCTGGTGCTTCTGGTGGCTTTTGTGACCCGTTTCTTCCTCAGGGAAGTTACTGTGTTTCACAGGCTCAGTTCCCAGCTAGATGCAAATAACGTGGCAGTGTGAGAAGCGGTGTTCCACAGCGTAGTCTTTTTCTTTTTGTTTTTGCTCACATACACACTGAGGGGGCACAGAGTAGTCAAATACATAGTTTTGCAGACTTTATTTTCATAGTTTTTTTTTTAATTATTTTTTTAAGTACAGTCAGTTTACAACATTGTGTCAATTTCTGCAGTACAGCATAATGTGTCAGTCATCCGTATACATACATATACTCCTTTTCATATTCCTTTCCATTATGGGTTACTACAAGATAGTCATAGTTTGGATATCCAGGGTGTTAGAGTGTAACACTGGTGGACTTTGGTGTCAGAGGAAAGTAGACTCAAATCCTGGCAAATAAATACCTTTCCCGTATGATTTCAGGCAGGTACCTTAGCTTCACTGAGATCCTTTTCTGTGAAATAGGACTTACATGGTCCTCATGGTACATGGTTCATACACAAATCTTGGGGTTTATTTTAGGTTATCAAATTAATTAGTTAATTGCTTTTTTGTTCTCTTTCGAGAACTAAGTGAGACAGCATATGAGAAGCACATCCCTGCCGTCTGGCACGTGGTGGAGGCAGAGTCACCCCAGAGTTTACTCCTCCTCAGTTATTTCCACTCTAATCACCGTGCATGTCTTATCTTCCAACTGCTCTCGTTGTCTGTTCTGGATACCCTGTGGAAGACGGAAAAACAAGGAGAGGAAAATGTCCCTGGGAGATGTGTGTGCAAAGACTAGTAATGAGAATCAAAATATACTGTACTTAGAGCTTTCTTCATCCTATGTTCTCTTAGAAAGACGTTTTGGTTGATCTGAATTTCCTATTTTTAAGCTGTCACGCATGTTCTGTAAGTAAACAAATGGGTTGGCCATTACACAGTGGGTATGGTTTATGCTAAACTTAGATAATCACTAATTCAGTCCTTGAGTTTTTAACGTGCAGATCCAAACCAGGGAGGATAAAGGGAAGTGAAAGATTTAAAAAATACATTTAATTTACTCACAAAGGCAAACATTCAGTTTGTATCCTTTGCCGTGGGCGTTTCTAGTGAGATGCCTATCAATTGCTACCCTAATCAGTTTCCAATTCCCTTCAGTTCTACCTCTGAGTATTTCTCATACTCAGTCTCTTCCCTTCCATCCACTATGCAGGGGTCAAAGATGGCAGAATTCCTCTTTCAGAGAGATCACCACCTGAAGGAGGATGGATTCATGGAGGTGACCTTGAAAGCACTGAGTCTGCAGTCATAACAGCTAATGTTATGATGCCCTTTTTCTATGCCAGGCTGTCTTAGGTCCCTCTATACCTGATTTCCTTCATTGCTTATAACAGCCCCATTTGGGAAGTAGTATTAGGATCTCCCATTTCACAGATGGGAATCAGTGGGTTTAAATAGATAGTTAATTTCCCCAGATCACACAGCTAAGAACTAGTTGCAGAGTGGAGACTTAAGCAAAGAGCTGCCTGATTCCAAAGTCCATGTGACTAACCACTGTGTTCTGGAGTGCCCTATGTGAAAGATAATGGGACCTGGAACCAGAGCAGTGCTATTTAGGGTGGAGATGACAAAATGGATTCACCAACTATTTATTAGGTAAAATTTGCTGGACTTGGTAATGCACTGAATATAGAAAATGAGAAAAGAGGTGTCTGGGGTAATCTGCTGTGCTCTTTTCTGAGATAATGATGGTACCATTTACTGAGCTGGAGAATGTGGTAGGGGATACGCTAGGGAGAGGGGAAGGAAAGGAGAAAAATGCTGATTTCAGTTTGAGACAAATTAAGTTTGAGTTGTCAGTGGGACACCCAGGAAGAGGAGTTAAGTAGGCATTTGAACATGACAGGTGAAAAATTAGGCAAGAGGTAAAATTTGAAAAGCAACAATATGCCTTAAAGCTATAATAGGATTGCCTGGGTCGGGGCAGGTGGGAGCAAACACCACCAATGGGCTTAGGGTGCCAACCTTAGAAGAGATAGGTGGAGAAAATGGATTCAGGATTGTAGGGGGATCAAAGAGGGGATGGAATTACTCTAGGCAGTAACAAATATGAAGAGATACACCATCAGCAGTGTGATCTGCAGCTGATTTAATAAGCACGCCAGGCAGAGCAACATAAAATGCCATAGAAATAAATACCCACGTTTAATAACTTAAGACAGTAAGTTATTAACCCTAATCATTCATACTGGATAATCCCAGTTATCAGGCAACTTTCCTCCACTTGGTAATTCAGAAATGCAGACCTTGTCCGTTGTATGGCTCGGCCATTCCCTAGCATCTTGGGGTCCTTGGTGTCTAGCTGGCAGAGGGCCAAGGAGAAGACGACGTACGCCTGCTGCTTAACTGCCTTTGCCTGGATGCATTGCACATCATTGTCGTCAAGATTTCATAGAAAAGAACTAATCATTCGGGTCCAGTTAGAAGCAAGGGAGGGAGAGCTATGTAGTTCCTGACTAGACAGTCACTTCCCCAAACCTCTGAGCTCTGGAAGAGAAGACACACATTTTCAGTGGCCGGTCATCTTTGCTAGAGTAAGATTAAAACTGAAGTGTCTGTTCAAATCGGAAACGTGAGGATTGTTGGTGACTTCCGCCACGTGTTGGGAGTGGGAACCTCTCATGTGGGGAGGTCTGTTTTTTAAATATCCCCTGACTGGCCCTCACTTGAGCCTGCCCACGTGCGGGCTAAGTAGTTGTTGCCCCAGCTAAGCTAACATGGTACCCGAAACTCAGGCGCCCAACTCAGGCTCAGTATTCCAAACCCCAGGGCCTCGTCTTCCGTTCCTGTTCAGTGTCAGAGTGTTCAAGTATGCTGGCGTTCTATAACGGGTAGTAGCAAACTATTTTTTTGTTGTTGCTTTGTTTATTTAAAGGAAATAGTGAGGGGCCACTGGCATCATAGTCATCTTTTTAGGTACTTCTGTTAACTTATCCAGAAAAATTGAGTTATCATTTTTGTGAAGAGCAAAGTGAGCCTGTCGCTTTGCAGGAAGTCTACTGAGAAGGCACGGCTGTGCCGTTAGTCCTGGACGTCCCGCAGGCTGTCCTTAGTGCTCAAAGCAATGGGTATATTTACTCGCAAATGTGTTCTTGCTGTTTTAATTTAGTGATGCTCAATTGTTAGCTATAAATCTTCACTTTACAATTAGACAAGGCCATGCCATATATTTTAAAACTTAACTTGGCCCATGAAGACTTGTATAAATTCATACTCAAAAAATAAGCAGGAGGAGGAGGAGAAAAGGATGAGAAAAAAAAATGAATTCAATTCAACAAGTATTTCTCAGCACACTGTACCAGATACTGTCGTGGGGACAGCTGGCAGACCGAACAGGACAAGGACAAGATGGAGGCCTGACCTCAAAGGAACTAACGTATTTTCAGGAAGAGAAGATAAATAGTCACGTAAAATGAAGGGCTCCTGCTCCCAGACGGTGCCTGATTGTGCTCCCGACTGTGACGTGCAAATAAGAAATTCTCCTAAGCAAAAAGAAGGGACAGACCCCGTGATGCAGAGGAGCCGAAAGGCTTTTGGAGAAGATGAAAATAACTTGAATAAATGACTCTACTTTGTGTCACAAATTTTTACGCCGTTGCTTGTTAGCTTGTTTGTTACCTTTTGGGGTAAATGTTATGTCTGATTTAGAAAACTAGCACAGGATTAAGTAGTCTATATTCATTAAGTGCCAGAGCCAGGGTTCAAGTGCAAGTCTCGTGGCACTCAGTCCTGTGAACGTTCGGTCTCACGGCAGACGACCTGAAGCTTACTGCGTTCTCGGGGCAATTTAGCCTACCCGTTTCCTCTAGCTTCAGGTCCGAATGGCACGTTTGGTCTCCTTTAAAGTATCGTTAGCCCTGGAGAACATAGCCTATTCGATGTCTTGACTAGAGCACAGTAAGAATTGGCAAGGCTCAGGATCTCAGTCTGGATTCTACTGGGGAAAAATTATTTATTATAAACAGTTCAAGCTGAATACCGGGCTTCTCCACTCTGCCATCTCTTTCCAAAGTTTTCTCTGTTTTAAGTAACTTAGTGTGGGAAGTCCGAGGGGGTGGGGCGCTTTGCAGGGGTTGTCCTACTCTTAATGTGGCAGCTGGAAGTCTGGACAGACTGACAGCCGTAGCAATTAATCACTGAGTTTCTCATACTTGCCTGGACGTGAAGCAGCTGATAATCTGTACTTTGATAACCAGCACCTTGATGAAGAATATAGATGCACTGGAGCCATTAAAATATGCTTGCTAGCTTTCTGACCTAGGACAACAAATCATACAGCAGCAGCTGTAAACATCAAGTTTAAAAAAAAAAAAACCCACTCGCCATTGTGGCGTGATGGTCTATTCCACCGCCATCCACAGGAAAGTTGCCCTGGGAATTAATTAGGTCCGTTAGCATTATATATTGTGACAATATTTCACAGTCATAAAGCATTTGAGTTTGAAATGTTAAAGTGACAGAATAGATTTAAAGTAATTAAGACAAAAGAGAGAGAGAAAGGAACTAATTAAACTCAAAATTGAGTTGAGGTCTGTCTTCTCTGAGATTTCGTTTGAAGCCCCCTCAACAGTGACCAAATCCAAGACGTTTGTTGTGTGAATTAGCTGTAGTGTTTGCAGGTATTTCTTCCTTTTTTCTTCACCTTGCACATCATGTTTTGTTTGGTGTATGTCTTTCTTATCAGTTAATATAAATATTGCATTGGTTGCTGTATATAGCATATAGAATCTGCTTTTTTAAGTTGATTTACAAGTTAGTTCTTCCTTTATGGGACTTTTCTCCTTTGTAGGTATTTCTAAAGATAGTTTTCTTTAAATTGTGGTCTTTCTAACACCTGTCTGGAACAGTTTACTGTATAAACAGACAAGACTGGCTAGAAACATACATAAACACACACTACTTGGCAAATGTAGCTAAATGATTTGGGGTTGGGCTGGTTCTTCTGTAGTGATGAATGATAAGGAATCCCCTTTCAAATCGTTCTTTTGTCAGAGTGTAGAAATAGCAGGAGACCAAAGGAAGACCTAGTTGTGAATGTTGGGGTCACTTCCTCACAGCCAAGAAATTATTTTGTTCGGCCCTGGAACCAACTAAGAGAAGTTATTCCCCCGATGAACAGGAATATTAAATCCAGCCAGGAATGGAGTTCTTACACTTGTGACCAGTTAATCTAGCCACTAATTCAAGGAGTCCTAGGCTGCCACCAAACAGCATTACAATTTTGATTATTTTATGGCTTGTCCAAATGCCCAATCCCCCAAGCAATTGTTGTAATTTACACAAAAAAGAAAAAAAGCTCAGGGAAGAGAATATCCATCTTTTAACTTTATCCACAAGGGTTTGGCTCTGACTGCACACATAAAACAAAATAAAAGTACCTAGCTTAGGCAATTAAAATGTTCTTGTTTTCTATTAAAATTTAAAGTGTTCATTTGTGAATGGCTCCAAAAGGAAGGCTTAGGCGTCATGGTTTGCTTTGATAAGAGCTGTAGATTTTGTAATGATATTCAAATGACTCCAACAAGAGATCTTCTACAATTTTCTTTCTTCCAGTCCATTAACAGTCAAATATTCAGGAAATGTAAATAGTAAAATGTAACGACACCAGCAGGTAAAATTTGCTATTCACTTTGTTGACGGGTGAAGTCTGTAAATTAGAACCACAGAAACTGGCTGGAATAGTAGAACTGGGAAGGGCTTGGAAATCCTTATTTTATCAGTGAGAACACCGAGTCCCAAAGATGTTCTGTGCTGTTGGTTAGGATACACTGCTGATTACAAACGGAACCAAAATCAGCACCCATGACTTCTGGCTGGCTGTCTCCTGCTCTTTCTCCTGTATTGGGCTGCTTCAGCACATATAGGTTTATGGCCAGATCTTGTTAGTTTTGACTTCAGGAAGCAACTAGAAGCTTCTACAGGGAAGGAGGGGAATGATTAGTGATACCAAGGTGACTTCTCAATAAATAAACTCTGTACCTTGGTTAAGAGTCCATATTCTGAATATTCTATATCTAGTTTCTCAACAAATTTGAAATCTGAGAGTCACCCCTTAAACTCACACCCACCCCTTTTCATTTATTAAATAAACCAGCAATAAAGTTCACTGGGTCCTGGATCCCACCAGAAATCTAGCTGCTAATGGGAAGTTGCACTGCGTGCTCACCTCACCCACGTTGTATCCTCTGAAACCGCCAAGTCTTCGCCCTGCCTCCTCGCCTGTCTAGTTTTATCTGCCCTCTGGCTTCGGCGCCATCCGCACATCCCAGCGTGAGAGATTTCACAATCCATTCTGCCTCGAGAGAGTGTCCTGTCCAGCAAGTCATTTATCTCCTGATGTGGCAACAGATCCTGCCACTGGCCCGTATGCAGTGTCATGTTCTCATAACCAACAACCCCGACCTTCACAGCTTGAAGGGACGTCTGCTATGCAAGTAGCATCGAAAAGGTCGAGAGTTAATCTTGGCAGATCTGTTCCTTTTACTTTCTCACTTTTTTTTTTTTAAAAAAATAGTTCACCATAGTAGTTTCTAAACAAGTGTGAGCTTCCTAAAGGCAGAACTCACAGTTTTTGGTATTTTTAGTAATTCTGTTGCCAAACACTGAATGAGATAGCTAATATTTGCAGGAATTGTTTTTTAATAAATATTCAGGAGGTGTGAGTAGTGATGCAACTGTGAAGAATCCTGGGTGATGAGGCATCGCTGGGATATTCGAGTATAAATCTCACTCTCTCTTCCCCACCAGATTTTTGGCATCTTATCTCAAGAGCCTCTGCAGTAAGTCTGAAAGTGTGCAGCAGAACCTGGCCAGCAACAGGAATTTCCAGGAATATCTTACTGGGACAAAAGCCTACACCTATTGCAACCTGCTGTTTGCTATTTAAAGTTTCAAAATCTTTTCCTATTGTTGGACTACCACTATGCTTTGACACAATCATAAATTATTTGACCGACTCTGATGATAAATCCCACTCCTGCCTCTGACTTTGAAATGTATCAGATGGTTTAGAAAAGTTTTTTTTAAAAAAACAAATTACCCAGTGTTTTATCACAAGACACATGATGAACTAACTATAGGAGCTGAGAGGTGAGCAATGTTTAAAGTTGAAGAAATATTAAAAATAAAAATAATCCTTGTGGTTATTTAAATGAATCATCAAGATTTCATCAATCTCATATTTCCTGACCTGAAATACTGGGGTATTCCATTTCTGATGAAGAAGACAGAAAAAGAATAACATTTCATAATGTATTTGTCTGCATACAGTGATGAGCCCAACAAACACTGTCTACGGATCTGCATTCATAGTGTTGTAACAGCAGTGGTCAGGGGCTGCGGATGTGCAGAAACCAATGTTCATGAGAGTAAAGGATGGAAGGGGGAGACACTTTTATATATTAACAATAATATGTTTATCATAGTTAGTTGGGAAAAGGCCGTGACATTGGGCCTTTGGAGGCAGGCGGTGCCCATTCAAGTGTAAATGTTTGATTTCAAGGATTTACGTAGTAGTGAGGAGCCTCTTAAGAGAAAGAGGACAGGAGCATTCTCCCTCCTTCTTTTCTCCCAAAGTTATGCCTGCCAGGGTGACTGCTGTTGGAGGCAGGAAGGGATGACAGGGAGCCCCGGGAGGGACATCACCATGAGGAGGTGGAGCCTGTGGGCTTAACTGTAGGCCATCAGACTTTGGGAGGGAGTGTGGCTGGAATCTTCCATGAGCCAAGCCATCCTGTGAGTTGACCTGGAAGAGCTTTATTTCCCAGGCACGGTCTTAGGTGGGCTGCTGTAGACAATCCTTTCTGAGTATGATTCTGAGAGAGGGGTCATGCTCTCTCATCCCTAGAGAAACAAATGGGGACCTTGGTCAGTGGCAAGAGGTCAGCAGAGGTGGTGGCAAGAGACGACAAGACTAGGACCAGCAGAAGAAAGTGTCCCAGTCAGGCCCCATTTTTGCACACTGCCAGGTGGCAGCATGCTATCAGATACTGAAGATCCACCAGTGTCACGCAACAGATCCTGATACTGGCCTGGAGTCTTTGGAACAATAATTCTGGTCTTAAAGTAAATGTGGCTGACATCATCTTATAGTGATAGTACAGAATCAAACGTGCCCACGCACCATTCCCCAGGCTCTCTTCCCCTGTCGCAGTGACGGAGGAAGCCCTGTGCTTCAGAAAGTACAATTAAAAGAGGGACCTCTATCAGCCTGAGGCCCCAAGAGACTGTGTAGAAAGAGGCCCCTACTGACCTGAGCAGTCCCGTGAGTGTATGACGCTCATGTACCGTAAGTAAGAAACAAGTCATTGTGTAGAAGCAGTGGATTTTCAGGTTAATTTGTTATCCTGGCATAACTTAATCTATCTTGATGTTAATAAAGAGGTAGGTTCAAAACGGGATATACTCTTTGATCTACTTCTGTGCATTTTTCAAAGTATTGTGAACATTGTCCAAGCTCAGGAAACACTGATATAAATTATTCTTAGATTCAGACGGCCACAGAGCAGCTTAGTTTAGCATGGTAGAAATACGCAGCAGTTGAGTTATTGCATGTGCTTTCACTTATATTTTTTGTTTTGTGCTGTATTTGAATCCCTGTCAACTGTGAGTTAGGTGAATCTATCTCAAGAACATCATCAGCTTGTGAAAAATTGAATTTTATAGTGTGTGAAAAGTTAAAAGGTGTTAAATTCTAATTTATCTTGGGGAGATTTGCCAGTAATACTGAAAGTTTAAAAATACAGAGACTTTAACTCAGCAAATCTAAATTGCACATAAGTGGTCAAGGGAAAAAGTTAAAAAATCTCCAATTTTTTTTCATTCTAGCAAAAATATTGGAGACTACTTAAATGCCTTTCAATAGACTAATGATTCAGTCAAGTCTGTACATCCATTTAGCAGCCAATAAGAACATGTTCTATAAGAATGTACAGAAATGGAAGATTGAGCAAGATAAAGGTTTGTGATAGTTAATTTTACGTATCAGCATGACTGGGACACTGAGTGGTCAGATAAACGTTATTTCTGGGTGTCTCTTGAGGGTGTTTCCAACAAGATTGTCATTTGAATTGGTGGACTGAGTTAAGCATCTCGCCCTCCCCAGTGTGAGGGAGCATCATTCAATTAACACGGCCTGAATAGACCAAAAAGGTGGAGGAAAGTCGAATTTCCTCTCTCTGCCTGACCTCTGAGCTGAAGCATCCGTCTTTTCCTGCCCTTGAACCAGAACTTACACCACTGGTGTTCCCGATTCATCAGCTTTTGGACTCAAGCTTGAATTCATATCACTGACATTCTTTGTCTCCAGCTCACAGATGACAGATTGTGGGGACTTCTCAGATTGTATAATTGCATGAGCCAATTCTTTATAATAAATCTCATTATATGAATTCTTTTCTTCTGGAGAACCCTAATTAACACAATGTTGTATGAATAAAGCAAGCAAGTTATAGGACAACATATGTAGTATAATCTCATTTTTTGGTTAGGGATTATAAATAGTGTTTAGGCATGCATGGATAAAAATGGCTTAAAAGATACATGTCAACCTTAAAAGTGCTTACACTTGGCAAGAAGGAATGAGGAGTTGACAGAGAGACTGATTTTTCACTTCATATACTCCTATGTTGTTTCATTTCTTTCTTACAATGAGCACATACTCTTTATGTGAGACAGTAATTAAAGCAATTAAAATAAAGACTGAAATAACACTTGATGGATGACTGCAATGAGATTCTCTTTGGCATACGTACCTCAGTTGAGACATAGAAGACATCATTATAAGGAGAAAGCTGGACTATTATTTAAAATAGGAATTGGTATCAGATGAGGTCATTAAGAATTTCAAAGAGGTCACAGAAGTTGGAGTTACATGTCTCCAATAGTCACCAGGGGGTGACAGTGATGGTGAAGTTTACCTGCTCTGACCGTAGCCAGTCTTCTCCAGCTAGTAAGTCCTCTGAAGGCCTTTCTCTTCCTAAGATCTAAGGCCAACAGAGCAAGTGGAAGACAGGACCTGAGGGCTTGCAATAAATGGTTGCCAGTTATTACTCCTCTAAACTTACCCAAGTGTACAAATGACATTCTTTGTTGCTAAAGCATTGATTCAGAAAATAAAGGAGAGTCTTGGGTAAGACAAACGCATAGCTCTAAACGAAATAGTATTATAGGAAGCAGTTCCCTAAGCTTGGCTTCTTACTTTTTGATGTGAGATAGAATTCTTAAAATAACTAGACTCTTTGGTGCCATTAAATAAGCAATGTATCCTGCCAGCCTGGGCTTCCTGAAGTCCTCTCGGGGCCCCGAGTCATCTAGCTTGCATGGCCCCATAACTGTGCGGCCCTGCTCTCCAGCTGCCAAAGCTCCATTTTCTTCTGTACTATTTACACGCCAATGAATGTGCCACTCTTGGTGAAATCAAAATTTTCATGGACATCTTGCTGTTTATAATTTCAAGGAGCAAATAGATACCCCGCAAGAGCTATTTTTCAAAACATTGCATACAGGAAAGAGGATTTGATATGGTAAGGCAATGAGTCTATTCTAGAATTTCATTTTGGATTTTCTGGTCGCAGTGTTGGAGGAAGGTGTGGCTAAGCACCCAAAATGGAGCGCTTGCTTAACCCAAGGAGGGGGGCTCCTAATCAGGACAAAGAGCCTCCTGCTTCTCAGCCGCAGGCTTGCAATACCGCAGGCCTCCCCGAAGTGTGTGTCTCAGAGTCAAAGTCGTTTCTCCATGCCTGTCAAGTGAATTGAGCCCTCTGATTGTCTCTGCCTGGGACAGTGATCCATTCCTAATGTATGAGGCTGCAGGTTTTGAACTCATAAACTGTAAACTGTATTAAATAAACTGCCTTCTGATTGATGAGTGTGGCTCTCATAGGCTAATTTCTCATCGAAACAGTGATATGAAAATTCTTGCTAAAGGGTTGGTGACAGGACTAAATGGGGGTAAAAGCCGACTTAATCAAGAAAGACAAATGGGATTCATTAACAACTGGCACTCAGCAGACGATCTTCAGAGACGTCTCAGGGCAATCTCATTGGTCCAATCGAAAATAATTGTGTGCTGCCTTTATCACTGAATGCAGAACAAGCCCAGAGAAAAACTCTGTGAGTGAGACTGAGTAGAATTCACATTTGGATTGAATTTGGTGCCAGGCGGCCCATCTTTGGATGAAAGGAAGGGAAGAAAAAGAAATCTTGGGTTTCGTGCTGGGATTTGTTCTCTGGTAAGGTTTATCACATGCCACTCTGGTACTTGAATCAACCGGGTCATGCCCTGACTGGCAGGGGTGCCTCAGCCAGAGGCAGCTGGTTTCTGGCTGGCTTCAGAATTAGCACGTGGCCGGTTTTGCCCAAGCTCACTGAGCTCCACCTTCGGCAATGCTTTGCCCTCCTGAGCTGCTGAGATTTGGCTTAGGTGGGAGCGATGGCTAACTACCGAAGAGTCACATTCCCTCCCACGGTGTAGACAGTTTACTAGGAAGTTCTTTCTCGGGCAGGCACGCCTTTCCCACAGCCCCTTTGCATTTAAGTGGGGGAATGTGACGAAGTTCTTGCTGATGGCTTGTGGGCCAAAGTAATGCACGCCATTTCCAGGCCTGCTCCGGACCACTCTCCCATCCGCTCTTTCACCCTCTGTTTTCCTGATCTGTCAGCCAGAATCGGAGGATTCGCAGATCAAAGGCACCTGTAAAGGGTGGAGCCACAGACAGAAGGCACAGGAGTCGTGCCTGAGAGCAGGAGATTTTACATGAGGGAGAAGCAGTTCGCGCACGCACGAAGCCCCCCTCAGAACTGCGGGTCTGCTGGTGACAGCGTCTGGCGTGACTGACTGAGGCAGCTGGTCTTATGGCTGTGCTATGACCTGTTAGCTTTGGTGACCTTACTTCTTCGCTGATGTCTTTAGCTTCTGATTTTGTATATATTGGGCTTTAAAGAAAGGGCCCTTTTGCCCTGAGCACGTGAGTTCCAAGCCCCAGTCCTGGATGGGTGTAGGTTGGCCACCAGCCTGCTCCTGTTCCCTCCTGCAAAGCCCTTCTCAAGTACCAGGTACAACCTGAGACTGACGCTCCAACCAGCCTTCCAGTGAGGAAACGTGATCGGACACACTTAGAGTCAACTGACATCTTATTTTCAGCATTTCCCATCTTTGGACTCAAGATTTTATATAGAAATTTTGAGGGTAGCCCTTGTCCAAGCCACCTGTCTGGCCAGACTGAGGGCAAGTAGAGATGGCGGCCCCGAAGTTTAAGTGCTGCTTAAGCTTCTGTCCTCTGGGCTGCACCCCCGGTGGTGTTGGGATGACAACAGCTGGACCACATGGGGCCCCAGCCACACAGATGTTGCTGTGGCCCCACCCGGCCCCTTTTGTCTCTTGCCATTCCCATTCCCTGACTGTGGCGTCTGGTCTCAGCTCCTGCCGCTCTCCTCCTGCGGGCTTCGCCTTGGCCTGCAGGAGCAGACGTCAGCTCCGCCAGATGGTACTTGAGGAACAAATAACCCAGTGTCCTCGCCCCGAGCAGGGGATAAGTCTGGGGCATTTCCTTCACTGTCTCTTGTGGTTCTCCAGTGGGACTGAGCCGCAGTCGCCACTCAGCTGTCGTGCACAGTTCATGGTCTTCTGTCCCTTCCAGGTTTCACTTCCCCAGCCCCCTGCAGGGTTCTTAGGGTTAACACCCACATTAACTACTGGCATCCGAATCCTTGTTGTTAGACCTACTTTCGGGGACCTCTAAGCTAAGACAGGGCCGTGCTTCATGTGAGGAACCACGGTATCTGCTGGTTTTGAAACTGGCAGGCGGAGCCGCTGCGCCCCGATGCGGTGCTCCGCGCCCTGCTGTGGGCGAGACGGCCGGCGACTTCCAACTGCGGCAAAGCCAGCGAAGTCTGACAAGCGGAGACGGAAAATAATGTAAATGTACTATATATAAATATGAAATGTAAAATAAGAAAAGAACATTTTTTGAGCATTAGAACACTGTAAAAGCTGTAATCACAGACACATTTCAACTAGTTGAAGCAACTTCAAGAAAACATGGTGAGTCCGTTAGATAAGTGGAGGCAGATGAGGTGGAGGAGAGGGAGGACGGTCCGGAAGACAGCGGTATGCCCGCCGGCAGCATAAGGGCTTTACTTCCTCTAAATGATGCCAGCAAGAAACTGGTTAGAACCGGACTGCCATGACCGCGTGGTAGCGACAAGGACCTAACTGGACATGACCGAGTGCTCACTGTAATATAAGTAATCTTTGGCTTAACCACCCCCCTCCGTGGGCTCTTCTGTGTGCGTGATGGGTAAGGACACGCGCGGAAGGGGACAAGCATGACTAAGCAGTCCAGGGGCAAGGGCTGTCAATCAATCAAGAGGCCGCCTGTCAGCGAGGCTGTAAGAGAGGGGACAGAGACCGCTGCCGTCCTCCTTGGATCAGCCCACTTCCTGCTCTTGGAGGTGCACTTTCTCTTTGCTGATAAAATCTGTAAAATCTTTTGCTATTCGGTGCTTTTGTCTCCCATCTGAATTCTTCTCTTTCAGGCAAGACAAGGACCAAGGCTTCTCCCTTTCCCCTTTTGGGGTAACAAGACCATCTCTCTGCTCTGCTTGCTTTCTTGTTCTTGAGGGTTCCATTGCACTGTTTCAGATGTGTCACCACAGGGGCATTGTGGCCACTCTACAATCCAGGTTGAAAATTTCCACTCAGGTTACCTGTACCTAATTCAAGTTGCCTGCACCTGGCAGCGCAATGACCTGCAGCTGCCCCGAAAGTGGCAGCTCTCACTGCCACCCGGGCTCTGATATGTTCCTACGTATTTCTGCAAACTGTACTGCCCAGTGGACAGGCCAGAGTGGCCAGGCAGGGGCTTCATCCTTCCTACAGCCTCCATCAACTGCTCTGTCTCCCCAAATAGGCATGCGAGCTTAGTGATCTTAGGAACGACCGTGTGCCCTCTAGGGTAATACATCTTCAAACCATCAGACAGAAACACAAAATAGATATAAAAACTAAATAAAAACATCAGCCTTGCTCTGCACTGCGGTTTCAGCCCAGGTTCTCCTCTCCATCCACTTTTTTTTTTTTAAATCTAATTGCTGCCACCAAGCCCTTCCTAATTAGAGATTCTGAAGTTGCTCCAGCTCTAGGTATAGAGTGAGTGGCATGAGTGTGTCTTCCCTCGACTTCGTAGCCTTTCCAAGACCTCTGTGCTTTCAACGGCCTCTTCCCCCTCACGTGTCTGTCTCCCTCCACAGTTTTGTGACAGCCACGTTTCCTGTGACTTTCCTCATCACTAGACAATTGTCAGAGTGAAAAGTCAGCCCTCTAGGATTCTAGCCCGGAGAAGATAATATAATCCTTTATGTTTTCAGCCAAAGCAGGTGAGAGTATATCTTTGTCCCTCAGACACCTGAGGCGATGTGAGCCCTCACCTCCGCACTTGCCCTCTCCAGGGCCCGTAGTAATGAGTAAGTTGAGTGGAGATCGCAGTTTTGAGGGTGAACTGCCAAACATCCATCAGCACCTACTGCTGCCTGTGTTAGTGCCCTGAAGTACTTCTTCAGGTTTTGAAGAGTGAGGTGAGAAGGCCCTCCTGCATGGACTCTGGCCGCTGAGTTGCTGGAAGGGACACTTCTCAGTCCTGCCAAGGATTTCATGCCCTGTAGCGAAGGCTTAGCAGATCTCTCCTGATGAAAGCCACTAAGCAAAGGCTGGAAAGTTCACCCAAAGCTATAGAAACAAAGGACAGGTGCTAATTAAAGCAGGAGAACCTGTGTTGCTAGCAAAGTTCTTAAACAGAAAAAAAAAAAAAGGAAAAAACAACTCAAAATGTGATTATAGAACTCTCACCAGCTGCCACAGGAGAAATTATATATGTATATTTATATATAGCACATATTATGTATAATTATATCTAAAACACATTCAATATATCTATATTCTTTTATTTAAATAAGTGGTTGCCCACTACAGGGATCCCCCACTGTACAAAAGTTCCCATTACACCACTTTGATTTTTAGGAAAGACCTACATTACCATCGTTGTCCCTTGGTGTTGGAAGAGGATTGGTTCCAGGGCCCCTGAGGATATTGAAATCCATGGATGTTCAAGCCCCTTAAATAAAATTATTTACTTATAACCTACTTACTTAAACCTACCCAGCTTCTCATATTCTTCAAATCATCTCTAGGTTACTTCTAATACCTAATGCAATGTAAACATGGTGTGAACAGTTGTAAATACAATATAAATGCTGTGTAAGGAGTTGCTGGTGTGCACCAAGTTCAACTTTCACTTTATGAAACTTTCTAGATTGTTATTATTCTTTTAATATTTGACCCATGGCTAATTGAATCCGCGGACGCTGAACCCACCGGTAGGAAGGGCAGACTGTACCTGCTTTTGCTCACAGAAAGAAATCCAGAGAGGATTTTCACTTTTACAGGAAAACCAAAAGCCACAATAGCCTTCAGCATTTACTTCGTGGCCAGCCACCGCAGAAGCAGTGCCTGCCCGGAGCGGCGGGAGTGGTACGACCAGGCGCTTCCCGGAGCTCCACGCAGCTTCTCAGCAGCAAGCCCCGTAGCTCTGAGCAGGGTCTGGGGCATCTATCTGGGCTTTACCTCAGTTTATTTTGTGCATCGTTAGCTAGATGTGCCCTTGTAATTGCTTCTTCAGTTTACCAAAGGTTTCTTACAAACAGCTCTCCTTTCGGATAGCGGGGGGATCCTGTACACTGTTACGTACGCTTGTTTATAGTCGCGTAATGCTAAATCGTGCGGTTGTTCCTTATCTCCCCTTACAGAAAAGCCTTGTTCTACATAATGCATTTATAAATATGGTTCTTGTTGTTACATAAAAGATTACATCATATACTGAATTTGATCTCTGCAATATAATTGTTGTTCCTCAGTTAATTGTGGTGCAGCTTCAAGCCAAACTAATGATTTTCATGCATACACGTTTTCTGAGGCACCACAAAACTCATATCTTAAGTTTTAATGGTCAAACTGTAATGGAAAGACTGATGAAATATAGTGAATCTTGCAGAAGAGATGCTTAGAACTCAAATCACCATGACCATTAATACTATGGTTCAAGAAACATTAGAATTGGTCATTAGCAAGAAATCACAAACAAAGTGAGATAACACGATTAAGTAGATTTCTCGGTAGTTGATTAATTAGCCTCTGTGTTTGCTTAATGTGAGTTAGGATTTTATATTACAAATGAGTATTATTTACTTGAAAAGATGAATATAAACTACAGTGTTGAACTTGGATTATGTTTCCTCCTTGATATATTTTTTTTTCTATTCATAGGACATCTTGCTGTAAGAGAATAAGAATTAATGAAAGTTCTGGAGGATGAGTCACTGCACATTTTTGCCCTAAGTGTCTCATATGTAAATTGGTATCTTACTGCGGAGGAACCTACCAAAGAAAACTTCTATTCGTATGTGTGGATATGGATTTTTTCCCCAGTGTAGCCTCAGCTGCTGTGAGCCGAGGCCACGTGTGTCCTTGTCCTCTGTAGATCTGGCCTGGCTTCAAGAACCAGGTCTGGCATATCACAGACACAGAGAAAGGCTCGTGGCTGAACTGAACCATGCTAAATTAGATATCAAAAAACATTTTAAAATCAATTTCCTCCTCCTCGCTTCCAGGTAACCTCAACAAAAGAAATAGTCAAAGAAGTTTCTTGCTTTGGGGTCACAATCCATGATAGTGACAGGGACTGAGTGGAAACATGGCCCCAAAACAGAAAACATCGTGATCACCGAGCAGAAGTACCACTTAATATTTTAGTGTGGTTTCTAGGTCTGAGTCATTGCTTCTGGAGAGCTGGCACCCTAATTTAAAAGTCTGATCTTTCCAGCTGGACAAAAACTCCTTGGGAAGTAGGCAACTCCAACTCCTGAGGTAACTTTGGCACTAGGGGAAGAGACAAAGACGTGCTGGAGTCGGGGACGGGGCTGCAAGCCAGGGATGGTGGCTGGGGCTTCAGAGGGACAAAGACTATGTGGGAAGTGTCTTTCTGTCTCCTGGACAGAAAAGGGAGGTGTAACCAAGGCTATGGAAACAGATGCCACTTAAGCTGGTCCTGATCCCCTGACTTAGTATCTGATCTTGGGAAAGCCATCTAGCTGCTCAGTTTCTTTAGGTATAAATAAGGGGTAATTACAGCATCTCCTTAGTCATTTAATTGTGAGGATTAAATGAGATAATCCATGTAAGCCACGTAGCCGATCCAGCATATAGTGGTGCTCATTAATGTCAGATGCTGTTATCACCGATTCTGTGACTCGCATGACGTGGAGGGGAGTGGGGGAACTGTCCTTTTGAGTATATTCTCGGCTGGACTGTCACGTGGGCTCTTTCTAAGCGGCACTCCAGCTGTAGGTGGGGAATATAGTCGCTCTAACACAAGCCTTAGGGCAGGGAAAGATGGATGACTGCCTTTCTGGGGGGAATTTGGATCCTCCGCCTGCTGATACCACTAGCGCCCAATAAATAACGCCAAGAGGGCCTCCGACGCGGCCAGTGAAAGCAGGACGTGTGTAACGATGGGTCTGAGATGAGTAATTTTACAGCACCGTGAAGAAGAGTCATCAGGACCTCCGACGTGCATCCGGGGGCTCCCAGGGCCTGGGGCTGGCCTCCTCCGGAGAGCGAGCTCTTAAAAGGAAGCACCGACGTCGGTTCCGCCCCTGTAGAAGGGCAGTGGGCAGTAACACGGAGGTGAGGCAGCACCGTTACAGCCACAAACTGGTCAAAGCATTTCCTTCTCTACTCATGTTAACGCGCTCTGGCAGACGGTCGTGCCCGCTGCTACGTGGACAGGAAGGCGCGCACTTCCAGGAGGGGGCGGGCTCGAGCCCCGGGTCGTGCTGCGCCCACGAGGGTGCTTCTGAGAACACCTGACAGCGGAGTCGCCGAGCAGCCGCGTTAGGGGCCGTCCGGTGCCAGCGGAGCCCTGGGCGTTCTCCCCCGGGCCCTGGAGCCGGGCGGCGGCAAGCCCAGCAGAGACGGAGGGGGCAGGGGGCAGCAGCGGGGACGCCCGTCGGCGGTGGGCGGCCGTGAGGGGCGGGAAGCGCCCGGGCCGCAAGCACGCCCGCTCGGGGGAGGCGGGTCCTGAGAGAGGCGCGCCGAGCTGGGCCGCGACGGGCTGTCAGAGGAACGCCCCGGAGGCTGGGGCCCCAGAGGACACGCGGCAGCTGCCTCAGGCAGACGCGCCCCTCGGCAGCTGAGCGGCCGGCGCCGCGCCCCTTCGGCCCCGCCTGGGCTGGCACCCGGCGCGCACCCCTTCCGCCCTCCCCAGGTTTCCGCTGGCCCGTCCTCCGTGAGGGTGGACGGGGCGCGCCCAGCGGAGGCCGCTCCGGAAGGGGCGGGGCCGTGGCCGGCAGGCGGGGTCGCGCGAGCTCCGGCCGCTCCGCCTCCCACCGCCCCGCAGGCGGCGGCTCCTCGGAGGGCGGCAGCCGCCCGGCCCGCGCCGCCGCCTCGGCGCCCTTGTCTCCCTGGTGCGGAAACCGCGGTTCCCTTCTGTTCTAGCCTCAGCACGGTTTTTTGTTCGGACTCTTTTCAGGGGGAGAATGGCAGGGCAGAGGAGGAGGGAGAGAGCTGGGTATGTGAGCGCGCCTTTCGCATTTCATGTTCCAGCCTCACTGTGTGACCTGAGATAACTTCCCGACGGGTGTTAGAGCATCTGGGGAAGAATCTAACCCTGGAACCCCAGCTGGAGCCATTCGGTTTCCGTCATGGTCTCTTAACTAGCGTCTCTCCCAACAGTCTTGCCTCCTCAGACCACCGTCTATACTGCTGAAAACGCCATCTTTCTTCAAAACAAAGCTGATCACGTGGTTTTCCATCTTAAAAATCCTTCGATGTCTCCCCATTGCTTATTGTCTACTGTACTGAAGTCCCTTTACACGAATCCCATGTGCCAGTGAAGCCAGCCCAGCGATCCCACGAAAGGTCGCCGCAAGCGGTCCTGCTGTACCTTGTGAATCCTTCCTTGGTGTCTCCCTGCACCTGCTTTTTGGATTTTCCGGAATACTCATCTCCTTACCTGGCCCTCACTCTGTCTTGTTGCTTTTATCTGCAACTCAGTTTTAGACATATCAACCTGGTTTCGTTTTGTTGGATTCTCCCCGGGGCGTGCCTTTCTGTATTCCAACTGGCTTCACGCGCTACAAAATTGCATTAATTCATTTGTTCATTCATTCATCCACTCATTCACTTAAAAAATAGTGTCCAGCACCATATGAAGTGTGGAGGATGCAACGGTGGATGATTTACCCTGCTCAGGACTGAGCTGTTTATACCGCAGTTGAGGATAAAGATAAGTCTTGTGGTACCAAAGAGGATTCTCAGAGGAAACGGTGTCCAAGCTGAGAACAGGACTATGAGCAGAAGATAGAGTGAGGAGAGGGGAAGAGTGCTCTAAAAGACACCAATGCCCAGCAAGAGAACCTTCCAAAGGCAGCAGAGACCAGGAGAGCAAGTGGCAAGAGATGAGGCTGGACAGCTAAGCATTAGTCATGTCACAAGGGCCTTACAGACCAAGAAGGGGCAGCTATTAAGCAAGGGAGATATTAATTGATTTGAACTGTAGTAAAACAACTCTAGTTTTGCAAGAGATTAATTTGGAGTAGATAAGACTGGGGCCGGGGATGGCAGGTAAGTGCAGCCACTGTGGGATGTGCTAACAGCGACCTGGACTAGCACAGGAGCAGTCTTGAAGGAAAAGACTGCGTGGAGGTGGCATGTTTAGGAAGTGACTTAAAGCTCTGAAGGAGAAGAATTTAGTGGTGGAAGAGAAATGGAGAGTCATAAATAATAATCCGAAAGTTATCATGACTCACATTTCTTGAGCACTTACACGCACAAAGAACTGCTTCTCTGCTTTACGTACAGGCTCTCATTTCCTCTTGACTCAGTCTGTGGGACTGGCGCTGTGATTGCGCTCATTTTCAGATGAAGAATCTTAGGCACAGAAGGGTGGTTTGCCCCAGACCCTGCATTCTTAGGCTCAACTATGCTCAGCTGCCTCAGAAAGATGAGCAGTGCCTGCTCCCAGCCCCGGGGCAGGGGAGCTCCCCTCTCTTGGTGCCCACCAGGTCAGGTGAGATGTTGGGTGGTTGTCAGTGTGACTGATTTCTTGGGGAACATGACGAGGGCTTCTTGGCAGAATTCTAGCTACACCAGCTTCTAATTACTCTCAGAAGAGGCCACCTGCTGATGGAGCCACAGTCTACAGGCCTGTGCTGGAGTTAATGATGGTTTGGTTTCAGACATTAATTCACATCACCTCAAGTCACAGTGAACTCAAACTCAGGGAACTCAATTACCAGGAATAGAATTGAGCCTCGACTGGGAACTGGAAAGTTAGAAACAGCCTCTTTTTCTTGCTCAGTCTCCATGGATCTTTGCTTTGGCTTCTTTATCTAGTTAGTAACTCTCATGTTTCTTGCCACAGAGAGATGACTTCTGCTTCCGTCAGTGCACTCATGGCAAAAACAGCTTCCTCCTCTAAATCTGTGTGACCAATGATGACAGACCATCTCTATCTCCTCAGTCTCTCTGTACCTAGAACACATTCTAGACAGAAGCAGCTCAGAGGTTCACATTGAGTCACACGAACAGTTCCGGTCCAATCAGTTGTGGTGCAAGCCAGGTCCCACAGAATCACCATTCCTGAAGGAGCTGGGAGTGGAGGCAAATTCTCTTGGAAGTATGGGCAAAGATGGAAAGACTCTTTGTTGGTCTAATCCTGAATGTTATTTCGCTCTTTCATGCTCTGGGTCAGAGGCACGCTCCTCAAGAGATGGAAGTGTACAGGGTCTGTCAGGGTGATGTTGGAGGTGAAGGTCTGGGTGCAACTCTACTTTGTCTGTGTTGTCCCGAACGTGAAGCTTTCACTCGTGGTTCTAAAGTGTTCTGGGTCTGACTTCCGATGTACATATGGTACTATGTAATTTCACATAGCTGTCCTCTTTTGTCTGTATTGTTACTGTCTTAATTCAGTCCCTTATCATTTCTGACTAGATTTCCACAAAAGCTCCACAGCTGATCTCTCTGCCTTCAGCGTTTCTTGGCTGTAGTCCTTTCTGTCCTGTGTTCACATTGCTGCCAAAGTGTTCTTTCCAGGACGTGGATCCAATCATGTCATATTTATATATTTTTACATTGTTTTTTCAGAGGTCTAAGAGAACGTGTTGCAGGAGAGGGAACTGCACATTGTTCCTTCCCACTTCCCACCCACCTCCCACACGCCCCTGAAGGGGCGACTTGCAATCTCTGTTTGTGCCTATTCGCTTAGATCTGCAGCCATCTACAAAGCATGCACTTTTAACCCACAAAACTCTCCCCCGTCTTCCTTTTCATTGGATAACTTCTACTTAACTTTCAAAATTTAACTCGTATTTGACGTTTTAAGGAAAACTTTCTTGCTGGTTTCCCTTTGAGAACAACACCCTTCCACACCGCCCCTGCCCCATCCCACGCCATGTTAGGTCTAGAAATCTTCAACAAAGATACACCCACATGAACATTAAGTGGAATTCTCCATCTTACTACCCTGGTGAGAGTTTTGAATAGTTAAAAAACTTTTTTCTATTGAACGTACAACCACATGTGTTGTTGATAATAAGTGTGTGTCAAAGTTTGAAGTACCCTTGGCATTATCTAGTTCAACCTCCTTAGTTTATAGGTGAGAAAACCCATAGAGTTATGTGACATTTCTAAGGATACACAGAGAATAATTTCAGAGCTAGAACTATTTTTGTTCTGCTAACTCCATGTCTTTTTTACAACACAGAGCTGGCTCAAATGCCCCTTCACCTGTGAACTGTTTACTCATCACCCCTCCAACGACCAGTCTTTGTCAGTGTTCTTCTAGCTTTTTCTTTTATTATTGGCTCCACAACGGGAAAGTTAGTGCTCTTTTTGTGCCTTCTCTATGAAATTCCAAGCTCTCGACGGCTGTCACCATGTGTTCAATATCTTTGTGTTTCCCCCAGTGCCTAGCGCAGTGACAAGTAGACAGCAGCCTTCCATAAACGTTGGCTGAATACAACAAAGAGTGTTGACAATTGGAAGTAGATGCTGGTGCTGAAATTCATATGTAATATATACCCGTGTGTGTGACCAGCGCAATTTAAATGAAGTTTCTTTATCTAGAACTCAAGTGCTACATAACCTTTAGGCAGGCATTTCTGTCAATCATCACGACTCAGAGTGAAAAGACAGAACTGTTTATGATTGTTAATATCACTCTAATTAATCCTTACTATTAGAGTCTTTTGACGCTTACAACATACTTTAGGGTCATGCTTACCATTGATATAACCAAGCAAAGAGAGATTCAGGTTGGGAAAACGCCATTTCTGATATAAATAAATCCTAGAACTGAATATTTGATGGAGTACTTTTAGAATTAGTCCACCATTTTTAAGGATTTTCACAAGGGAAGAACGTTGGGATGCTACAGAAATATTCAGTCCTTATTGTGCTGGGTAAGTGTTTCAAATTGTTGAAATTTTTAAATGTTAGAATTCAACAGGGTATTTGTTAAGAGTGAGTCTGAAGCTTCTGGGGCAAAAAAAAAAAGCATTTTTGATAATTTTTTTGTTTGTTTCTCCCAAGTCTTTCTTCATGCATTTTCCCCTTTAAAAAAAAAAAAGAAAATCCAATAAGAGAACGCATCGAACAACTAACTAATCCTCAGTTGTGGGCACCTTCAGGGCCCGATGTGTGTAATAGACCATCTTGTCACAGTGAAGTGGCTCCTTCCAGACGTACTGCAAAAGCATTAAACCCTTTTATTGGATTACATAGATTTAGACTGTGTGAAAAGCTCAGCTTTAAAGTAGTTCTTCTCTGCTTAAATCCACCTTCCTCTCTGGGTAGCAGAAACTGTGTTCATGACATTGGTTAAAGCATTGCATGTTCTGTGAGAAAACTCCCCCTCATTGGTAGTTTCTTATCATCAAGGTCAGTCCAGGGAAGCCTGCATTTTTCTGTTCCAGCCTTAGGACAGTGGGAAGTTCTGTTCATATGTGACAACACACTGCCCAGAAATGTTCCAGGTTTGTGTGCTGACCCTGTTCCACTCTCTGTCACCGAGACAATGCCCCCCTAAGCTGGCCTCAGGAGGACGGGATGCCACAGCAGAACAAGGGGCCGCACACTATGATTTCGTGATCACTTTCTCATTTACAAAGCAAGTTGACTCACCATTTCTTTTTTCTCAGTGAATTTGTTGGAACCCAGAGCTGCATCAGTTCAACTAATCTAAATTAGCAATAGTGATATTTTCTGAGTGTTGACTCTCTACCAGACATTGTGTCCAGCATTCTACATAGATGATCATATTTGGTCTCTACAAAAATAGTTTTGAATAAGAGCTGTATGGAGAAATGATTTACGTACCACAAAATTCACCCTTCCAAGTGTAGAAGGCAGTGGTTTTTACTTAGCATATTCAGACTTATATAACCATCACCATTGTAAAATTTCAGAGTATTTCCATCACTCCAAAAGAAACTCTGCATCCATTAGTAGTCACTTCCCATTGTCTCCTTCCCCGAGCCCCTGAAGATCATTCATCTTCCTGTTCTTATGGATTTTCCCATTCTTTCCACTTCATATAAATGGAATCAGATAATACATGATCGTTTGTGACTGGCCACTTCCACTTAGCTTAAGGTCTTGAGGGTTTAGCACCGTTGTGGTGGATTCCTGGTACTTCAAGGCCCTTTCCAGCCAAGTCATGCTCCATGTGTGTATGGTGCACCACATTTTGCTTTCCTGTTCATCATTTGATGAGCATTTGGGTTGTTTCCACTTTTTGACTGTTAGGAAAAATGCTGCTATAAGCATTCGTATACAGGTTTTTTTTTTTTTTAATGTGGATGTAAGTTTCAGTTTTCTTGGAGATATATATATATATATATATATATATATATATATATATATATATATATATATACCTTGACTTCAAAATACCCTTAATCAGTATCACCATCTTCAGTTGAGGAAACTGAGGCTTGAAAAAGCTAAGTAAGTAACTCAGGGACAAATGACAAACCAGTACTATTAGATAATCATTCTCATGGCCTGGTAGACTGGAAACTTCAGCCACCTCTGACTGCTCCCTGTCTCTGGCGATGTTCACAACAGGTAGCCTCCAGACCCTACGCGCCTTCCTGTGGCTTGCTGTTTTCCATTCCCAAGGCCATCATGTGATGTCATAGATACTGCTAATTGCTTACTCAGTATGCATCTTCTCCTTCTTGTCTTGTATCAAAATCCTGACGTGGTTATTGGTTTCAAGACACCCAGCTGGAAACTTCGTTCTTTAGTTTCACTTCCATAAATCGGTGGCTACATGTCACATTCTTGGTCAATTAGAAATAAATCAATGTTGGATGTTACGTGGAGCTTTGAGTAAAAGTGAGGTTTTTTAAAATGTGGACATTTTAGTTGGGATAAGCCATTTTGTCCTCCCTACTCCCTCACTTTCCTGGAATATGATACAGTTGCTGGAGCTACAGCTGCCATCTTTTCAGCATGAAGTTAAGTCCAAGAGGATTGCAGGTATCTTGGCCTTTAAGCCTTGAACTACTCGACCAATGTCAGAAACTGTCTACTTGCCAACTTAATAGGAATTGTATATCCCTATTTAGTTAAGAAAATGCTATTTTTGTTTCCTTATGCTACTGAATACAAATTTCAAATTTTGACCAGACTTCAAGTCAGTGGAATCCCTTAATTGTTTCCTTACATTTCCATTATCAAAAATCATGCTCATGTTATATGGTCCAATTTAAGTGATATTTATTTAGAGAATTTCCCCAAATCTCTATTGAAAATGACCTCTTACTGTATTTGCTTTAGTACTCAATTTGTATCTCTCACCTGGAATTTATCACATATTTGTAATATGGATATTTGTGCACACCTTTGTTTCCAATTTTATCTTTATTAACCTTAAGAGAATCTGGGGGAACATTTAGGATGTTGATATTTTATCTGTGTGGTGTAAGCCTAGGGCAGTAAAGATGAAGAAAAAGAGAAGAGAACCAAGAAAAGACACATTAATTCAAATCTATTACAATTGGCCCTTTGTATCCAAGGTTTTGCTTCTGTGGATTCAGCCAACTTTGAATCAAAAATATTCAAAAGAATTTCAGTAAGTTCGAGAAAGCAAAACTTGAATTTACCGCGCACCGGCCGCTATTTACATATCATTTGCATTGTATTTGCAACTATTTGCATAGTATTTACATTATATTAGATATAAATAATCTAGAGGTAATTTAAAGTACTTGGGATGATGTGTGCAAGTTTATATGCAAATACCACATGATTTTACATAAGGGACTTGAGCAGCCCTGAATACTGGTGCCTATGGTTGTGGTGGGGTCCTGGAACCAATCCCCTGAGGACACTGAGGGACGACTGTACTTCATGATGAGAGACAGCAGGTGTCTCAGGTCGCACTTGAACTCAGCACATAAGACTTCACTGGACAGATATCAAAGAGGATTCACCTCTTAGAGCATGAATGTATGGTTGAGAGAAGGAAGAGAGAATTAATCTGTTTGACTTTCCCTCGTCTCCTGTTTCTTACTGGGCAAGGTTTATCTAATTTTTCATCTGGCTTGGCAGCAGCTTCTCAGGAAGTCAAATCCCACACTCCCGTGTATGGTGCTGCATCCAAGTATAAGAGTGGAGGGAAAGTGGATGATGGTGGGTGGTCAACTGAGAAAGAGGTGGTCAGTGGAATCTGAGAAAGCATGAAAAGATTGTGTCTAAACCACAGTCAGATTAAGGTTGTATAATTAGAAGTTAATTCTTAACAGAAGAAATGCTACATCTTCAGTATAAAAAAATCTAAGGTGTATAAAGAAACAAAAATAAGGAAATAAAATTATCTAAAAGCTTATTTCTTATTATAATGAATCTAACTTTTTGGTGTATTTCTTACCAGTTGTGTGTATATCTTTTTACAATATACGCCCATGAATTCTTTACAATGGCATCATGCTGTATCCATTTTTTGTAGTTTTATGTTTTGCTAATTTTATCATAAAATTGGTATTATTCAGTATTATTTACTACTTAATACTTTCGATAGCAACATAGTATTATAAGAACATGCCCTGTTTTTGACAAATCTTCCATTTCTCAGTATATTGGTATTAATGTATTTTTTTTTTTAGCTATTAAGAACTACTAAAAACTGTGTCATGAACATTCTAGTTGCTCCATGTTTGAGAATTTCAATCATCTATTTCCTCAGTTGAAATTCCTGGAGGTGGATTTGTGTCTTAGAATATGAATTGTTTAATTCTTTTGATGTATGCTGTCAGATTATATTCCAGAAAGATTTTCTAATTTATGTTCAACTAATGTTAATCAGAGGGCCAACTTTTATGTACAAATCTTGTGTGTTATTCTTAGAAATTATTTTCTAAGTTGCTTGATGAAAACCAGTATCTCATTGTTAAAGTTGCATTTTTGATAATGAAAATGAAGATGAATATTTTATATATGTTTTTAGACAAGTAGATTTTCTTCTTTTGTGAACTGCCTGTTCGTGTCCTTCATCACGATTTTAATTTAT
This sequence comes from Vicugna pacos, assembly GCF_048564905.1. Taxonomy (NCBI): domain Eukaryota; kingdom Metazoa; phylum Chordata; class Mammalia; order Artiodactyla; family Camelidae; genus Vicugna; species Vicugna pacos. Next base: position 72,662,722 of record NC_132995.1, read on the forward strand.
GAAGACTATAAAGTTCTTTGAGGGCAAAGACTGTTTTATTCCTGTTGGAGTCTGTCTCCATCAGTCTGTGCCATGAGTCTAATTAGCAGAATGAAAGAATGATAACCCACTATTATGTTTTTACTTAGTTATCAATAAAAGAGAATCAAATTAATTTTGCACATTTGTACTTACTGAGCAACAAATGCCATTTTTCTCCACAAAAAGTTTTTTTTCTCTGAAGAAATTTTCTTAACTTCTTTTCAACAATAACACCATTTTTAGCCTGAATGGATAAATACAAGATTGGACAGATTCAGCTATTTTCACTTTTTTTTTCTTTTTTTCTCAGCAACTGTCAGATTTTTCTGTTCTTACAAGCTATTTGGGGATACTCAGACACAAATAAGGATTTATTATCTCATTTCATTATAGCAAATGAAAGCACTAAAATAAAACATCTCCAAAACTCATCTCCGAGAATATTCTACAAACTTGTGCTTTTTCTGGATTACATTACACGACTGAGCCCACCGGGAAGATAATGCTCAAACTCTTTTTGAGCCTAATTGTTCTTAAGCTGACCTGCTTCTCCTTTTTCCGAATATTTTATATTTGGCAGAACTATTTTCACTGAATCTGGGGATGTACAGGTGACATCGCTGTGAAGGTTTTTGAAAATGTTCTTATAGGCAGTGCACGGGTGTGCTTACACAGACACATACAAATGTACATGTATTCCTTTTAGGCAAGTTACTTTTCTTAACTTTTCTCAAGGGTTCCGTGCTATGCAGAGGAAGTGAGTCACCTTCTTCTAAGGGAGCTCCGAGGTCTTATGCATACAAATGTGTATACAACCGTGTAGAAGACCCTACAATTCTGGAATCACAATTCTTACAGCACTTAATTTTCTAAATAAAGCTTTAAATGATTAAAGCCATGCATTGATTGTATAATTCGGCAAATGAGAAAATTGCATAGAAAGAAAGCCTGCAATTCCATCACTTAGAGGTAATAGTCAATAACACGGTATTATAGTTCTATCATTTGTTTTTTTAATTTTATTTTTTATTGAAGTGTAGTTGATTTACAATGTTAGTTTCAGCCTACTATTTATTTTTGATCGAATTCTGCCATTTCTTGTCTATAGAGATACAGACATTTTACACATGTGTGTATGTACATATGTATTTTACAAAAAGACTGTAATAATAGTTGAGAATAACATGTAATAACATTTCTCAGTGAAAATATAATGTCGTCTCACTTCAGACAACTTGTTAACAACTAAATATATATATGCTATTTTCTATTATTTCGTATTTAGGGGTTTTTTTCTTTTTCTTTTTCTTTTGTTTATTGTTGTTATTAACAATTTTGAAGAGTATTTTTAGATTTAAGGCAGTTCTGTCTGTACATATTTAACCTAATTTATTTCCGCTAAACTGTCAAATGCATTGTGTTGGATCCATCATTTATCGACTGACTTGAAATACCACCTTTATCATGTACTAAATTCATATTTGTGTCTGGGATTTTTATCACATTAGTGTTGCCATAAATTCATAGTCACTGACTTCAGCCAGGTTCTCATTGCTCATTTTTATATCTTCATGCTTGGCTTCCATTTCCATTCCTTCGGTATCAGTTTAGAAATTCACTACAGCTCAACACCCTCTTCTAAACCTAACTCTTCCTTCTACTCCCCAAACCCCTTCTTCATCCATAAGATAAGGCTACAAATGTGATTTTCCACAACTTACCTCCATTAGTTTCCAAAGGCTGCCACAGCAAAGTACCATGAACTTGGTGGTTTATGACAACAAAAATGTATTGTCTCGGTCTTGGAGACTCAAAGTCTGAAATTGAGCTATCAGCGGGGTCGTACTCCCTCTGAAATCTGTGGAAGAGCATCCTTCTTTCCCTCTCCCTAGCTTCTGGGAGTTCTCAACAATCATTGGCACGCCTTAGCTTGTAGGTGGGTCATTCCTATCTCTGTTTTGGTTGTCACATGCAGTCTTCGTGCAGTCTTCACATCAGCTTCTTTCTGTGGGTGTCTGTCTGGAAACTTCCCTCTTCGTATAAGGATGCCAGTTATACTGGATTAGGGGCCCAGGTCTACTCCACCATGATCTCATCTTGACTAATTACATCTGCCGTGGTTCTACCTCTAAATGAATTCACATTCTTAGGTAGTGGGGTAAGAACTTCAACGTATATTTTTGTGACACAACTTAACTCATATCAATCCCTCCTACATCCACTCTCGTCTTACTCCCCTCCTTTTGAATCAGAGGATAAGGTGCTATTTCTGTTCTTATTAATTCAATGTTCTTTATTCCAACTTCTCCTGTCTTCTCTGAGAATTTGCTCCATCAACTAACTCTTTTCTTTTTGGCACATTTATCTCTTGCATTTCCATGAGAAATTCCCCTGCAGTCTGAAAACATGCTCATACCCTTCATTCTATAAAAGACATCTGTTCTTTTAAGTTGAACCCCCCTCCTCTTTAGTTACAATTATGTCTTTCTCCTCTTCTTTTCATATCAGATCTGTTCACTTTCCTTGGCAGTGTTGACTGTTGTAATTTACAGCGTTCACACAGAATTGACATCTTTGCCCTTTGACACGTGTATCATTGTGTGTCCAACGACAAGTAAAGAAAATCAAAGCTGAGTTGAGTTGCTAATGCTGGATAGTTAGCTTAGATCTCTTTCTTGTTAAAGAAATCAGTTTTTCCTATGAGCCTGACAGTGTGTAGGCCAATATTTATGATTTAGAAAAATTATGACTGTGTCTTGGATGTTCAGAATTGTCCTTAAATTGTAGTGATGCAACGTTAGATGCATTACATTGCAGTTAACTGTTTTGTCACACTTACTACACTTTAAGATAACTGAGACGTGGGAACATGATTAGATCATCTTTGTATCCCCCAGAACCTAGCAGAGAACTCGGAAATGATTAGGTGACCAATAACTACTTTTGGGATCCATGGACTCACGGATAAGTTAATATTGTCTTTTCCAAGATATCTAGTGTTATAAGGTGAAACTAATTTGTCCATGTGAAGACCAATTTATGCTTTGATCTCATTAACTCAGGACTTTAACTAGCAAAATAGCCTGGCAATTATAAAAGTTTTTTATAACAGGAGAGAAAACTGTGTTTTCCAAACAGATGTTCTATGAAACATTGTTTTGTGAAATTTTATATCAAATGAAGTAAAAATAATTTTAAAAAGTGCTTGGGTACAAATTAGTTTAGGAAAGATTAATTTCTTTATGCAGAAATTCTTAGAACCCACGGAGTATTTAGATTTGCATTTGGCTGCATGTAACAGAAATCTGCTTGTGTAGATATAAACAAGTAGGAGTTTATTTTTCTCATGAGGAAAAACTAAATGCTGACAGAGGCATCAGAGTGGAACGGTAGTTCCAGGATGCCTCCAGCAGTCACGTTTCTCCCCTGATGCTCCTCCTCCTCATTTGCATAGTGTGGAGTTCCCCACCTCCTCATGCTTTCCTGGTGGCTGCTGTATTTCTAGGCATTATATTTGCACTCTAGTCAGGAAGCATAGGGGAGTGTCAAGAGCAAAAGGTGGATGTCAGCAACATATGTCCCTTTCAGAGAAGAATTTTTTTCTCAGTTGTCCTCCTAGTTAACTTGTGCTTACATCTCATGGGCAGGAAGTAGGTCACAGGGGTATCCTTACTGCTAAGGGAGTCTAGAATCGTGAGTATTTTTACCCGTCACCATTGACTTGCCATGTGAAAACAAGAATTTCTTAGTAAGAAAAAGAAGAGAGAGTGAATGTTGGGCTGGCAACTGTCAATGTCTAAAACTAATGTGCCTTGTGACCTCCAACGGGGAAACGGTCATATGCAGGATCTTCACAGCATCTTTGCCCATGGTTCTTTGGTTCACCCCTTCATCCTCGGACTGTACATAGGGACAGGTTTCTGAAGAATCTGGGTCTTATGTTGTTCTTGGGTTATAATACTCTGGGAAGGTCTAGGTCAGCTGATAAAGGTATTGACACGTTGAGGTATTAACTTAATTGGAGACACATTAAGACCCATTTGAAGCAAACAAACAAATCCTTTTCAGAGCTAATCCCTGCTCTGTTCAGTGTCTCCTGAATTCTCACAGGGAATGAAGTAAACTGGGGAAACTATTTACAAGACAGATAGTTCTTATCTAACTGTGGTGGATTGGTTGTCATAATAGTCTTGGTTTTTTTTCTTTTTTCTTTTTTCTGTTAACTCCTTTCATTAAAGAAACTGAGTATATACTTGCCTTGGCAAATATAGTGTAGGGGATTGAGGATGCTGGTGTTAAGTGGTCCTGTGTGTGTTTCTTCTTGCTTTCTGTCTCCTCTGTTTCCTGTTTAGGAATAAGCCTGGATTCCAACCTGCTGCGGAACAGTCATGTGGGACAGAGCCAAGACGGACTAGATACTGTGGCCGAATGCCCCCAACGTCAGTGATCTAACTGAGCTACAGCCGGCAACAGACACATGAGTAAAGCCTTGCTGAGCCCAGCTCAGAGCAACACAACTGCTCAGTTAACCCAAAGAACTGTGAGCAACAGGTGTTTATCGCTACGTGCCGCTGGGGTTTTGTGTTTTGTGTTGTTGATACACAGCATTACTGTGCCGATAGATAACTGATACAGTAACCCTGCTGAGAAGGGATGCTCAACAGGTAGCAGATGATTTTTTACCTACAAGCCCCTGCTCTTGTGTCTCCTCCCTGAATTTCTTACCTTAGTTTATTTGCAAATGTCATCCCAGTTTGTGTATGGATTACCTGAATACCACCTTTGCTTTTTATTTTGTGTTATGATCTTTACCACATCTTTTGAAAGTTATATACAGTATTATCTTTTTTAAAAACAATTTTTATTTTCAGAAACTTTAAAAGCAGAGACTTTAAAAATATAACAAACACTCCTAACTCACCACATAGCATGGATCATTTTAGGCATTTTGTTATATTATGTTTGCTTCAGTTCTCTTACCTTATGAAAGCATGGGACTTCTTGTGAAGTTGAGAACCCCTGACATCCCAACTCCCCCATCGCATTCCCCTCTTCAGTTCCTAGAGGCAGCTACTTGATGGCTTTAGTGTGTATCCTGACTGTATTCTGCAAAAATACTTTAACATACATATATACCTGTAACAATTATTTTGAAATATAGGTTTTATTACTCAGGTATGGTGAGGCTGACAGATCAGGAAATGACTCCCATTGAAAAGAGAGTTTGTCACAGTTCCCAAGGGGGGGGCACACCCCACCCCACCATCCAGGGCCACATGGGGAGACCCCAGGGTTGGCCAGGAAGCAGAGGGAGTCAGGGGGACACATGTGCAAGAGCCTTTGCTGTGGTTTCCACGGGAAGCAGCGGGGAAGGCAAGGTGAGCAGGTTTAGAATCATCTAGTTTGAATAAGTTCAGTGGGCTCGGGGGCATCGGGACTGTTCCTGGTTGTTTGGCACCTGACCCTAGGGTGATCAGAGCAGGGGAATCGTGGCTCTGGCTGTGAGAGCCCAACAGAGGAGGTGGTGAGTTACTGGCTCTGAATTGGTTGGTTTGTAAGTGAAAGGAAGCGTACAATCATTTACTATCTGTGAGAGCTGGCTAGCCCTGGGTGAGGCAGTCTCCCCACTGTAGCAAGGCCTCTGATGTCAAACTGTTAGAAAAGCAGAAATTAAAAAGCCGTGATTAATACAGTTATGTATATCCATAAATAAGATACAATGTTGTGTGTATTTTAAAACTATACAGATCTAATTTTAGTTTTTCACTTAATCATACTCAGTGAAAAAGGAACATGCATATTAAGATACATATATGTTACCTAGTTACTCACTTTTTACTGCTGAACCTGGTTATAATATTCCAACTTAAGAATATCCCTCATTTTATTCATATATTTCCTATTTTGGACATTTGGATGGTAGGTAAAAAGTTCTCGTGTTATCAGCAAACTGTGATGTGCATCCTTGTACTCGCCTCCTTGGGTACCTGTCCTCAGGTATGATGGGTCACAGTGTGGTGGACAGAATGCGTAGATGACTCTCAAGTTCCTTGTCCCCTAGTGTGCACTGCCTAAATAAGCCTCTCCCTTTGAGTATGGACAAGGCTATAAATGTGATGAATTTTGTTCCCACAGTAAGGATACTTTACATGACAAAGATGAACTGATTCTTCATATATGGTGAAGGTTCCAAATCAGTTGAATTTCAGATAATCAAATAAGAGATTATCCTGGGTGGATCTAATTCAATCCGGTGAGTCCTTAAAAGGGACTGGGCCCTTTCTGAAAGAAGAGATTTGAAGGATAAGAGAGATTTATCAACTGGCTTTGAAGAAGACCTCGGGGCAGAGGACTCAGCTAACACACAGCATACCTCGACTTCTGAGCCATAGAAACTATGAGATAATACACTTGTGTCATTTTAAAGTGTTAAATTTGTGGTAATATGTTACACGCCAATGGAAAACTCATACACTGGGGAGGCACATTTTAAATTTTATAAGATGATCAAAGTAATGATAAGACTATGCATTCCAACCAGAAGAAAATAAGAGAAATGAGAGTTCTAGTGCTCTCGTATCATTACTGTTATTTCTTTTGACTTAAAGAATTTTGTCTATCTGACAGATGATGTTTAAATTAAAATTTTTCTAATTATTACTTTTTCTAATTTCCAATTGTTGTTTAGAAAAAAATACTTTCACATTATTAATTCCTCAAACTATGAAGGATACGAGATATTATTTTTCTTGCAAGCTAAGTTACCATATCCTAGTTTCATTCATACATAAATGGACATTTCACATGCACTGGTGTATGTATATGCATATATGTGTGTGTTCCCTGGTCCAGAGATTTGAATAGAAAGAATATTACCTACAGTTAAGATCATTATCCATGCTTCAGTTCCTGACAAGACAACTCATTGAGGACCAGAGACTTACCAGCATGTGCAGAGGTTTTGCACCACAGGAGAGGAACCCCAAAATTGTGAGACTTGGAGTTTATGTTGGGCAACTGGCAATTGACTTCTCCTCCACTCTTGAGAGAGAGGCAGAACTCTATGCCTAATGTAAACAAATTCTTGGGGAACTCCCCAGAGAAATACCTGGATTCTAAGCAATGTCCGGATGAGAGGGGAAAGTTGTCTCTGGGTTTTATTACTCAGAATACGAGCAAATGGCTCTAGGGAAGATAAATCTCTAAATCTTATCCAGAGCAATTTACTTTCTCTAACTTCCAAGGCAAGCTTGCTGTTTAGTTGTAAAATCTAGGCTGTATAGAAATATGAGAATATTCATGGAACATTGGCTGCCAACGATTGTTTAAGTCAAATGGGGAAATGACACCATAAGTTATACCCACGCGTGTGCGTATAAAACCGGCAGTCCTCTGTTCCACTCCTTGCTGCCCCCAGTACTGCTCCTAAGCAGTAAGTCCTTTCAGGTCTTCTGGTTGTTTCTTCTGATATTTACCTCCACATCGCTAAATAATCTGCATATTTTGCATTTCTCGATGTAAGAATTTTACCCATTGCCTCCTGACGTCTTGTTATAGTAGATCAAGATAATTAACTCTCTTGCACATTCCTCCACCCCAGCCCCACCTTGTATTTCCTCTTTCGTTTTTTCTGGATAAAACTGTATGATAATTTGGGTAAAATAACTATTCAGTACTCACATGTCCACAATATTGTAGAACTATTGTTCACGGTGAGTCAAACAGTCTACTGTGATAGTGCCTTCTCTCCTCTGTTACTTTTGGATTTTTTGAAGATTACTGTTTCCCCAATTTCACTTTTCCCTTATCTTTCTATCTAGCTGTCAATTTTTAAGCAGTATAATTAAGAGGTAATTGGCACATAATAACTTGCATATAAAGTGTATAATGTGATAAGCTTTGACATGTGTATCACAAACCTGTGAAATTATGGCCACGATAAAGATAATGAACATATCCATCAACCCCAGGATTGCTTGGGCCCCCTTTTAGTCCTCTTCTCCTTCCTATCCTTGCCTTCCTTTCTTCTCAGGAAATGACGAATCTACCTTCTGTTGCTATAGGCCAGATTTTACTTTGTAGAATTTGCATAAATAGAACCTTACAATCTGTACTCTTTTTTTTTGCCTGCCTTTTGTCACTCAGCATAATTATTTTGTGACTCATCCATGTTGGATGTGTTGATAGTCCATTCATTTTACTGAGGCGTACTGTTCCAGTTTCTCCACATCCCTGAGAACATCTTAGTCAATCCTTTAAACTATTGCCCTTCCAATAGGTGCGTAGTGGTATCTCTAATATTATTTGTATTTTCTTATGACTAATGATGTTGAGTGTCTTTTCATGTGCTTATTTGTTACCCATACGTATTTGCTGGTGATGTATCTATTGAAATATTTTACCCATTAAACTTTTTATTATAGAGTTTTGGGAATTATTCATATATTGTGGATACAGTCCTTTATCAGATGAGTGACTTGCAAATACCATTTTTCTGTGATGTATGAGCATTATCTCTCAGTCTGTGGCCTTTTTACTTTCTTAAAAATGTTTTGCAAAGAGAAGTTCTTAATTTTGGAAAAATCCACTGTACCAACTTTTTTTTTTTTTTTAGGATTGTGGCTTTGGTATTGTATCCAAGAATTCTTTGCCTGAAACAATACAACAAAAATTTTTCTTCTATCTTTTCTTCTAGAAATTCTATAGCTTTTAACATTTAGGTTCATATCCATTTTGAGTTACTTTCTGAATATGGTAACTAGAAGCACTTTTCTGTCTGTGAATATCCAATTGTTCAAGCACCATTTATTGAGCAGACCATTTACTCACCAATGAATTTATTTTACCTCTGATGAAAATCAGTTACGTATGTACGACTCTTGACTCTCCATTCTTTTCCTTTGATCTGTTAATCTACCTGTCTTTGTGTCAATATCATGTTGTCTTGATTATTTTTATAGTAAGCCTTCACATGAGATATTGTAAGTCCCCTTTGCATTTTGGCAAGTTTCTGAAATTCTCTCTGTTTGGGTGTTGCTCGCTTCCATTTGACTCACCCTGGTCCAAAGACGGGATGGTTGCAACTCAGTTTTTTGAAGATTCTGACATCAGTGTGACAGACCAGATGATCAGTGGTCCTTACGTTGGCGTTTTCCTCCGCGTGTGGGCTTTGAGCTCCCCGCATTAGAATTAGCTTTGAAGTACGCGTGAGTGCATGTACGTGCGTGCTGCTGGTGTTTGCATAATCTCCAGGTTCAAGGGCCCAAGAATCTGCATATTTTAGTAAGTTTCCTCATTGAATCTCATGGGCACTAAAGTTTGATAATCACTGAGACGATAATGCCTGTAGAAAGCCCTTGCCTGCCCAGTTTTTTACACATGACACAGGTGAGTGAAGCAGATGTAATTATTTAAGTGGAAAGGAAGGAAACACTTTAATTTACCTGATTATTCATTTACTCACTCACTTCTTTATTCTTTCATTGTTTACTCTGAAGAGACAACAAAGATGAAACCATAATGATGTAACGTGAAGAACCTGTGGACTCCGTTTTCACAGACAGAACATGTTCTGCCGCTGTCTGTGGCTGCCAAGCGACGAGTCAGCTGCTGCTGCTCCTGGCCGTCAGGGAACAGAGCATCGCTGTGCTGGAAGGGATGTCCACAGGCATCTCCACCCCCAGGCTTTTTGCAGATTTCTTTTAAACAACCCCAAACTAAAAGATAGCTAACTTATTCTTAAGCCTGTCTGGGACCGGAGACTCTGTAGCCTCCTCCGTACACTAGTTCTACGGCTGAGTACTTCTTTTCTCACTACAAGTTCCTGAGTGTCAACAATCTGTATGACTTCTTACCGTGGAGAAAGCAGGGATGGCCGGGGCCCCATGGGGCCCACTGGGGCAATATCAGAGGCTGCTGATGGCGGCCCCCCTTGTTTTCACTCTGATGTCTCTCAGTATTTCTCTACACCAGCATCTTAATGCATCATGGTTATTTTGCTGGTGGTTGTTGTTTTGGTCCTCTCTAACTCCAAATCTGGGCTGAGGAAATGGCCTTGGAAACTCATTCACATCAATGCCAAGTGATAGATGCGTGGAATAAAGCTGTAGGAATAGAGCATGGCGCTCCAGATAGGAAAGCTGAGTGAGACGGCTATTTTGGTGGATCCTCTCTTGTGCTCCTGAAATTACTGGAAAGTGGCAGTTTGTTACTTTGCCTTCTCATCAAGCAGACTTGGATTCTGTGTTATGAAAACGTTCAAAAAGGACCAAAAGTTGTGAGAAGTCATACGAAACAACTCTTCGGGTTACAGAATAGACCTCTTATCTATTTGGTTTTGAGACAGAGTCCTTAGAGGTCAAGAGCAACTTTCCTCTCATAGAGCAGAGCCTGTGAAAGTTGGAAAGGGACTTAATACATTGGCCTCATTTCACAGGTGAGGAGGCTGGGGTCCAGGGAGGCAAAGTGACATACACTAAGTCACACAGGTAACAAGTGGCATCTGTAATGTGGAAATCAGATATAGCAGCCTCTGCGTTACTGGGCTGAAGTAATTATCGTGGCTTCACTAATCACCCAGAGCAACTAAGGAACATGCCAAATCCCTGCTTGTCTTGCACGCATGGCAAGAGTTCTGTAGTGTAAGTGCGAGGTGATGCCCTGTGTCCAACCCTTCGTGTAAATAAATAAACAAGTAAACAAATAAGCCCCGACTTTACACCCCTAATAATAAAGAATTTTAATATTTTTTAACTGAGCACATCCCTTGGGGCCTTGTATGCTATACCCTTGTATTATATACTGACTAGAAAGTGATCCACAGTCCCTCAGAAGACCCACTCCCTTGATTAGTGGTGAGTTAGGTTAGTTAATTAAGGTTACTTTAATACCAATTATACGAGGCTTTAATTATGCTTTCAGGGCAGGACCATAGGAATACTTTGGTTCTTTGTGACCCAGTTAACCAAAATGATGGGATGTCTTGCCTTCCATCCAACAGGGATTTGTGATCAGGAGCAGGGGGAGAAAGGCTGAGCCGGTGGGGTTACAGGAGCATTCTTCTGCCAGAGTCAAAGCTATGAAAGCATACCCTGCAGCCCGGCAGCGATACGGGCCAGGGAGCTGAGGCACGGCTGGCTTGGAGAGCTCCACAGAGACTCACCACCCCAGGAAGGAAACGGATCGGGGTGTAAGAAATCGGTGAGGACATCCAGCTATAGGGGGAAGCATGACAAAGAAGCTGAAAACTAAACGGGAAGGAGATTTCTTTCCCAGTCCCGGCAGGGTGTTTCACTTACTGAGTGTCCCCTGTGTGCCAGGCTTTCAGTCTAAGTGGACAAGAAGTTACGGTCGGTGGGGCAGCCAGATCTGCAGACAGATAAAATATGCTGCAGCCTCCTACATGTGCTCGCTGTAAACCCGCCTCTCCCACCAGACCGCCTGCAGACGGCAGTGCGTCCCGTTCGCCACATTCAGCAGGAAAACGGGGTTAGATTCTTGCCAGCAGCAGTGTTCTCTTTCAGTAGCTGTAACCTCTCCCGTTTCCTGGGTAATATTGTTGAGAACAAAGCCCTTCTCACTCATTTCTGACTTGGGGGGTGTTCTTTAGGAATGAGAAAAAGCAATATGCCAGCTCAAGCCTGGCTCGAAGGACTAAATTTGGAGAAAGCTGTTGGATTTGTGTGTGTTTGTGGTTTTACTAGACTATATTCAGTCTCCACATTTGTAAAATACTGTAATCCCCATTCAATAAAGCCCCACCCCTCTACCATAAACATGGTAAGAGGATGATTTATGAAAACATTAATTTGTGCTGTAATGTGCTTCCTTTGGCATGAATTCTCTTCCCCATGTATCAAAACTTAGTGATTCCCTGTCTGAGGGCCTTCTGCATTGTGGGCGCAAAGACAAGTTATTTTGTTTTTGGAAGTACAACCTCAAAGAGAAGATTGTGGGGAGAGGGTATAGCTCAGCAGTAGATTGCATGCTTAGCACGCAAGAGGTCCTCGGTTCAATCCCCAGTACCTCCATTAAAATAAATAAACAAACTTAATTATCTACCCCACCCCAATATAAAGAAGATTGTGCCGGCTCTTCCCTGGAAGGAGCAGTGATGCAGATGAATTTGAGGGCGGGGCTTGCAGGCTGAAGCATCCTGCAGGCATGAGTGTGGATGTGGGGGGTGGTGAGGCGGGTGCGAGGGGTGGGGGAGGGAGAGGCCAGGTCAGGCTTTACAGTTTTCACAGCTGCACACACTACCTGCCTTGGGTGGCCAGAGATTCTCTGAGAAGGGTCCCTGTGTGGTGCACCCAGGAGCTTGGAGGCTCTACACTGTTGAAGCCCCCACCCTCAAGGGACCCTGCTGACTTAAACAATGAGCCTATAGGCAGTGAACTTCCTGTGCAAGAAACCAGAGGGCCCTCGGCGAACTTGGCTGCAAAGGATCCCTGAGTCTTTGTGTAGCAGCTGCCTTAATGATAATGAAGATTGAATTTTGACCAGCTTTTTGGAGGGAGAATTCAAAGCATATAAAACTTATTTTAGACAATTATAAGCAAATGTGACATTACGCCTGCATCATGGCTTACAAATTCTCACACATGACTCCATCTGTGTTCTGTAATATGCAGATTTAATCCTTATCCTGAATCAGACACACATGTTCTCAGCAGCCTCATTTCTGTGTCTTAGGGTTCTTGACACCTTAGTGCATAAATTTACCCCTCCATCTCTACTGGCGAAATCTTCTTTATAATCTGGATACCTGACCATGGATACACTTAGACCAGTGTTAGATAATGTGAAGTCATTTCATACATCATTTGAACAGTCACAAATTTAACTCTACCTGTGATATTTTGGGGTACAATCTACAGCTTCATCTGGGACAACCACGGAAGCAGCAGTCCGTTAATTCCGGAGGAAAAGCAGGCTGCTTTGGACTTTAAGGGAGATGGGCATCTGTATAGGGTTGATATATAAAGCCATGTATTCTCTTTCATATGGGCAATTTAGGAGATTTTCAAGAATTATTTTTGATTTTTGAAATTTTGCCTTTTGGGGCTCTAGAAATTAGTCCCTTAGCAAGACACTTCATCGTTCTACAGGCATCTTTCTCAAATCACGTAAGTATTGCTCATTAAGTAAAGAACTGCTGAATTTTTCCAGTTCTACCCAGGTAGTGTTGCTGTAACACAAAGGGAGGTGCCGTAGAAGTTCAAAGGCTGAAGGAGATGCTGCATCTTCAAGGAAAAGGATGTAGGATATTCGGGAGCTACAGAATCACAAGTTAGGGAAGCAAAAGGGAAAAAAAGAAAAGATCAATGCAGATTGACATTTCCTGGCTTCGGTCCGCCATCCTTTTATTTTGGGGTCTCACACAGCTCACTTCCTTTCAGTCAGTGTCCTCCTGCTAGTGTCCTGCTAGTTATCACCTAACAAATAACACTCCCACATGAGGATGTGGAACGTCAATGTGCTTCTTCAGTTTTCCCCCATTTATTTCTGAATCTGCTCTCATTGCTTTAAATACCCATGATCCTCTGATGATGTCTGAACTTGACGTTGCAGACACGACCTCTCTTCTGGCTCCAGACTCTTTTTTTTCTAAATCTAATTGCCTACCTGAAAAATCCTCTGGATTTCTCATAGGTCACACAATTGATAGCCCAGTTTTTTTCCTCCAGTGTACACCTGTTCCCAGTTCTCCCCTTTACTACGGTCATTTCTCTTGAGTTGCTCTAGATAGAAATCACACAGCATTTTCTAATCCTGTTCTCTTCTCCACCTTAATGTCCCATGTGTCATCCAATCCTGTCCATTGTATCTGCAAAATGTTCCAAGTCAGTCATGTTTTTCTTCCCTTTTCCGCGGGTATGTCCTTCTGAACACCCGCCAGTATTTACCTGAAATTCAACAATAGCCTCTATACTGGCCTCTCTGCTTCCCTTTTCTGCTGCCCTTTCTCTCCGCATTCCATTCTCTACAGAGAAGTTACAGTGAAGCTTTAAAAACAAAATTCAGATCATGCCCATTCCTAGCTAAACCCCCCACCAGCTTCCCCTTACGCCCAGAATCGAGTCCACACTCCTGAACATGTTCTAAAGTCCCTACAGGACTCGGCCCCTGTTGTCTCCATAAGTTGAAATGCCAACCTTATTATTGTCGGAAGGCCTTTGAACTCACTCTTCACTGCACCTGGGGTGTCCTTCCCCGGGCTCGTCATGCGGCTGATTCTTTCACGTTTTTCGGGTCTCATTTCAAGTGACATCTCCTCAGCAGAACCCGCCACGTGCTTTTTCATGGCGCCTCTTGATACCTGAGATGCACTTTTCTTCTTGTTGTGGACTTACTGTCCATCTTCACCTTCCTGTTCTCTGCCGTGGCCTTGGTGTCTGGAAAGGTAGATGTCCAGAGGAGACGCTCATGAGTAAGTGGTCAAGTAATGGATGAAATTGCCTAAAGTGTATCTTATTTAGGTCCCTCAGTACATTTTTGAACTATCTGGTGGTAGTCCTCACTTTTCTTTGCTTCAGTCCCCTTCAGGGATACCCTCAGTTGAAACCCCTTCTTGACCTATAGCCCAGTGGGATGGGTTTCTGCCTCCCATTCCTCCTCTGCCCTTGCCAAAGAGAGGCAGGAAGTGAGCACATCTAGCAGTGCCATTTCCAAAGCTGCATAGAGCTACTTCCGTGCAGTCTTAAGGAAAATGGCTTTTGCTAATCATGGCTAAGATCAAACCATCTGTGAGCCATGATTTTCGTGGCCCACAGAACTGTCAATGAGATAACTTTGTATTTTTTTGCAACCTGCATTCTCAAGGATTTAGATAGGAGTTTAGGGTAATGGTGAACCGGGGGGAAATCTGAGAACCAGACCAATGCTCTGGGCACAACATCACCTCCACCCAACCCCCCAAAATTGGATCTGGCCAGCGTCTGGGTTTGACACTTGTAAAGCACCTGGATCCTCATGCAAAGAGCTTCCACAGATTTTCCCTTCCGGGCTGCCAGCCTTGCTGAGATATAGCTGGGTCCCACCATAAACACAGTTTAAGCTCCAGCTGTCACCCCCCGTTCCATGCCAAAGTGCTGCTGTAATCCTGACACGGGTCTGACGAACATGCTTACAGAGTTAGGAAAGGATTTCATGAGGGAGATGATATTTCAGCTTGTTTCACAGGGTAAGTTGGAGAATTTAAGGCAGAGAGAAAAGTGAAGGCAGAGCGAGTGGCATGTGCAAAGGCATAGAATTACATAATCAGGGCCTTAAGGGAAATGAGTAGGGTGAGAATATAAACAGAGGAGTTAAGATGGGAAGAGATGGAGCTGGGAAGAGTGACTGGCATCAGACTGTGAAAGCTTTATGGGCAATTCTGAGGGAATTATTTTAACAAATAGCTGCATATCACTGAATACTTTTTTTAAGCAATGGATAGATGTGATCAAAATTTTCTTTTATGAAAGCTACTCTAGTGGGAGCATATATAATAAATTGCAGTGGGACATATGGTAAAGAGATCAGAGAGCAGCCAGGCAAGCTCAGGCAGGAGGCGACAGGAGACGGGACTAAGGGGAGAGCAGTGGTGGTGGGAAGAGAACATGGGTCTGACTCACGGTCATTTCCAAAATAGAATCAAGCTGATAATGGCTCTGAGGGGTCATGGAAAATAAGCTTCGAGGGTGATTACTCAAATTCTATTCTTGGGAAGCTGAGAGACTCACAATGGTATCAGTCAAGACCAGTAACCCACAAAGAGACAGAACAGAGAAGGCAAGAAGAAAAGGTTTTCAGGCTGTAATAGGACGGCTCGGAAGGGGAGCCTTCTGCTGCAGACAGAGCATTTGAGGCCGGGCTGGTAGTCCTGGCGGGGACGGAAGACTTGCCAAGCGTTGACATTGCTGATGGAACTGAGGGGTAATATGACAGACGTGGCACATTAGCAGTTTATACTACGGATTCTGATCCGTATTGAAAAGGTAAGTGATCCTTAAAGAGTCACTGATCCTCGCCTGACGTTTACCCGTTCTCTCTGGCTCCCATTAGCAATCCGCTGGCATCCTCACGCCGATACGTGCAAAACTCCCTGCCTTCTCAGTCTTAGTGCACAAACACTGAGTCACTGTCTGTGCTCTGGAAAGACTAAACCGGTGTTTTGGTTCTTGATTTTTAAAATGTGTTGAGTGGTTAGAGGACTGAAGTAGGAGTCAGAGTTTTGGTTTTTGTCCTCATTCTTTAAGTGAGGTAGCCTTTCTCTTTTCCTTCCTTCCTGTCTTCCTTTTTTTAAACTTTGGTTTCCTCATCTATAAAGTGGTGGTGGGCAGAGGTGGTGGCGGTAACATTTTGGCTGTCTTATGAGAAAGAAAGATCAACTGAGAAGGTGGTTCTCAACCGTGCTGTGTTGCTATGTGTTTAAAGCACGTAGCGTTTAACGGAATCATCCGGTGCGTTGAAGCAGAATGCGCCATGATGCCCGAATAAGACAGCCACACTTCCACCCTGGTCAGTTCTGTGTCAGATGGGAAAGTGATTGAGAGCAGAGCCTGGAGCACATCGTCTCAAGTGCAAGTCCCACGTCAGCTAGTTGTCAGCGGTGTGATCATAGCCAAGTTATGGAAACTCTTTAAACCTCTTTCATTATCGATCAAAGAGACATAGTAATTCTTCCTTCACAAAGTTAATATGATAAAGCAGATGATCTGAGTGTGGAGGATATTGATTTACTCCATCACAGTTGGGTAAAAGAAATGTCATATTATTTTTCTGAATAAAACTTACATCTCACTCTGAGCAGCCGTTCACCAGGAGAGCGAGACGGTCATTATCATTCATCTTTGTTCTTCCCTGCCTCCAACAACAGAGGAATGTTGCCTAAGAGTGGCCGAGTCTTACTTTGTGGCTGGAAAGAAGAAAAGTCTTAGCTGCTGGGCTCGTGGTGGTATTAGTTAGATGCTCAGTGTCTAAGTCCATATGAGCCATTCAGATTTGAGAGGCTCTGCTATTTCTGTGTGAAGCTGGGGCGCGGGTCTCCGCGAAGGCTGGGGGCTCAGGCATTCAGTGTCCCTAGGTGCAGCCCAGAGCCTTCCCCTCCCAGGTCCTGAGAGACAGCTGATAAGTGTGTCACAGTCTCTCTGAGAGAATTGAAACTGTTGGCTGTGGACTTTTCTTATTTATAAAATCAGCTGAAACCTCCATCCTCCCCCTCAGGTTCCTGATATTTGACCTCTATCCTTCCATGCTTCCTCCACTCAGCCGTGGCCATTTCCCATGTAATTTTACCTCACTGGGTCTTTACAACGTGGTTATCTCCTTCCTGGGTGTGCGGTGAGGGATATGTTTATTCCAGCGAATGTCGCCATGCTGAATCCCAGTTTTTTGCACGTCAATCCCTTGTCATACTGCTGGGAACAGGACAAGTGCTCAGTGAACGGTCACTGTGATGGACATCTTCCTCCAACTCCACAGCCCTGCTCCACGTCCCAGGAGGCAGACACGTAGGACAAGTCATTGGGTCCCACACTCTGGCTCGTAGGTGGCTTCTGTCAGTAGAGGAGACTGGGATGAGGGGCAGTTACGTTGAGGTTCTTATTCCTCCAGCTTCTCCTCACAGGATTGTGGTGGACTGGCCGTCTTGCTCTGTGAAGGGTCGTGGCTCCTGACAGGTCGCCCGTGCCTCACGGCCCTTTTCTCTTCTGCCCTTGCCTCTTCATGCCTTAGGCGTGGGGCCAGCGTCCACTGTTCCTAGCCTATGACTGTTGTCTCATCTCTTGATGCTTTTCCTCAGCCAGACCCACACCTTTGATCAATAACTCCCATCCTCAGTTTTCCCAATAGAATTCTGATTTTTTTACGAGCATGAGGTTCTCAAGTGCTTCCTGGGTCACTTTCCAAACTTAGAGCCATGAATGTTGAGGCCAATCATGATCATTTCACTCCCATGTTAGCAAAAGACATGGACTCGTGCTAACATCTCAGCCAATGAAATAAAAGAGGAAACCTTCTGGGCGCACCTTGGAAAGTCTTTCTTGTCCTTAAAAAGGGACAGCTAATAAAACTTGTGTTTTTTCAACCTTTGAATATTGTTGTGCAAGGATGTGATACTTGGAGCCATTGAAGCCATAGAGTGACCATGAGGAGACCTAGGAGAATCAGAGAACCTGACATCACTGAGTTGCTGAATTAAATTCAGAACTGCCTACTGTCAAACATTTGTTATGTGATGTAATTAATTTTCTGTAATTTAAATAACTTCAATTGGAATTTTATGTTAAACTAGTAGCCAAAAAATTTTGACTGATTAATCCCAAATCACTATTCACATTTGTTTACCATTAGTACAAAGAGTATCGTTGATAGAAAAAGAATTATTCCAAGTGTTAAGCAGCTGCTGTTTTTTCTATTTCTCTCTATATTTTAAAGTTAAGACCATCAAATAAAAGAATGCTTAAATCTGTTTAAGGTAAAGACATCTAGCTGTATAAATTTCTGTATCACCCGGGAACAGCGTACTTCTGAACCGCATGTTGTAGGAAGTGGAAAAATCTACAATTTCAACATATATTGAGAATAAACAACAAACTAATATCTGTAAGATTAAAGAAAAAATGCCACTATGCTTTCTTAGAGTTTCATTTTTGCTATGGAAATCACAGAATCTGAAAAGGAAAAACCACTTGCTTACAGGTTAAATGAAGAATGGTCCCATATTTAAGTTTTTTAAAAATTTTCTATTGTCTGGTAGACTGCCCTAGGAGAACACTGCTAAGATTTATGTCAGAGAATGTTTGCCTATGTTTTCTTCCAGGAGGTTTATCCTGTCTTTTCTTACATTTAAATCTTTAAGCCATTTTGAGTTTATTTTTGTGCATAGTGTGAGGGAGTGTTCTAACTTCATTGATTTACATGCGGCTGTCCAGTTTTCTCAACACCACTTACTGAAGAGACTGTCTTTTCTCCATTGTATATTCTTGCCTCCTTTGTCAAAGGTTAATTGACCGTAGGTGTGTGGGTTTATTTCTGGGCTCTCTATTCTGTTCCATTAATCCATATGTCTGTTTTTATGCCAACACCATGCTGTTTTGATGACTGTAGCTCTGTACTATTGTCTGAAGTCTGGGAGGGTTATTCCTCTAGCTTTGTGTTTTTCTTTCAGTATTGCTTTAGCAATTCTTGTTTTTTGTGATTCCGTATAAATTTTAGGATTATCTGTTCTAGTTCTGTGAAAAATGTCATGGCTAATTTAATAGGGATCACATGAATGACTGGATAAAGAAGTTGTGGTATATTTGTACAGTGGAATACTACGTAGCCATAGAAAGAAAATAATGCCATTTGCAGCAACATGGGTGGACCTAGAGATAATCATTCTAAGTGAAGTAAGCCAGAAAGAGAAAGAAAAATGCCATATGATATCACTCATATGTGGAATCTAAAAGAAGAATAAAAAAAGAGGACATTAATGAACTCATCTACAAAATGGAAACAGACTCACATAGTAAACAATCTTATGGTTACTGGGGGAAAGAGGGTGGAATGGATAAATCTGGGAGTTTGAGATTTGCAAATGTTAGCCATTCTATATAAAAAGAGAAAAAAAAAGAAATTTCTTCTGTATAGCCCAGGGAACTATATTCAATATCTTGTAATAACCTTTAGTGAAAATGAATATATGGATGTATATGCATGACTGGGATATTGTGCTGCGGACCAGAAATTGGCACATTGTAATTGACCATACTTCAATTCAAAAAAAAAAGAATGGACAATTTTGAAGACTCAGGTAACCCTCGGTAAAAGTCATTCTACCTATGACTAATTTTTAATTTTCCAAGTGCTTGAGAAAGTGCCAGGCTTATTATTATCATGATGTAATGATTTGTTTAATTTGCTGCATGAAAAGAGAGGTAGAAGCTGGGAGCGGTAAGCGTTCGTTCTCAGAGACAGGTCAGAGGTAATGCAGGATTTTCCAGGAAAGACCCTGTTTCTAATGTGGATTGAGTCATTCAGTTCTAAGTCAGTGACTCAGGTATCACAGAGTGTAAAGACCGTAAGTCATATGACTCATCCTTTCCATGGTTTGTTTCCAGAAACTCTATCAATTGCCCAGAAATAACTACAGTTGTGTGAAACCTCTTACCTTCCTCCAAAGTTTTTATGATTGATTTCCTTTTCTCCAGTGTGTTTGCCCTACAGAGAGAGAAGGAACAGACACCTGGAGACGGGGAGATTCTGCTCTCGACGTTTATGTTTCTCTCTGCCTCCCATTTCCCTCCTCTTCACCCCTGATTTTCAGTTTTACGTGCTGTCCTTCCCCACACCTAGACCAGGGTGGGGAGCAGTAGGGGCAGATGTTGGCTTTAAGAAACAGCCACCTTTTCTGGTACCAGATCCATATTGACACCAAAATAACAACAAAGTACTACACATATTACCCATCTTTTTTTCTGTGTAAATCCACAAAGATTTTATTATTGACTGGGTTCTGTATCAAGCCAGGCAAGTTAGCCACAAACCAGCTGAAGATAATAAACTTTTGGGGGCATCAGTATACCATACAGCAATCTCACCATTCCCCAGAGCCACAGAGAAATTCATTTACCTCGTATAGGTGAACCTTTCTCTTCCCCGGAGAGCATTTTGTTCATCTTAGCTCAATACAAGATCAGATCCATTGTCAGCAGTAACAATTTGTACTATCTTTTTTTCCCTATTGGGCTCAAACTTAAAGCATCCCTGAGCGGAAAATAAATGACAATATCTATATTTCAATTTTTACGCAGGTGTTGGGGGAGGGTAGAGGGAGAGCCTTGGGGAGATTAAGACCTTTACCTGAAGTCATAGGTCCATCCAATCTGTGATGAAAGCCAGGCCTCAGAAAAACTCGTCCACTTATTTCCTAAAATATTCCATTTTCTTATGTGTTGCAGGTAAAGGATATTCCTTCCCTCACTGTAACTCACACAAAGACAGTGAGGAACTCCTTGGCATTTGAAAAGAATTTTATTTTTGCTGAATTTTGGAACTGGCCTTGCCTGGCTCTCTATTAATGTTAGAGAAAAAAGTCAAAGAATGTTATTTTTCTATTAAGGCAAAGGTTTCTACATTAACTCTGAACTTCAGGATACCACATAGCGTGGGAGATAGAAGTTCGAGTGACAGTGACACAGACATGAAATGAATTGAAATTGCCACTGACAATAAAGCAGGAAGTGGTGGAAGGCAGTAAAGTCTTGTCCCTGGAAATTTTACAGCATTGCTGATGCTGGAGGGAACAGTAATTTAAGACAGTTATGGACCTAAAAAAAAAAAAAGCAAAGCAATAATGTTGAAGTCAGACCCAGTCTGTATGGGATGGATATTATTTGGTTTTAAACTGTGCAGAATGCATTTATGGCTTTGTTAAAAAAAAAAAAAGAGATAGAGAGAGAGGCTGACCTTGATGCAGTGAAAATTTGAAATGGCATTAGAGGACCTTGTTCTGGGATTGCTGCTAAAGACAGGGAAGCAATAGTAAAAGAATGCTCTGGCACTAAATAGACATATGTGTATGCAGTTCCATCCACTCAAGGCTTAGAATCAGTGGATGCTTGCATTTTAGGGATGTATTTGAAAAGCTCTAAGGAGGCAGAAGTGGCTCTGAGAGCAAATACGCACATGTTACCTGGTCTCACTGAGGAGGTGCCCTCTTCCATCTGGGAACACTGTCTTACCCAGAAAGTGGGTTGTAGAGTAAAGACTCCGGATGGACCCAGAGTGTTTTATGCTAAGTGAAATAAATCAGACAGAGAAAGACAAATACTGTATGATTTCACTTAAATTTGGAATCTAAAAAACAAAACAAATGGACAAATATAACAAAACAGAAACAGACTCATAGATACAGAGAACAAACAGGTGGTTGCCAGAGGGGAAGGCAAGAAATGGGTGAGGGAGGTACCAACTTCCAGCTGCAAAATAAATGAATCATGGGGATGAAACGTACAGTGTGGGGAATATAGTCAATGACTATGTAATATCTTTGTATGGTGACATACCGTTACTAGACACACCCTGGTGATCATTTTGAAATGTATAGAAATGTCAAATCACTATGTTATGTAACAAGATCTAACATAGTGTTGTAGGTCAATTATACTTCAAAAATAAATAAGCAAACTTGTAGAGAAAGAGATCAGATTTGTAGGATGCTGGAGGAGGGCATTGGATGAAGGAGTCAAAAGGTACAAACTTCCAGCTATTAGATAAATAAGTACTAGGGATGTAATTTAGAACATGATAAATGTAATTACCCCTGCTGTACGTTGTATATGAGTGTTGTTAAGAGAGTAAATCCTGAGAGTTCTCCTAATAAGAAAAACATGTTTTTTTCTTTTATTTTCTAACTATAGGAGATGATGGATGTTCACTAAACTTATTGTGATAATCATTTCATGATGCGTGTGAGTCAAATCATTCCGCTGTACATCTTAAACTATACAGTGCTGAATGTCAACTGTATCTCAATAAAACTGGGAGAAAAAAATCAGGATATCAAGACATCACATGTGCATCCGGGCCCTGGTTCTCCCCTTCACTGCCTGTTATTCTGGGCAAGTTATAGTCTTTCTCTGATTTTCAATTTTTCCATCTATAATATAAGATTACACGTATATTTAGTTTGTAAGATTAAGGGGGTAAATGAAAGAAATTGAGGATGTTTTGTTAATATCTAGCACTAGGTATATGCTAAAAATGGCACCTACTAGACTGGACTCACTTAAGGGGCTGCAGTTTTCCCCTTTCTAAATATACGTGGATATTTTCACATAGGCATTTTATATCAGCTACTGTCAGGGACTCAGACAAAACTGCAAAGGAGGGAAAATTTAAATCTTCCTAGTTTCCATGTGAAAACCTTGTCCACTCATTTCTTCTTTCCCCCGTTACCAGCAATCCAGCTCAGAACACAGGAGACTTGACAGGATGGCGAAGTGAGTGGCGCAGAGATAATGACATGTAGGCTCAGTGTCTAGGGTGTACAAAAACCCAACCTTGTACATAGTTTGAGACCTGATAAAATCATTTTGACTCCAACTTCAACTCAGCCCAGTTTATATGGAATTACTATATCACACATTTATCGTGTGATATGAGCATGTTTTAATGTTTGATATTATGTCTATTATATGCCTAGAACCTTGAGGAGATCTTAAAAGAGCCTCATGGGGATAGTAAGGTAAGACTTGTTCACCAGAGTTAAACCAGCATTTGGGAGCCGAATGAGCAAAAATAATGGGAAAAAAATGCTCATACAGACCAAGGTGTGGTGTGTGATATTCCAGACTATGACAGGTGTTGCTCCTCTGTGTGTTCCCAGCTCTGGCAGAGGTCCTATCCCATGTTAGGCATTCAGTAAATACTGAATAAATGAATACATGAGTGGCCTAAGTCAGAGAGTACCCAGCGGTGCCAGGGAAGGTAGGGCGAGGATGGTCTGGGTGTCTTGAATCAGGCATGATGCAGCGACTGGCCTGAAAGTTATCCTAACTGCAGTGAGACAGCAGGAGAAACTGAATTTCTGCAATGGAGCCTAAACAATATTAACAACACCGCCCATAATGATGCTACAAGTTTACGGTTTGCCAGGTATTATAGCAGAGCACTGACACTCACTAGCGCATTAGCTCCACACCGCAGGTGCTATTACCATAGCCATTTGAGGGACAAAGACTTAGAGAAGGCACGTTATTTGCCTAAGGTCACAGCATGTGGCAGAACTGAGACTTAAACTCCTGTTGGTGAGACTTCAGAACAGAGTTAAGGACGACGATGTAGGAATCCACAGGGATCCAGCAAGAGGAAAACAGCCCCACTGTGAAGGAGTTCAGATAGAGTCCTGGTTATTAAGGCAGGAAACTGATCCGAAAGGAAGATAATAGAAACCAATTTCCTTGAATAGGAGGTTTAAGGTGAAGGTTAAGTTATGGGGGCAAGAAAGGAGCCTGATGTCTTAAACTGAGACAAGGACCCAGGTTGTGTTAGAGCAGCACTGGGATGGTCCCGAAGCTCAGACTGGAGGTCCTGGTTAGGAGAACAGAGCGACCAGCTACAGAGATAAAGGGCGCTGGGTCTTAAACTCGGTACACTCATGCCATTCAAGTAGTAGACATTCCCACCAAACTTGAACCTGCCCTTTCTGGGTCTGGTCACCTCTCTCTCCTTACAGAGGAGTCTTTCTCTCAATAGGTCTAAACAGTGGTTCTCAGCCTTAATCGCTCTTTAGAAGCACCCGAGATGCTCATGAACCTCTCCATGCACAGGCTTTACAGCACACCAATAAAATCAGATTCTCTGGCATTACTATTTCCTAAAATTTCCTACAGTTGACTCTGTTGTGTGGTCAAGGTTGAGAACCACTGAGGTGGATCAACATTTCTGATGAAACTAACCATTATTAACGTAAACTTAGCTTCTGTTTCCTACATGACGTGCATGTACATTTATCTATCCTTTTACATAACTTTTTGGATTACAAAGGAAGACAAATTCAGGACCGTACATGTGTAAAATGCAAAAATATAAAAAGAAAATGGTAGTAACCAAAGATAATTAATGTCTATTTTAATAACATGCACTGAATTTAGTTTTAATTTAATTTAACAGAAGTAAAACACATGAAATCCATTCTCTGAACTGCAAATAAATGTTTCTTCAATAGGAAAGATGCTTTTCGTTTCCTGACAATGTGATAGAAACCTGAAAAGCTCACAGCACCACAGCTGACAGTGCTAGCTAAAAGTTGTTCTGAATGCATAGCGGAATGTCGGAGAAATTAACAGAAGTCATCAGAAATAAAAAGTGAAAGGAAAGCTGCAAGACACATTTATGGGCCGGTGTTAATGCTAGGACTGTAGTTGGGCCAGGGTTGGGGTTTAATGGCCCAACTTCCAATGGAGGAAAGATCCTAGATGTGTGCAAGATGATGGCTTGGAACTAAGACCCCTAATAAAACCAGGTATGTGAAAACCTTTACTCTCAGTGAAAACGTGATCTAGGAGAAAAAAAAAAAAACGAATTGTCTACGATAACTGAGCTCAAGGTGGAAGAAATTTCTTCTCTTAAAACTTGTGTCTAAGACCCACTGCATTGGACACAATTTCTCTGCCTTCTCGGATTTGGCTGGCCTTTCATGTCTCTGAAGCCCTTAGCTGCTTCCTCATGGGAACCCCAGCTGTCGCCTCTGTTGTCTCAGCTGCACTTGACACCACCTTATCTGTCCGTGGTTTCCATACTTTCTATGGGAGCTGAAGGAGTTCTGGAGGCTCGGCCCAACCCACTGCACTCCATGAAGTGTCCTGGATCCTCCCCAAACTTCTGGATTCAAATAAAGTACCATGCTGCATTGCTTGGGAAATTCAAGTTAAAAAATGATTATAGTTTGACTTTTGGTTCATTACACTGACAAACCTGAGAGAGGCAAAGAACAAATCTCTTAAAAGAAGAACCCATAGTCCATATGCTGTAAGAGTCTCATAGATAAACCATACAAGACACAAATTTGCGATTCAAAAAATGACACGCTAAATGCACACACACACAGAGAGAAAAGTAAGCCAACAAAAAGCA
The DNA here is from genome assembly GCF_048564905.1 of Vicugna pacos. NCBI lineage: Eukaryota > Metazoa > Chordata > Mammalia > Artiodactyla > Camelidae > Vicugna > Vicugna pacos. The sequence continues at coordinate 72,688,345 of NC_132995.1, forward strand.
TGAATTAGGAGAGGAAAACAGAAACAAAAGGGAGGTATCCTTCAAGAGCTCCAAGGACTGAGCATATCAAATGATGAATATAAAATAAAATTTTAAATTTCCTCCAGAAGCAGATGCTAAGGGAAGGATTCAAATGAAAGTAATTTATGTTGTAGTTAGTCCCAGGGTATACAGTAGAGGACTGGGGAAATTAGACGGAAAAGGGAAAGAAGCCAGCAGACAAAGTGTTTCTAAGCCGGTTTGCGCTTCAGGCAAGTAGATCCTGTGTCATCAGGGACTCTGCTGGAAAGTGTAGACCACACCTCACAACTACCCCAACTGAGAGACAAGGAAGCTGAGAGCATTTAGACATCGACTTCCCTCCCATCACCGGACGAAGGATGCTCCTGGGACCGCTAACCTTTGGGTTTGCCTTGTGCATGTGCTCCTGGGGTTAGGACAAATTAATTAGACAGAGAGCAGCAGGCATCCAGTAGCAGACTCTGCCTTGCAGAGTGAATGCCAAAGGGTTGTGAACAGGAATATCAGAATGTTTAAAGAAATAAAGGCTGTAATAAGAATAATTTAAAAATTGTGTGATAGTATACATATACCTGAATCACTTTGCTGTACACCTGAAACTAACATGATAAATCAACTACACTCCAATAAAAATTTTTTAATTAAAAAAGTGTAGTATCATTAAGAAAATGATGAGGCAGATTTTAAAATAAACTGAGTAGAACTTTAAGGGGAAAAAATGCAGATATCAAAGTCCAAGTGGTGAGACACCTACAGAGACATTAAGTGAAATCAAATAAATATTTAAAAAAACTATACAAAATGCAATGCAGAGGAACTAAACAGTGCAAAATATGAAAAAGTTCAGAGTGAAAAGTTTTAAAATACATTTAAATGGAATCCAAAATGATAAAGAAAATGGAATAGAGGAAATAATCTAAGAGATAATAGCTGAGAATTTTCCAGAATTATTCAAAGATATAAAACTCCAGAATCAAGAATTCTCCCCAAGTCTCCAACAGAAACAACAAGAAATCCACTTTTTAACACACAACTAGGCATATCCCAGAAGCTTCAGAGGCCTGGAGACAAATGGGAAGTGTTAGCAGTCAGAGAAAAGGAAAAACCAGACCAGATTTCTCAAGAGCCAGAAAGAACAGAAGGGCAGTACGTCCAGAATGCTCGGAGAACTTGCTGCTGACCTCAGACTGAGCTCTTGGCTAAACTACTGTTCAAAGACAGAATAAAATCAAGATTTTTTCAGATGAATGAAAATGAGAGTTGACCACCAACAGAGTTGGTGGTACTTCCGCAAAAACATTTCCAAAAGGCTTTAAGAAGATGGAAATGGACCCCAGAAAGAAGGTTTGTTAGGTCAGAGGCCAAGAAGCCAAGGCGTGCCCTCCAAATCCAACCTGCAGCTTGATTTTGTAAGTCTTGAGAGCTGAGAATGCTCGTTTTTCTAAAAATAGATTTTGTATTTCATTAAGTTGTAGGTTGACAGAAAAATTGAGCAGATAGTGCACAGTTCCAGATGCGCTCTTCCCACCCTTCACCTCAGTTTCGCCTGTTATTAACATCTTGCATTGGTATGTTACATTTGTCAAAACTGATAAACAACTATTGATACGTTATGTACACATACACTCATATAAACAAATGCACACATAAGCACAGTAGGTGCACGCATACACAGACACACAGCTGTGTACACCCAGCCGTATACAAGGCACGCCCATATTACTATGTCTTCTTGGAAAATTGACCTCTTTATCATTATCTAATGTCCCTGTTTATTCCTGGTGTTGAAACTTTCCTTGAGGGGAGGGCTCCGTTATGAAGAATAGAAGGCTCTGAGTGTATTTCAAAATGGTTACTTTTCCCTTCCCCCTTCCCAAAACAGGAAGGAACTTTCCCTCTGATGCAAACCCCCAGGAGTAGAGCTCAGGAGAACGTAGGGCCCCCCTCGAAGACTGGGTCTTTAGGAGTTGTTAACTCTCAAGCTTTTCCACACTCAGCCTTCTGCAGTTTATACAATGCCATCGTAGTGTTCCTTCCAGTTACTGGCTCCAGCTCCGGGTACGCTGTGTTGTACTATGTCACTAATATATGGGGACAAGTTCCTAATGACGGTTGTACACTGCCTAAATACACATGTAACTTTCTAGCCGTTGGTGGACGGAACACGGAATGTGAAATGCCCAACCAATTCAAAAGCAAGCAGGAAAGTGAGTTCATTTGTGTCACTTTGTTAGATTCCATACTAAAGGATATTGTATGATATTTGTCTTCCCCTGACTTACTTCACCTAGTATGATAATCTCTAGGTCCAGCCATATTGCTGCACACAAGGGGGAGGAATAAATTAGGAATTTGAGATTTGCAGATACAAGTCGCTGTGTATAAAATGGATAAACAACAAGATTCTACTGTATAGCCCAGGGAACTATATTCAATGCCTTGTAATAACTTACAATGAAAAAATATGAAAGAGAATATATAGGTATAATGGAATCATTATGCTGTACACCAAAAACTAACACAACATTGTAAATCAACTATACTTTAATTTTTGAAAAAGGGGAAAAAAGCAAGCAGGGAAGGAGAAAAGAAAAAGAAGCAAAGAAAAAGCAGGATAATTGTAAGGCACAAAGCAGGAGAACTAACTCAAAATGTGCCAGTGATCACAATACATAACAGCAAACATGCAAATCAAAATAAGAACATTTTCAAGTTTGGATAAATTAAAAAAATATATATATGCTCTTTTCAAAACACAACTTTAAACATTTTAGACACATAACTGAAAAGATGAACATATTGGACAAAGAGAAAACAAAATAACCTGAGGTAGCTGTGTAATCATATCTGTCTCTCTATTAGACTAAGTTGACTCCAAAATGAAAAATATTTGGGAGGGGTAAAGAATATCAATATTTAATGATAGAAGGTACAATTCCTGTAGAAAGATGAAGAAAATATAAATTTAGAAGCACTGACAGCAATGATCTTTATATATGTAAATTTATTTGTATATAAATTTATTTTAATACATATATAGCAAAACTGACAGCTGTAAAGAGCAATTAATAAATTAATATTCACAATAGGAAGCTTTTAACTCACTCAGTGCTTGATGGAGAGAGGAGAGAAAGCACTAGGAAGGATGTGGAGGACAGAACCACGCGATTGGCAGTCCGATGGAACGGGCACACATACAGCTCTACCGCCAACAGCTAGAGAGGTGTATTCTTCACAAACACACATGGAATGTTTACAAGAAATGTCCACGCCCTATGATTAAGCAGGATATTAAAAAAATAAAAGAATTGTGGTTAAAATTTAAATTTTCTGTTTAATTTAGAAATCATTAAAAATGCTAACTAAAAAATCTATTTGGAAATTATAATAAAAGACACTTCCAAAGACTCTCTGGTTCTAAACAGGAATAATAATGGACATTAGAAAATATTTAGGATTGAAAACTGATGCAAACACTACATTCTAAAATTTAGGAAATGTAGGTAAAGCATTACTTAAAATGGTTTTAACACTCTTATTTCTTATGTTATAAAGTTTGAAAATTGACAACATGCATTTTTCAACTTAAAGCAGTTACAAAAAGAACACCAGAATAAAATCAAAGTAAATTGAAAGAATGAATAATACCAGTAAGAGGAGAAATTAATTAAATTGCAAAAAAAAAAAGATAAAAGAGAGGATCCACAGAACCAAACCCTCATTTTTGAAAAGTCTAATAAAATAGACACCCCTGGCAAGACTGAGCAAGGAGGGAGAGGGAGAGAAAGAGAGAGAGAGAGAGAGACTCTAGCAAAGAAGAATATTAGCCGTGAAGATGCGTAATTCCATAAGCAGAAAGAGAAGATTTTTTTAAAGAGGGTATTATAATCAAGTCACTAAATTTGAAAACTTCAGACAAAATATTCAATTTTCTAGAGAAATATAGCTAATGTAATCACAATAGTGATACAAGAAAAAATTAAAAACCTGACCAATCCTTAATGATTAAAGAAAAGGAAGCAATGGTTAACATGTAAGCCTTACCCTCCCCACCCCATCAAAACTGGATCTCCGAGCCAGTGAAATAAGACACAATTCCAACCAAATCTTGCCTTTTTTCCTAAACATACATGGAACTTGACAAGATGATCATTGTATATATATATGCAACAGGCTAAAATAGCTGTGGTAATTTTGAAAAAGTACAACGTAAGGAGACCTCCTTGCCATACTCAAATACGTCCTATAAACGGTAAATAATATGAAGCTAAAAACAATGAAGGCAGCGTGCATGGTCCTAGGAAAGATAAGCAGAGTGATGGATTGAAATAGATAAATGCACGGATGGAAACCTTCTCTACGGCAGGGGCTACATTGTCTATGGGCGGAGAAGGGTGGGCTATTGATTAAATAGTATAACCTTTGGTTACCAACAGAGAGGAAAAACCAAGAATCTCTGTTTCTAACCAAAGACCAGAATTAATTCTGTGTGGATGAAAGATCTAAACGTGATAGCAACAGTTTAAAATGTTTTCGAGGAATTATAACAGACTATCTTTATGATTTCAGAATAGGGAAAGGTATAAATTTTAGTCAATCATTTGTTTACTTGGTAATAGGTACTCAAACACTAGGCCTGATTATTAATTTTTACCAGTGTAATAATTTTATTATTACTATTATTTTCTGGACTAGCTTTTCTATGTTATGTATACAGAGCCTTGGTGGATCACATTTATTCATCCCTTGAATGGAATACTACTGTTGAAAGAATCAATAACATTTCATAGCTCAAGCCAAGTAATTTTAAAACAGAATTTAAATAGGTGGAATTCTTTAAGCCTTGGTGTTAGATTTTTTCCTCTAAAGCATGAAATTCACATTCTACAAATAGGGGGGAAATTTTGTAGCATTTAGTTTTAACTTTTAAGAGAATAATAGAATTTTTGTTTTAAATGAGCCTATTTTTAAAAATAAAATTCATTGAATAAATCATGTGAATAATGAACTGCAATGTACTAATGTCATATTCTAGATTTGGAGCAGAGTATTATAGAATATTCATAACGATGTGCATCACTCTTAGTCCTCTGTGATTTAGTACCTTGCTTACAAATACAAATTTGAAGATTGGCATATAATGCTTCTGATATATTTTTGCCAACAAAAGCATGACAATTGTATATTTTTTATGTAATTGTTAATGACAAACTTGACAGTGATATGATTTAAAAGTAAAATCTATTTTTATATAGGTTGTTGTTTTACAAACACAAGATTTTCTGTTCATTTGCACACAAGAGGCAGATATAAATACTTTGTGCATTTGAAGAGACAAAACCAAGATAAGGGTGGAAGTCATAATTGTATTCCTCTTTCTTTTGTTTTAAGCAACAAAGCAATTTCATTAATATATTTATTTGGAGGTAGCATTATTCTACTAATAATATTTTGCTAATTTAAAAATGCAAAAACTGTGTATCTTCTCATAGGCTAGTATGACAGATCACCATATTTTCATTAATATTTTTATATGGCTGTTTGAGGAACACTATTTCCTTAAAATATCTGTGGGTATACAGGCTACATAAAGAAAGGCAAGCCATTTCCAATGTTATTTATTCTTCCAGGAATAGAGGCTGCTTGTAGCATGCACCACCATAGTTTTTGTTTTTTGATTCATATGATGCTTCTGAGTGACCCTTATATAAAATCTGCAAGGAATTTGAATGAAAGCTAAGAATAGACAATGTATTCAGTGCACTGACTTCGCATGGTAACATTCACGATGACAATTTCAAGACTTTGCTCCCATCATGACACATAAGGAAATAAAAATATTACTTTTTTTTGGCTTGGAAGGCTTTATTCTATTGTTTTTTGTTGTTGTTGATTCAAAGGTGGAAAGTAATCTAAAGTAATTTTTAAGATTTCTCATCTATATAGAATGATTTTGGTACCATGAAATAGAATAGTGCCTGCAACCATTCTAAATGATTTTTTTTTTTTTTTTGCTGCCTTCCTTGAATCTATTCTCCCCTTCTCTCCATTTTTTTTTTTCCCCCACCAGGATGATCTTTATATTTTGGGAGGAAATCTGTTCTCCCTATTTTTTCAACCATGCAGTTTGGTTGAGATTGAATGCATGTGCTGTTTCAGGGGTGGATCTTTGTTGTCTAAAAGCCAATCAGAATACAGACAGTCCTCGACTTACAATGACTTGACTTAAGACTTTTTGACTTTATGATGATGCAAAAGCTATACACATTCAGTAGAAACCACACTTCAAATTGTGATTTTCGACCTTTTCCCAGGCCAGTCGTGTGTGGTACGATACTTCCTCATGATTCTGGGAAGTACTGAGGGCAGACAATCCATACCCTCATCACCATTTTGTACCTATTGGATCTCCTGTTTTTCACTCTCAGTGCAGTATTCAACACATTACCTGAGATATTCAATACTTTATTATGAAACCAGCTTTGTGTTAGGTGATTTTGTAGGCTAGGCTAATGTAAGTGTTAACCTGAAGTTAATAGACTGTCAGATGTTTGGATGATTGGATAAGTGGACTATTGCAATTTGGTGTGTGCAACCATGGCAAGCTACTTGCAAGCACCAAGGTATGACTTTATATCATAATTTGTTTATTTAGTGACATTTGGTTACTTTCTTGTTTCGGGAATATTACAAAAATCACTGCTGTTAATGTTCTTGAACATGCATTTTGTTGCTTATAAACATGCAATTATGTTGGGTTATACATTGGAGTGATCTGCTGAGACATAGGATTTAGGTCTGCTCAATTTTAGTTGATAATACCCAAAATTTTTTAATGCAGTTATACCAGCCGACACTCCCGTCAGTAGTGTATAAAGATTTCCATTGCCCTAACTCCTTGACAAAGCTTAGTACTGTCATTAAAAAATATCTCCAGTTATACTAGTTTAGATATAGCGGTATCACATGATGGTTTCAATATACATATATCAAAATAAAGTTGAGCTCCTTCTTATATTATTAATCATTTAGATTACCTTTTTCGAAAAGTTCCTGTTGAGCCCCTGCTTATTTTTCTATTGGATTATCTGTCTTTTTATCAGATCTATAAGAGTTTTAATATATTCATATGAGTCTTTTATTGGTTATATGTGTTGAAAATGTTTTTTCCAGCTGTATAGTTTATAATGTCTTTTGATGAACAAAATTCTTAATTCTAATACAGTTTAGTATTTGATATTTCCTTTTGGTGAGTGCTTTTTGGTTACTTGGTTAAAAATACATCTTCCTACTTATAGTTCATGGTGATGTTATATTCTACAAATTTAGGTCAACAACTCACCTGGAATCCATATTTATGAATGGTTTGAGCTCGGGGTCAAGTTTTATTTTTCTCCATATTGATATTCAATTAATGAAGCATTACTGATTGAAAAAGCACCTTTCTCACACTATTTAGCAATATTCCACAGTCTTAAATCAATTGTCCATATATGCATGAGATTTAATGTGGCCCATAGATTTGGAGGAACAAGGAGAGTGAGATTAACAGAATCTGGAAATGGGAAGAGAGCAGTAGCCGTAAGAAAAGGCCACCAGACAAGAACAATGACCTTAGAAAAACACAGCCCCTGCCAATCTGTGGTGCAATAAGGAATAATCAGAGAAAAGAAAAATCCCAAGTTTTGCCCCCTCTTTCCCCTTAAACTCCTGTTCAGTTGGAACCCAAATGGAAACCAAAAAGCAAAAGGAGCTTGTTAATGCAATTCATACGTGGGACGTAGCCTGGGGAGAAATGTGAAGCAAGAACACGAAAGTCAAGTGGAAGATTCCCAGCACAGCCAAGCACATTTGCCTCTTAGCATCCTCTCTGCCTTTGTCCAAGTGAATATTTGTTTCCCTATTCCAGGGGACATCCAAAGTCCCCTGGACTCCTGTCCCATCATTGAGCAGGTCAGTTCAGTCAAAATCCTACCTGGAAAGTAATGTTCAGCCACCACCAGTATTCTTCATACCTTCATATAATGGAGTGACAGGAGGGAGCTGGGGGGTGTAGAGGGAGGAAGAGGGTGTAAGAGAAGCAATTAATTAACGTAAAACACAGCTACAGCATCCTCTACTTCTGTAACTGGATGTGAGGCTTTAGTTGTTCATGAGAGGTGCCTTCTTCCGCAACCCATTTTATTTTGCCATTATTCTCCAGCTCAGCTGGCTAGTGTTCTTTATCCGGTGAGGTGATCCAAACCTCCACATCTGTAGGATCTGAGTCCTTAGTGATCCCGTGTTTATTGGGTTGTCATAGTTTTCTGCAGTTCAGAATTACTGAGCACAGGGAATAGGTAGATGCCCTAGTGAATTATTTGGGTCCAGTCATAGTTTGTGCCTAATGGGTAATAGCAACCCAATTTCAACTTTTAATCATGATCTGTCATCACGGATTATATAGTGACACTCTTCTTGTCTGTTTATTACTTGACATGAGGGTCCAAAATTTTAGAAGGTGGTCTCAGCTTTTAACTCAACAAGGCTATGACTGTGTACTTTGGTGGATACACAGCCCCACTATTGGACACCAACATTCCTCTACTGAACACTGACATTCTCCAAACCAAATCTGAAGGAAAGAAGAACTTCCTTTGGTAGTTTATTGATATAATACTGAGAGAGACTATTTTCACCTCTACAACTTGACTCTGGCCATAGAAGAGTAGCACTAAATGTTGGCTGCATCCTCTCTGCTAGAACCCAAGCCTCCCATGATGTATTCTAGCCGATGTCATAACTGCGGCTTTAGCAGGCTATCTCATCATCCCGTCTAGCCATCTGCTTTCTGGTGGGGGGACATGGTAAAGCCAGTGGGTTATGTGGACATAAGTATCATACAATCTTTTGTTGTAATACATTTTGTGCAGGACGCCATGGCCGTAGATAAGGTGTCTGAAAGGATGGTATTGACAATGTGCTGAGGACAGTAAAGGGATTTCTGTGTCTGAAATATATGCCTTTGTCTTGGAGGACAAGACACTCTCTCTTCCATGATAGAAAAGTATATTGTAACCAGTTTCCACCAGGAAGCAGGCCAGTCCGATGAGAAGTGGCATTGTATCTACCTGCTTGTGGGAGGCTGGCATGGTGACATCAAGATCAGTCCTTATGGGGGTAAATTTATGTTATTAAACATCTGCAAAGCCTTCAACCCCGCCCCTCAGAAATACTCCATATGTTGGTAGTTGATGTTCTGAGTAAGCACGAGGATGCCTGGAGCAAGGGATTTACTGATACTCGCAGGAAAGAGCACTTTGTCCACCTGGTTATTGAAAGCATTCTCCACAGTGGATTTGCTCCTGTGGGAAAAATATTTTCACACTCTGTATTCTTTCTAAGAGAAGTTCTGTATGAACTTCTCTCAAAATCACTGCTTAAACAACTTTATTCTTTCCATGTCCCTGACCACTTAGACAACCTGCTGTCCACAGCTCATCTGTATTTATCTCCCTAAGGCTATCTTCCCGTCCATGCAAAGTGGGCAGTCAGGTATACCACCTCAGTTTCTGCCCACAGGAAATATTTACGTTCATTGCTTTCTTTCAAGGCTGCCTCTGAGCTGGGCTATATTGAAACAACCATCAACTTCTAGCTTAATGTAGCATATTAAATAGGTCTTCCTACAAACTATAGTTCTGCTTTCTCTTCCCCTTTGATGGGTCATAGGGAAGTCCCATTGCAGTTCCATATGTGGATTGTGAGACAGTTGGTGAAGCTATAGAAGCAAGTACCTTGGGCATCTGAGCCACCAGCCAAGGAAGTGAACTTGTGCCTTCCAGGTTTGTTTGGGCAATGCTAGAGTGCACATCTAGGTTGATGGTTTGATGAATCAGAAAACATCTAGTTTACAGATTACAAATCACTAGGGTCCCATAGAAAAAAATTCCAGACAACACCAGGGCCCAGTAGCCAGTCAAGAGCTCCTTAATGAAAGAAGAATTGAAGTAAACATAAGTTGCATTGCTTCCTTCCCAAATCTTAGTGGTCTGAGCTGTGATTCACCTCTTGGACTTATGCAAAACTTCATATGATACCTGTCTGCCACAGACGCTTTCAATGCCACTGTGTCCAAAAGTTTGTAATGCAAATGAAACGGGCAGCTTGCACAAGGACGTGACTGAGAAGCCATATAAGTTACCAAATAAGGTTTACATTTCTTCCCAAACACAAAGAAGTTCAGCAAGAATTGTCCGTCTTTCTTCATGGTGGTCCATACAATTTGCAGCAATTCGGTTTTCACTACGGAGAGGATATCCTGACAGTCCTTGGACTGTTAGCCCCTCTGAACACGGTATGCTCCTGAATTGTCATAATCCTCATTTCCTACTTTCTGGCATGCTTATGTCTTCCTAAGGCATCTGAGTGCTTGCCACTTAGTGTTCATTGGATTCAGTTGGCATAAAGTCACAGATGTAATGAACCAGTGTCATGTTCTATGGGATATCAAGATGATCGAGGGGACTCGGGGCTGTATTATGACAGCGCAGGAGAGCTGACATAACCCCGAGACAAGACGGTAAAGTTATACTGTTGTACCCGTGGAGGCAAACTGCTTCTGATTATCTTTGCTGAAACGTATAGGAAAAAAAGGCTATCAGACCTGTCAGCCAGGTCAATTGCTGCATGCTAGCTGCCAGGGGCCAGGTTGATTTGCTCCATTAAAGATATCACATCCAGAAATACACCTGTGATTGGTATCTCTACCCGATTAAGTCTGTGATAATCGACTTTCATTTTCCACGACCCATTTGGTTTGTGAACTAGACATACAGCTATAAGAGACTGGGATATTATAGAAATATTTCAAGTCTTTGATGGTTTTACTAATCTCTATGATAACTCAGAATGAAGAATTGCCTTTGGAAATCCCGAACTCCCACATTCTCCCAAATAGCGAACGTGTATTTAGCGTGGAATATTAGCAAGGGACTTTCTGAGCACTCCAGGGCAAATAAGAATGTGTCAGTTCCTGCCCTCAGAGGATATACAAACTCATCACACAGCTCAACAGAAAGATGTCAAAAGTTCAGTTTTGTATTTCTCTTCCCAAGCACTGAGTCACAACCTTTGTCCTTAAGTAGGAGATGATGGACAAACATTTCTTTGATCCAATCATTCAAATATTCCCATTTGAAAGGTTTTCTTTTACGCACATATTCTGTAAATCGTAGTTCCATCCATTTTGGTATATGCTTTCTTTTCTTATTTGCAACTTCTTCTGTGTAATCTCACGTAGGGAGGCCATCAGATTCTGCGCTATGAAGTTGTTCCAGAGGCTTCTCACCCCCCGTCCCCTGGCATTTAGTAACAGGATTGATGTTCATAGTATTTTCATTATTCTGTCTCTGGGTGATGTGTTTTTCACTGCAGGTCATTGACAGTTGTTCTTCTATAAAATAGACTGTGGCTGCTTTTAAATTTTATTTCAAAAAATGCTTAAGTAACAGGGTTTTCTCAAGGTTGTCATACAAAGCTTTGTGACATGATGAGTGAAGCAACATAATTGGCTCACTGTTAAAACTCTCCCTTCAAAAAATAGCTTAAAAATCAGCAGCAAATCTAGCATCTCCACCTTTGGATTAAGATTGTTGTTCACAGAACTGAAAGGAAATAGAATGATTATAATATATCATAAAATGGAATGTAACTTTGTGTCGAGTTGTATTTCCACAAAATCATGTCTCATAGAGATATGTTTTTAAAATAAAAGGGATAAATGTAAAACAAGTTGTTTACATATTATACTTTGATACTATAAGAGTAAGGAAGCTTGAATCTTCACGTCTCTATGAGATATGGTACATGATCTGGAAAACTTCACAATTTTTCTTCAAACAAAATAATTTCACTTCCATTTATTCATTTTAGAAAAAAGAGTCATCAATTCCCTGTTTGGAACTTTGAATATTTGGCATATTAATATGCAATTATCAAATTGGAAAACAATCTCCCACAACACTACTATGAAGACAATGAGCTTGAATACATTGAAAGATGATAACAATGTCTTGCCAGAAGTTGCTGATTCCTTAGTCTATTGGGAATTAAATAAAAATAAAAACTTCTACTTTTCTCCTATATACAACTAACTTTAAAATAAACATATAAGTTTCCTTCTTTTTACCTGGTAACCTGTGCCATATCGTAAATAACTTCCTACTTAAGGTTGACCTGTAGCCTCATTTTATGACTCAAGGAGGTTAAGTTCTCAAAATATTTACACCTCTGACACACGTGCACATGCATGTGCACATGCACGCGTGCACACATACACACACACACAAATACTGTGTACTCACTCAGAAGTGGTTCAATTCAAAAGAAGTGGTCAGAGAAGATGGTCATTTAGCCCCAAATCCATTACCTTTCTTTTCCATTATTTTTTTAACCTCTACCTGTATCTTTCTCTATCTGGAGTCCTCTTTCTTTCCCTTTACCATCAAACTCCTTGAAGAAGAGTACACACTGGTTATGCCCATTTATTTAGTGTAATACTACTGTTGTGGCCAAGGTCCCAGATAACCTTTACTTTTCCCAAATGATGTGACACCTCTTCCCTTGAACCTTCAGGTTTATTTAAATTTTAACCAATATTTCTCTTTTGAAACTCCTTTCTCTCTAAATTTCTAAGTTAACACTTTCTCCGAGTTTACTATTGCCTCTGGTTTCTTAGTCTTCTTTTAATCTCAGTTTGGGCTATTTGTTCTGTAAAATGCTGGCATGCTCAAGAGCTATGAGCTCTGCCACCTGCCATCCTCCATATATGAGTCCTGCATGAGCTGATTCCTATTCATATATTCAACCAGGATTTGTACGTTAAAGACCCCAAGTGAAAATCCCTGTGCCATCTCCACTCTGCTGAGACCCAGAGTCACACCACACAACTGATTTATTAGTAAGCTTCTCTACCTAGCCACTCCATAACCATCCCAAAGTCAACATGATGAAAACTCACCCTAGTAATTTTGGATCACGTGCTCCTCACCAGTGCTAATATACTATATCTTAGCTTGGAGGCAACTAGATCATCTTGGGAAAGTTACTTTTCATCTCTAAGCCTCAGTTTCCCTATATGTAAAATGAAAATAATAGTAATTTAAATAGGTTTTTATGATGATTTAAAATCAGTTATTCTATCAGAGCAATAAAGAGTGCTAACCACATAGAAGTTACAACTGAACAAAGCAAGCACTAATGCTGCCCTCATTTTACAGCAGAGGAACAGGAAACACAATGAGGTTAAGTAAATTGCCCAAAGTTATCTAGCCAATTTGTGCTCGAGCAGGATTTGAATTAAATCTGGGTCCAGAGCTTGGCTTCTGCATAGCTCCACTACCCTGTGTGTTCTTATAAATAAAGTTTATGGCACAATTCTTAGCACTTAGTAGATGTATCAAAATCACAGAGATGGGGAGGAGGACTTAAAATGTTCTGAAAATCTGCATTTTAAAGAGTTTCGTGGTGAATCTAATTTTTAAATGGGGTTAAGAACCAACATAGGAGACTCTCAAAAATGTTTGTTCCTTTTATCCAAATGAAAATAATTGAATCAATTTGACCCTGTGAACACTTTCAGAAATGCTATAGCCATTAAGCCTGAAGTACCTTTTAGGAAGGCTCTGCTAGAAATTCATTTTTTGAAATGACAATAGAAGAGCGGTAATAAAGACACACATATAAAAAAGCCCTCAGTATTCATATAACCAGAGGCATGTACTACACGCATTGTGTTCTCATTTGTATTACATGATTTTATCCTTAGGAACAAGAATGTTAAAAATGTTAAGCTTGTGTATAACCCAGAAAAATCACTTTCTTAAGATCATTAGGCTGCTGGGTAGATATTCCATCAGGTCTAAAAATGTTTCATTTTACCTTTCCCCATCTACCAAATCACATGCTTTCTCTCCTAGCTATCAACCCGTCCTCCAGTTGTTTCTCATATGATTGGAGCCGGATATTTCACCCTTCAGCATATACATGCAGACAAACAAAACAGACCAAGGACACACAAAAGAGAAGGTGATACAGTATACTCTGTTCTCTTTTTCATGAGTCCTATTAACATCTATATGCGTGTACATACATGTATATCTTATACTCACTTCCAGGACACAACTTACTATTCAAATATAGTTAGATTTTCATTGTTTTTTGTAAGTATTGAGATACAGTGCTTCCTAACACAAACAGAAAGAGAATTCACTGGAACAATTTGGGGGTGTTTCAGTGAAATAAAGAAATGGGTGTATAGATGTCTGATGCAAATAGAATAAGAACTGGGGACTCTATGTGGTTAACAGCTCATCAGAAGGCCAACTTGGTGTCATTTCCTCCCAACTTGGTGTCATTTTGCCTTGGTTTCAATGTCCCCAAAAGAGAACCTCACTGACTTAGCTGAGTTCTCACGCCCATCATCTGGGAGCACCTATTGGTAGTTCCCGCAAGACTGTGCACAGAGGAGCAGAGGTGAGTCTTCCAAAGGAACTGGGGGTGCAGGTAACCAGAAAAAAAGAAAAGTTGGCTGAGAAACACTCCAAAGTTCAGATGTCCCCTCTCATTCTTAATAAGTTAGAAGTATAACAATTCATGCTAATGGAAAATGTATGATATTGATTTTATTTGTCCTTTAGTGTCTTCTAATTAAGGATTTCAAGCCTTAACTAAATATTTCCAAGTAGCTTTAAGTAGGATGCTTATTTATTCTATTTATTGTGTCAGAAATACCTCTATGGTTTTCTGCTTTATAAATAATCCCATTAGTTTTAAATGTCTCTAAGTGATCTTAAAATGTTCTGATCACTGTGAGGAAAAACTGTTGTCTGCTTCTCAAAGTCTGTTTGCCTCTTAAACACATGATTTTCATGCCTCTCAGAAGACTATGCTTCTCAATCCACCCTGCACTAGCTGCAACCTCGAGACTAAGCTCTGGCCAAGGAGATGTGCTGCTTTTGGAATTTCTTTTTGATAAAAGGGCTTTGGCGCTTCCTCTGCACTTTGTGAGCTGAAGCCACATCTTGGACCATGAGGTTGAGGGACTCATCCTGGGGATAAAAAAGCAGAAGGACAGACATTGCCTGGGTCCCAGGTGACTGTGGAGCTGCCGAACAAGCCATGGACTAATTACATCAGGACTTTTAAGTGAGAAAGAATAAATGCCTATCCTGTTTAAACCATCATTATTTGTGGTGTTGATTTTATACAGTCAGTTAGTATCCCTAATTCAAATATAATACTGCATACTCATATATACATATTAGATATAACACTGAACAAGTGAGATTGATTCCAAGAACCATAGTACAAAAGTCAATTGAATTTCTTCATTGTCACAACATGTATTGGTTTCTCTCTGTGTAAGTGTGTGTTTTTAAGATCCTTCTGTGTGTGTGTATGTGTAACTATGTTTCCTAAGCTGGGATTTTAGAAGATAGAATGTAGAGGTTAGGCATTAACAGTCTGAAACAGCAGTGCTTTTGTTCCTTAAGAAGTATATTTTAAAACACATTATCCGTTTTATATGAAAGATCACCGGAATAGAGTTTCTATTCCTGAAAAGGAGAATCAAAACCCTAGATTTTGTTGAAGAGACTTTGAACCAATGACAGAAAAATTGCTCTGCAGAACAATATTGAAGGGGTCTTCAGTTTGGATGGAGTTACAACCATGGAGATTAATTTTCACTGCAAAAACTGTTTCTAAATATAAATGTGTGTGTTCCCTAGTTCAATCAGTTACCACCTGGAGACGGAAGCAGAAACCTGATGATGGGGAGAGAAACATGAAGGTCAACATCTCCCTTATGGTAACAGAAGGACCATAAAAAGGATGAGAGTGAGTGTTGCACTCAACCTGCATATTTTGATAAAGACATTTCTCTAGTCTGGGGGCTGGAAATCTATGGTCTGCTGTCCAATCCAGCCCAAGGCCTATTTTTGTACAGCCCATGAGCTAAAAATGATTTTTACATTTTTGAAATGTTGAAGAGGAGAAGGAAGAGGCAGGATCAGGGTCAAGAGAGACAGAGATAAGTATATGATCTCCGATGTCTAAGATATTTACTGCCTGATCTTTTATAGATAAATGTTCTGACCCCTGTGTTAGACCCAGTAGCCTCAACAATATGGAAAATGCTGGAGTGGACTGTGTATTAGTATAGGTTGTCCTTGCACACAGTAGAATCACAAGGTGTAATAAGGAAGAACAAATCTGATTCCATATTACATCCGCTCCTTTAGTTCTAACCCTGCACTCTGTTTCCTGTGCTTAGTGACGCTGGTTCTATACCTTTCGTGAAAGAATGTTGCCTATAGCCTGAAATATACAGGCTAGCTGATTCTCAAGGCTTTGACCTTTAATAGTTTAACACTCTCCATTCATATAAAGATAAAAAGTTGCAGAAAAAATAATAACATTCGTCTTGCTGGAGGTTTATAGAAACATCATGACCTGACCTACATGGACAGCTGCAAGAACAAAGGATTCCAACATCAAGAAATTTGCAACAACCAACCACACTCCTCCCCTTTTAGCTAAAAAAGGAGCTTGAATTCTGACTTGGGTAAGATGGTTCTCTAAGATATTAGTCCCCCATATTCTTGGTTTGCTGGCTTTCTGAATGAAGTCGTTATTCCTTGCCACAACACCTCATCTCCAGATTTACTGGCCTGTCATGTGATGAGCAGAGGGAGTTTGGACTTGGTAACAAATGTTGAATAAATAAATTAAATCACTGAATGGATACTATGTTTTCAGTGACAATAAGGACAAAGGACTGCACATCATTTATTGACCAGTGGGACACTATGACTTAGTGCGTAGTACAGTAAAAGCAGTTGAGATGAGAAATATTTGGAAGTGGGGTTGTTTTATTTCCCTCTAAAGCTATAGGATAAGGTTTATATAATCTTACCCAATAGCATTGTTTTACAGTTTGTATGCTGATTAGAGCTTGGTACTGTGACAAACTTGGATCAAAACAGCTTCTTGACAAGGATAAATGCATTTGCTATTTTCCAGTGTCTGGCACATAGCATATTTTAATGGTTTTTTAAATAGATAAATGAATACCTAACGTCCTCATTATAAACACTTATTCACAGACCGCTGGTTCTCCTGTCTAGTAAAATAGTCACCTTGGCAGTGAGTCATTTTATGCCAGATATTTCCTTTCTCTTTTCTTCATCTAAGAAGCATCTTTCTCATTTCAAAACCCTGTAAAAAAGAAAACAAAAATCCATTATAATTGACTGAAAAAATAATTTTTTCTATTTTATGAGCTACCAAAGCCTGTATGATTTAAAGGAAAAATGTCAGAAGGTGATCAAGAGGTTAAAGAAAGATTATCCGTGTTGGTGTTTTTCAGGATGATAATGAGGCAGATGTAGGATTTTTCTTCTTTGGGGCAATTGTTGGGTAGATGCTCCTTTTTTGCAGATTGATTCTAAGAGGTGATGTGACACGAACTTCAGCCTCGTGGGCAGGCTTTGTTCACAGACTTCTCATTTGTAATAAACTTTAAACACTCATGATTCCTTTTCCCTTCCCAATGGTACTTCCCACTTTAATCTATAGAGTAAAGGGAAGCTGTACCTGGAATGGAATTTAAATTTTTTTTCTATGACCAAAGCACATCCTAAGAGACATTTCAGTCAACTTCAGGGGTGTGCGCCTAAAGGGGTACTTTCTTCAAGGCTAAGGTCAAGGCGGAGGGAAAAAGGAACAGCACAGCCATGTAGTTCTCTGTCGTCCAGATCAAGTCTTTGAGCATTATCTTCTTTTCATCAGAGGATGTCTTATGGAAAATAAGATCCACGAGACCTTGGCTAAGATTACAAAAAATAAAGATTAGGACTAAAAGTTTAAAAGGACTATCTTGGGTTAAAAGAAAAATACAGAAAACCTGTCATTGCCTTCTGTAGCACGTGAGAAGACATTAAAGTATTTGGTGTGTTGGCCTATTGACATTTGGGCCACACTTGCATTATAAGGCCAGCATAATGGAAACACACCTGCCTCATGCAGATTATTTATAAGAAGTTTGTAAAATGGTCAGTGGAAAATATAGCTTTCTGAAAAAGAGAAATAAAACTGACTCTTCAAAGAAAAATTGTAACTTTCTTTTTAATTTTGGAGAAGATCTGATGAGTTAAAGTCTAAATAAACAAGTACTTGTAATAAGACAACCTTAGATAATCAGTAGTAATAAATAAGACAGAGCAGTAATTTCTTCAGTCACTCAACAAACACTAGCTGACTGTCATTAAACAAGAACTGAGCTAAGTGCTCAAATAAAGACATGGAAAAAACCCAATTTCTGCTTTCAAGGAGCTAAATAATATTAAAATGGATATGGGAAATCTACAGATCCAATTCTCATTTATAATAGCTAAACTCCTCCTCACCATGGGTCTTTCAAAATAAATTACCACTTCATTCCACTGAATCAACCAATCTGAGTGCATATCAATAAGTTTATATTCATTCATTAATGCAATGAATAGGCATTCTTTTGGGACATATCTCAAGGCTGTGAAATAAACAAAGAGGAAGAAGACATTTCCCTCCACCAGGGAATGTGCAATCTAGTCAGGTACATATGTGCTCCAATAACAAAGTACTTAATAAAAGATGCTAACATACTGCTAACAACATTAGTAATAATATCTAACAATTTTGTAATGTTACTATATGTTTTACATATTTCATCTCATTTAATCTCTGTAACAACACTGACATAGTACACATTTTATCTCTATCTTACAAGTGAGAAAACCAAGGCAAAAGGAAGTTAGATAGCTTGTCCAAAGTCATGGTGGATGATGATTCAAATGGCTCCAGATTATGTCCTGTTAATCACTATATTCATGGGAATGGAGTAAAGGAAGAGATTTTTTTTCTGAGAAGATAATGAGAACAGAGTTTCATGGAGGAGTCATCATTAACACAGATTTATAAAAATATTCAGAATTTCATACTCCAGCTAGGAGAAACTTGTTTGTAGCAGACCACCCTCCCACTGAGAGCAAAAATAAAAGCTGGATACAATTTTAAAATTGTTGGAACACACCAGAAAGCAATCAAGGCAAGCAAAACTTGGAGATCCTGGATCCTAGAGAGGAGGAAAACTAGTTAAGTGTGTTATTCTTGGCAGTTTTTCCCTTTGAGTCATTCGTTAATGCATATGCAGTGTGGGTGGAAAGGCTCAGAAGCTAAAAGCAGACAGATGTAAAAAGGCAGAGAACTACAGTGCTGTTTGGAGATTAAAAATGGAGTTCAAAATCTAGCAAGATTTGACTACATCAAATCTTCTAGGCATTTAGTTAAGCCTCCTGAAGGAGTATATATTAGGAATAATAGCAAATTAGAAGACCAAGGCTAAAACTGGCTACAAGTAGGTCAATTCCTGATTGCATTAAGGGGATCAGCTTCCTCACTAATTGGCTACCAAAGAGGCACAAGACGATTAGTAATTCTGATAGATATATTAGTAAAAAAAATATTCAGAATGATTGAGAAAATAGAAAATGATTGAGAATATAGAAAAGAGAATAAGAGGTATCTAATTTATCTAATTTATATGTGTAATGAACAGACTCAGGACCTGAATAAAGGCTTCAAATTATCCAAAACTGATGAAAGATATTAAGCCACAGATTCAAGAAATGCTATAAGACTAAACAGGATGAAGACAAAGAAAACTATACTCAGGCACATTATAGTAAAATTACTGAAAATTAATGACAAGGGAAAATCTTAGAAATAGAGAAATAAAGACAAATTACTTTCAAAATAACAATTCTGTAATTCTTAACTTCTTAGGCAAAAAAAAAAAAAAAGCCAGAGGAGACTGATCAAAAACTTCAAATGCTGAAGAAAGTGGTTACTATATTAGAATTCCCCTCTTGGTTGAAACATCCATCAAAAATGAGGGCAAAAGAGATTTCCCTGCAAACAAAAAACAAGAGAAAATATTTGATGTCAGCAGAAGTTCCTGGGAGGAAGGCTAAAATATTTGCTTAAGCAGAAGGAATATTATCTCATAGGGAAAAATAATTAAAGTATAGAGGAGAAGATTAACAATGTAAGTGGTAAAAATGTGAATGCATTAAAATAAAAAGTGACTATAAAATCAATAATAATGTACTGTGGTATTTAATCAAAATACATGACAAAAATAACACAAAAGTAGGAAGGGGTAATTGGAATTAAAGCATTTTAATATTCTTGCATTATTTGAGAATGTTAATATATATAAGATTTAGGAAAGTGAGGGATCTTTAGAAGAATCAACCAAAAGACAAATATAATAAGATAAATATTAAAAAGTTAACAAATGTATAACTTAAAAGGTAATAGATGAAAAAAATAGTAAAAAATACTTGATGAACCCAAAAGAAGATAGGAAGAGAGAAAAAAAAAAAGAAAGCTAAGTGGGATAAAGAGGATAAAATATCAAGATAGTATATACACACTTACATTTATTGCTGAGTTACATTGATCAGGGTTGGAGATGGAAAAAAAAGAGAGAATGAATTTTTTATTCATTCAAAATTTTATTTATTCAAAATGAGGTCATTTTTAATAGATTATCTCCACTCATTTCATTAAATGTGGACACCACAATCAGTCATTTCATTTGTATTCCGTGAGAGAGGATGAACAAGAGGATGAGGCAAGATCTCAGGAATGTTCATCTAGAAGTAGTTCTTTTTCCTGGAAACAGGAGTGGGAATCAGAATCATATTTTAAATTCTTGTGGTTGCCTTTGAACCACAAACCTCAAGAATTAACAAGTATCTGTTCAATGAATATGACTTAGTTTTAAGTGAAACTGATTAGGTTAAAAATTAAAATGCTCAGTAAAAATTATAGAATACTATTTTATAAATACGTATATATTTTTATAGATATTCTAAAATTTTGGATCATGTGGTTAAACTCGGTGATTTTTACATCTCACGGGCTTTTGAAATGTACATTTTTTTCCCTGTAAACTGTTACACTTGACACTAAGTGTTAGATGTAATGTGGGGTCAGACTTGAGATGTTCCAGGACCCAATATGTCTTGTAGAGCTTAAGGATGTTCAAGAAATCATACAGAGGGCACTCCGTCATAATAGCCCTGCAATGATAAAACTTTGGGTATGTAGTAGCATAATCAGAGGTTGGTTTCTGGGCCATTTCATTAGCCTCATGATAACATGACTGCATTTTATGCAGTTAATATTGTTCTCTTAACATTATGGTAGAATTTTTCTGTACACGTTTATCAAGGTTATTTATTGACTAGCATTGGGCCTATCACTCCACATCATTTTTGGCCAAAAATATTTATTGTTGAATAGATTAAGTAGAAGTATTCATCTGTGCTATGAAGTTCACATACATGATTTTCTGATTAGGTGAATCATTAGTAAAAACTATTTTGATACACAACATTGTAAAATGATTATAAATCAATAAAAAATGTTAAAAAATATTTTGATATTCCTAAACAAATGATCATTGATGATGACGCAGATTGAGCATGGTACCCATGTATGTCCGACTCCATCTTGCATCGACAGCAAGTCAAGCCTGCTTAAAGAAAAATATCTTGGTTTGGTCTCTGAAGCAGAGACTTGGATGGGAATTCTTACACGAGCAGTTTATTGGAGGAGAGCTCTCAGGGACTTATTGAAAGGGGTGAAGGGAAGGAAAGAAGTTATACCAGGCTGTGGTTCTAGAGGGAACCTCCACTTGACCTGGTCTTACTGGCAGTGCTGGAGAGGGTGTCACTTTACAGAGTTGGGTCCACCTAGAGGCAACGGCCTAGGCTTTTAAATACCCTGCTAGTCGTTGGCCATGGGTTAGGGTAAAACCTAGGCATGTCCAAGCAAGGCAGCTGCTGCCAACTGAGGGCGACACCCTGGAGAAGGAGCAAATGTGAGCTTCAGCACCCAGTGCCCGCAGTGGTCAGGGTATGAACTTGTTAGGGCACTACAGGAATCTCGGCCGGCCCCAGCTATAGGAAAAAACGGGGAGACTTTTAATCCTCAGCTTTCTTGACTGTATTATGTCACATAGTATGAACTCAGCTCACCTCTCCCATCCTGCCAATTGTATTTCTGAGCTTTGCTCCTGTTCAAAACCTGTCTAGAAACACCTAGACGTCCTTTCTGTGCCATGCTCATTGGCACAAAATCGGGGCTGTTCTACCCAACAAATGGGAATTGCACGGCAATTATATTTTAAAGGTAGAGACCCCCTTGTATACAATGCAAAAATAGCATTGGAAGATAAAAATTAAGAGTTTTGAATCCATTTGGATCATTCCTCCCCTGACAGGAAACTTGTAGTTCTGCTTACTATTACTTCGGAAGCTGGGGAGTTTTGTGGCTGACAAAATGGAACCTTCCCAGAAACAGACAGCTCGTTATTTATTCAGGCTTACTACTTTCTCACCTGCTAATAAAATATTAAGACTGTTTTCATACATTTTTAAGTGTCATCCATTCTGGATGGGGAATATAAGTTGAAATGAAATTACGATGTATGGAGCATATGACTGCTTATTTCTCAGTATTAATTTTTCCTCATTTTTATTTTAATAGTTTCTGAATCTTAGCTGGGTAGATAGCCACCTAGAATAAAGACTGTATGTTCAATTCTTTCTTGGACTTACATATGACCACATGAAGTTTTAATCAAAGGGATTTTATTAGAAGCAATACTTTCAACCTCTGAATCAGGACCTTCAAAGGAAAATGCACAACTTTTCCCTTTTTCCTCCTCTTTCCCCTTCTGCCCACTGGGGTGGGGATGTGATGGGGGTTACTTTTGGGTCACATGGATGAAAGCAAGATCTTAGGATGGCAGCCCAACAAGATAGAAGTCTGGTCCCTGACCGTGTGGAGATTTCATACCAGCCTTTGGATTCTTCAGTCTAGTTTGTTACAAGAGAGAGAAGTAAAGTTCTACCATGTCTGAGTAACTTGTATTTTGGATTTAGTTCTGCAGTTGAATCCATACTCTGATTTAACTGGTTCAGCAAGTCTTTGTCAGTGATACCATCTTGTATTTGGACATTCTTAAAGCAGCGGTGGGAAGGTGGAAAGGATTCCTTCTTATGTTGGAAAGAAATAATTTGAATAATTTTAAGCAACATTTTTGATCTATTGGCTTTATTTAACTAATTATTATGATATTTGATTACTATTACAAAGCTGGGGATAAAGCCATGATCAAAAAAAAATTTTATCAACAGGCTTAATCAACAGGTTTGGCTGAGAACCAAGTATCGTTACACTGTGTCACAAGGGGTATAGATTTGTTCATGTTTATAAAAAGCTCTGAAGGTGTCACAGACATAAAAGTACAAGGTATCTTAATGCACTTACTTTGTGACAAAGATTGTAAATTCAAAGATGACTATAGCGATTTTACAGAAAAAATTTATCTAGAAGCAAAATAAAAGCATGTATCTTCAAGAAAGTAGAAGTGAATGGTAAACTACCATGTCTACAAATCACCTCTACGGTTCTCAAGTCACTTATTATTGTTCAGAGGCATTATGGTTTCAAAGTTTATAAAATAGGGTATTTGAATACAGACCATCTTATTAAACATCAGTTTGCAGTAACAATAAGATCGTGGGAAAAGTGATGTTTATGTTTTTATTTATTGTCCTAATCCAGGACATGTTCCAAGCTAAAGAGAGAAAAAATAGATAAGCCTTCCAACAGAAACTACAAGTTTTCCAAAGTACAACATTCCAAAAGATGCTGTCAAGAATAGAGGTTACATGTTAATAGGCTGAATTTAAAATATTTCTTCTTACATAACAACACAATTTCATCTTCAATATACCTGGTTCCAGTGAGGGGAAAAAAAATAAAGTTTTCTGAAGAAACAAGTCATCGTAATGAAACATAAAGCTATGTAGGAGGCAGGGGTAGTTTGAAAATTGAGCTGAGTTATTGACTTTAGACTACTTTTTAAAAGGATATAATATGAAGGAGATTTTTCTTGTGTCAATAATTTGCCCAGAGAAATTCGGTAGAGGAAAGAAAGCAATGGTGATAGTAATTTTGCTGCATTAGAATGTGAGCTAAAACAAAACTGTTACACTTAAAAACAAAAGAAACTTCAGAATGCTCATTCTTATTTATGAAAAAGATTACTTTGGTATCAGATCGTTCAAATATCATTCAAATAATTGGAAGCAATTTTTTTCGTGTTTCAATGGACTAGGTGCTGTGGCTGAAGTTTATACAGGTACTAAGCTAGGACTATTTGACAGGTGCTGAGCAAATCATAAGAGAGAGAAAAATGAGTAAGACAAGATGCTTCCCCCGGATCTTTTGGAGGGGTAAAGATGCACGTTGTGGAAGTGTGGACTGGTGTGAGCACGCTGAAGAGCGATCTGTCAGCGATTAGTCAAACTGGAAGCATAAATACAACGGCAGCCAGCAATGTCCCTCCCAGGTGGATGCTTCCGGGGAATTTTCACACATGCATTAAAAAGCACTCACTAGAGTACTGTCAGGCTGCACCAGGCTGGCTCACAAGCCCTGTACTGGCCAACACTCAAGACTGAAGAAAGAGCCCGGAGTCAGCGGCAGAGACATCAATGGTTTAATGGATGGGGGCATCCTGTATGTCTGAAGCAAGGTCCTGGAGCGACAGCCCATCGTGTGCAGCAGAGGCTGGGTAGGAGGGTGGCAGTCTTTGCTGCCAGTGGGAGAGGGAGGTGATCAGTTATAGAGTGAACTGACCTCAGATTGACTCATCTGTTCCCAGGGAAACCTGTAGAGAATGCCCCTCACTGTCTCTTTAGTAAATTACCCATAAGGGAGTTCTGATCTAAAGATTAGAATAGTTGCTGGCTGGGGCCGGGGGAGAGTATGCAGGCATTTACTGATTAGGCTCTGTGATTAAGAGGGAGAGTGAGTCACGTGAGTAGGTGTAGGTGAAGAGGACACTGGTCAACCAGGGGTTGTGCAGAGAGCGACAGAGCGGCCATCCTGGGTGGCCTGATCTTACAAGTATTCACTACAGTATTATTTGTGGTAACAGGAAGTTGGGGATAATCTAGGTAACTGCTATGAACAGTGGGAGCTCATTATAAAAAACTATTCAGCAATTGGAGACTAAAGAACACACAGAAGTACACCGACATGACACATCACAAAAATAGCTTGGGTTGCCAGAGTGAAAAATCAAGTCAGTCTAAAGTATGATAACATTGATGCCAATCAAAAGCATAGGTATAAAAATAATATTGCATGTTTTACAAAGACACTTAAGGATGAAAACATATACTTTAAACATTTTAGAATGAATTACCATTAGGAAAGAAGAAAATTGAAGTGCAGAATGAAAAGGAAAGGAGATAAATAAATTAAACAAATAAATGAAAAAGGAATAAATAAATAAGAAACTCAAAATGGAGTCTTTTGTTGGAGAATGATGGTATTGGATCATTGCTATTGACTGAATGCTTGTGTCCTATCCCCAAATTCATAAGTTGAAGTCCTAATCTTGACTGTGATGGTATTTGATAGTATTTGAGGGTATGGTCTTTGGAATATAATACAAATTTAAGGGTGGAACCCTTCTGAATGAGTGAAATCCTCATGAATGGGATTAATGCCCTTGTAAGGAGAGACAAGAAAGAGATGATCTCTCTCTCCATCATGGGGTCCATCACCAAGAAGAGGGCTCAGGTCAAGAACCTAACCATACTGGCACCCTGATCTCAGACGTCCCGCCTCCGGAGCCATGAGAAATAAATGTTTGTTTCTTAAGCCGTCTAGTCCCTGGTAATTTGTTACAGCATCCTGAACTCATCCAGGCAATCATGAACTAGTTAAAGAGAATAAACTCTCTACACCCACTATTAATACGACTGAAATTAAAACAGTTCTGAGTTGTGCTTTTAGCAATATCATAGTCTAGATATTTTGAAAAAGTTTTACTCCTGAAGAGCTAAAAACGCTAGATTGAAAAGTCAAATACTCTGAGCTTGCAAAAAATGGAAAGCAGGTGAATCTGAAGAGGAAAATGACTATCAGTATAATGAGCATAAACTGATTGCCGGCCTCCTCTGAGAAGCATTTTGAGATTAAAAAAAATGTAATTAATGGCCACTCGGGAAGGAGGCAAGGCCCTGGACCCACTGAAGTAAATTGTTGGAACTCCTGGAACCAGATCTCTTGAAAACCAACAACTTTGGTAAAAATGAGGGCCACGAAAGATTCATTCACCAAAAAGCGGGAAATCCGTAGCCACAGTCTCATCCTTGCACCTGTGTGGCACTTGGATTTGCACTGTCTGGGTAACACAAGGAATCTTAAGCGGAAAAATAATTTTAAGGCGGCCTTAGGTTTGCCATGCCCAGAGTGCCTGGAAGCAGTAAGCACACATCCTCTCTGCAGGGGTATTCCTCAGTTCACACGCCTCTGGATACTCACCCATTAAGATCGTTTAACAGAAATCAAAATTAAAGTCACGTAGGGAAACCAGGTAAGAAAAAGAATTCAAGAAAATTATGTAGAAGAGAATGAAACTTGTACAAAATTCAGATTTTAGCATAATTAAATAAAGAGCACAAAGTGTTTATATTAAAAATTATCAAAGAGACACATTATTAAAGAGATAAAATATGGGCCTAAAGTATTGGTAACGATTGGAAGACCATAAAAGAGACCAGATAGTGCCTTCAGAAAAAAGTACCAAATAAAACTCCTAGAAATTAAATATATATATATGTATACATATATACACACATATATAATTGAAATACATATAAAATTGGAACTGAGACATGAAATCAATGGTTTAGAAGGCAATTAGAGGTAGCTGAAGAACAAATTAGTTAAATGGCAGATAAATCAAAAAATTGTCTAAGTACAGAAATAGAAGTGGAAAATATAAATGAGATGTAAGTGTCATGGAGATAAGAATAGTCATTCTGAGATGCATCTATTTGGATTTCCAAAAGAAAAGGATAGTGAGAATGGAGGTGAGATAATAATCAAAGATTTAAGAGCTGATTCCAGACTGATTAAATATAAGAATGATCAGATATAAGAAGCAAAAATGAAATCCAAGAAGACAAAGAGATTCACATTTAGATGCATTATAGTAAAACTATAGAAGATAAGAGACAATTAGAAAATCTTAAAATTAGACATAGAAAAAAAAGAGAAATAATCCAACAAAAAAGAACAGTTATACTAAGAGCTGCCTTTCTTCTAGTTATCATAAAAGCCGTAAGAAATGGGAGTAATATCAGAGAGACAATTACCATCTATTTAAAATTCTACTCCCCACAATATTACTATTTCAGAATACGGTTGAAATGATACTTTCAGACAAGAATTTGCCAAATGTTAATTTAAAACATTCTCAAGGTGGTCGTTAAGAAAAAAAGAATCCAGGAAACAGGATGTAGATTGTAAGAAAGAATGGTAACTAAATAGATTAAAAACAAACAGGCAGGTCATTCTTTTTAAAAAAATGGCTGTGTAAACATAACGTTAGCTTCTTTGTGGGCTAAAGATGATAACGGCTAACAACAACAGATGAGATGGAACTGGAATTACTAGAATTAAGAATCCTGAAATAGGTGCATTATTCAGAAATATAGAATTGTTAACTCTTGAGTTTGGTACAATATATATATTAAAAGTTCACTGTTTAAGAGGAAATTGATATTCAGATAATCCAGTGGGTATTTACTAAAAGCAAAGACATTGCCTTATATGACTGTAGTACAATTATCATAACCATGAGACTAACAGTGACACAATATTATTATTATTATCTAAGCTATAGCTCCTATTCAAACATTGCTGATTGTTCTACTGTTCTACTGGCAACTTTTATAGCAAAAAAAAAAAAAAAATTCTGATCCAGAATCCATTCCAGGTTTTTTTTAAGTCTGTTAAAATTTGGAACAGTGCTCGATCTTTCTTTGTCTTTCATAACTTTGTGTTTTTGAAGAGGACAGACAGGCTTTTTGTTTTGTACAATGCTGCTTAATTTGAAACTGTCTGATATTTTCTAATGATTAGATTCAGGTTATGAATTTTTGGCAGGAATATTGTAAAAGTAATGCTGGGTTCCTCTTAGCAATATTTCAATTTCATTAATTCTTTTTTCTATGGTGTCCAAACTGCTGTCATCCCCATCCAATGAATATTTTATTTCTGATACTATAATTTTCAATTCTAGTATTTATATTCATTTCTTTTTTGAGTTTATATTTCTCTCCTGAATGACCTCATCTTCTCACCCATTACGTCAATCTTCTCTTGCAAATTCTTTAACATATTTAAATGGTTAAATTTCTTTACTATTAATTTCCATGATTGGGTCACGTCTGAGTTGGTTTCTATATATGGTGCACTCTTGACTACCGGTAACATTTTCCACTTCTTTTCATGAATCATAATTTTGTATTCATTCATTCATTGTGCATAAAAGTGGAGTCTAAAGAAAAATATTGCCTTTTTATTGTTCATTTTCCAGTTGCAAGAACTTTCAGAGTTTTATGGTTAGAATGAGGGGCTGACCATTCAGATTCCATACAGAGGTAAATTGAGCTATGTCTTAGCTGCTTTAACCAAACTGAGTCGTCATATTAATAGTCCAGCTCCTAATTTCCTGTACCTTTTGAAAAATTATATCAGTATTTGAGCTGGGAAGGTGCGCTGCTATTTCCAATATTTTGGGTTTACCTTTGCACTCAATTCCATCAGGATCCTTGAGTGTAATCATCATGCGAATATGTGGGACCACATTTGTAGTCCTTTGATTTGAGATCTGGTGTCTCTTCAAATCTCTTAATCATTTACCTATGATTTGTCTTCCTTTCTCTTATAGATTTATGAGGTTTCTAAAAATAGTTTCTGGATGAGTCCTTGACTTTATCTAAGATTTTAATAATAAAGAAGCCATAAGTACCAATCTTTTCAATTACAGTTTATGTTGTTTGTATGTGTATGTTTGTGTGTGTGTCCTGTAGGAGACACACTTTCCTCTCCTAAGCTCATAAACATATTTCTCATATTTTCTTACAAACTTCAGGTCAAGGAAATCTTTTTTTTTCCTTTCTAGTTCTGGTTTTATGTTAATTAATTGGCATGTTTTCTATTTTTTTTCTGAGTTTGATTTAGTTAGAGTATGATCGGTGTCAAGACAGGTGATATCAGAAGGTTCTTACTGAGTCACCTTGAATCTAGAAGTTGCACATTTCTCCCCAATCGCCCTAGTTGATCTCGTCCAAGCTCACAGCTCTAAGAACTATGTACATGATGATTCCCATGTTCATTCCAGATATTCTGCCCAGACGTATGAGGAGAGTTCCCGTCTCACATGTGTAACTACTTTATGACACCTTCAGTTAGCCAGGGTGTGGGTGAAGAGAGCGTTGTCTGCGACCTACAGTGAACAATTACATCATCTCCACCAGCATAGCTGTCATAATGTGGAAATGGCCACATTACTTATGTTTATTAAAGAATTAGTTCACACAATAAAAGATTTCAAATATTAACTTCTCTAAAGATATGTGTTCTATCCAAACCAAACCTTTCTATTGACAGACACAAGCATGGTACCTGTAGGTGGGCACCTGCACTTTGTCTGTGTAGAAGCTGGTGCCTCCCCCTCCGTAATGATTTCCTAACGTGTCACTGTGGATTGGGGTGAGTATGAGGTTTTCACCAGACTCACATCCAGAGCCTAGGAGCAGAGGCTAGAATCTTGCTCTTCCAGCCTTAGAAGAGGACCGGGACTGCGTGTGTCCCTGACAAGAGCCACTGAGCTGGGAAAACTCAAGGTTTCTGTACTTAGTGGACCAGTTATGTTAGTCTTGTATTTGAATAGTGAACACGCTAATCCAGCTATTTCCACCAAACTTTTTGAAGGTTTACCTATTTGTAAGTTCAACAACCCTAGTATGTTCTTCAGAGAAGAGACTAGAGAATCTGTGTCTGCTACCCCCACTCATCTAGCAATGTTTTGTGTGTTTTCACATTAAGAACCTAATATGTTGACGTCTATAAGATGCTGTGTCCTTCACTGATGTAAGTTCATCCACTCTTATGGGTTTGTACCAATAAAATTCTAGGGCCAGAAGTGGAACTTGAAATCAATTCTTGTATATTTATAGAGGAGAGGATGAGTTTATTATGAAAGAGAGGGTAAAAATTTGCCAAGTGGAAAAAGAGGAGCAGGGAATTTCAGCCACGCTTCAGCCCATAGATGTGAAAGCTACAGAGACGAAAGAAACTGAAAATAAGCTAGTGTGTGGAGGAAAAGAGACCTCTGGAAACACAGCCAGGTCACAGATTGCAAAGGGCATGCTATTGGACTTTGTCCTACAGGTGACGGGGACAGTTAAAAAGCTTTTAAGGAGGCAACACTCAAAAGTGCATTTTCTGGAAGAACCTCATAGAAGGCATTTCTGTGGTTTAGTGGCAGGCTCCCTTTCTCCTCTCAGTGCGTATAATCAAGACTCAACTTCAGCACGTTTCTCGCTTCAGAATAATCAGCCTTCTGAAGAACCTTCAGAAGAAGAGTTATTTCGGAAAATCTGTCATGAACTTATTTTGTTTTGATGCTGGTTATAAATGCCGAGTGACAGCTAAGAAAGGAAAGAGCCCAAGTGTGCTCAACCAGGTTAGATTTCAATCTCTGTAAATGTTAGAAGCATGACTTCTCCAGAGGGAAAAAAGTTACAGGCAACCTTTAGAAGCTGTGACGCTCACGTTTTCCATACGGCTCCCTTTGGCGCTGGCTGCCCACCCTGCAGCTTTGCCCAGTCAGGCAATCCAACCGGCTCCGCTCTGTCTGTGTTCTTGGCCCTGCTCCTAGGAGGCTGCTCAACCCGCTGCTCAGAGCGGCCCTTATGAGTTTGCTCTCAGCCCTGCTGGTGACTTTCCCCATGACTTGCTGGACTGGGTTGCATTCAGCAGGGAGAAGTTCCAAGGCACCAGCTTTCTATGAAAAACTCAGAGAGAGACGGTGACCTTCTCCCAGGCCAATAATGACAGGGGTAAGAAGAAGAATACAGGCCTTTCAAAAGAAATCAGTAAATAAGCCTCGTAAGTAAAATAATACTTTCTGTCATCTAATGTCACTTTCTCTCCTGCTCCTACCCTGCATTAGAAGTATTGGAGAAATCACATCTCTTTCTTACTCCTGACTGACCTCCACATTTTCTGCTATCAGCCTCCTTAGACTGGCCCCTGTATTTACAACACAAAATTCTGCCACCCATGCTGCCCACATCCTCCTGATTAAAATCTTTCCATTGCACTTGAAAACAGCCTGGTCACAATGTCCGTTTATTCCATGTAACATTTTAGTACTGGTGCTCCTTAACATATGGTTTTTAACATAGGTGTCCTCCTCTCTGTTAAATTTGTGGTGCGATTTACATAAATATGATGGCAAAAAATTTGGTGAGGCTCTATGTGTATTGCCTTATTTAGATTCTTACTTGGTAAAGCTAATTTTACATCCTCAGATTTGCTTTAGGACCACCTCCTAGTTCCTTGATGTTTCCTCAAACCTCAGAGCTATTATTTAGAAACTAAACAACAACAATTAAAGAGAAGCTTTCAGTTGCCTTCAAATAAATGGTTTTCTGATTTCATCCTTAGAAATATGTGTGAGTGAGCAATAGTGATACCAGTCTTAGAGATGAACTTATCAGGCCACAGCAGGGTGGGAGAAGGGAGATATTTTGGTTGTGCATTTGCACTCAACTTGGAGAGCAGTCATGAGCAGCAACCAGCATCATCTCTAATTACTGCTGTGATTAGTATCAAAGAATTGGGTCCCAAGAGGCTTACTTTCCTGAAGAAAATACGGTGCCATATGTTGCAATGTTTTTGTACAGTTCTCACATGGTATTAAGGTTTCCTCTGTCCCAGAAATTGTCCTATCAAACTTCCCTTTATTTGAAATATATTTCTAAAAAAACAAGTTTTGCCAGTTGCTCAGAATTGACCATTATGAAAAATAAACTGCATTTCACTTTTTAAGAAAAGATCCTGTTCCTGTTCTAGAGGTGTATGAATGTGTTGTAATTAATTTAAAGACAAATCAAAAGAAAAAAGAGAGTCTGACTGAAGCCTCAAGGCCTTTCTCAACATGAAGTCCACTTGTCAAACAGTATTTTGGTAATTAATACAGTTTAATCCTGCCAAACAAAATATTTTCTTCTGAATAAAGTATTTTCCTTTTCTTTTTTCATTTAAACGTGAGAGACCAGGGTTTCTGAAACACAAGACAACATGAATCAGTGAAAAGTATACAGTGTTGGAAACTAGGTCTCCTGATGACTATCTTATAGATTTGTTGTATTTTTTAAATAATAGACCATTTATAACAGACACAATGCAGTACTCTATAAGGATTTATTGCCTTATTTCTTTTAGAACATTGCTTTTTAAAATATTACCCTATTTAGACTAATAGAATCTACTCCAACATATAAAGAGCTTAAAGTAGTTACTCCCATTCTTAGAAAAATAAGAAGTTGAACAAACTAAAAGTTAATGAGTTTTCTTAATCCACCAGAGACATGAGGTCACGCGTAAACTGCCACCCTGAAATCTGATGAGATAGGTAAAATTAGAGAGTCAGAGCCGAGATTTGCTTACTGGGAGCACTAGCCACTGGAGCCATATTTTGATGAATTGTTGGAGGCTAAGTGCAAACAAAGACAAGCATGAGAGTGAGAAATTCCTGAGGGATCACAATCTTAGGCAAGCCCCGCATTTTCATGGGTTTTACCTCCTGAAACCCCACAAAGTTCTCACACTGAAGATCTGAAAAAGTTCTTCTCCTTGTGCTTCTGGCAAGGTTTGGGGAACCATTGTATAATATACCCAGAGTGCTCTCCATGATAAAGGACTATTCCCCAAGGGAAAGGACTGCCAGCTCTTCATCTCACTAGAAGGAAAGCATTTTTCTCATTCCAGACCCTGGTAGCCCTCTTGTCTCATCTAAGAAGGAAAAAATACCTAAGGAACAATTGTGAGTGTTAAAACCCAAGGACATAGGCCAACTGAAATTTAGTCATAAAACTATAGAATGTTTCCTCTCTCTCACACCTTCCCTCTCTCTCACCTACCATTCCAGTAAGGCTCCAGCATAACAGTAGGTTAGAGATGACAGAACTGCAAGGCAGAGACTCTCTCTGAGAAGAAGTGCTTAGTGAATACCAAGATCAACAGGGGAGAGAAAAACAAGGACAGTAGAGGAATTTAAAGCCTCTGAAACCGACAGCTATAGTCAGATAAACATTAAATATCACACTGAAGACCTATTTCCCTCAGTTACTACTACTCAATACATTGTATCTGGCTTTCAACAAAAAAATAAATAAATAAAAAGCATACTAAAAGGAAGAAAAATAATCTAAAGAGACAAAGTAAATACCAGAACTAGACTCAAGTATGATACAGGTGTTGAAATTATCAAACAAGGAATTCAATGTAACTGATTAGTATTTTAAGACCTCTAATCACAAAGTAGACAGCATGCAAAAACAAGTGGGAATGTAAGCAAAGAAATAGGAACTCCAAAAAACACTAAAACACTACAACAGAAATGAAGCCCTTTGATGCACAAATCAGTTGACTGGACATGGCTAGAAGCTATATCGAACTGAACATAAAGGGTCAAACAACAATTTAAAAAACCCAGAAAACGTAAAAGCTGTGGGATAATTTCCAAAGATATAACAAACATGAAAATGGAATATCAGAGAAAGAATAAATAGAGAATAGAGCAGAAAAAAGATTGAAATGTAAAGGCAGATAGTTTTCCAAAATTAATGACAGACACCAAACCACAAATCCAGGAAGCTCAGATGACACAAAGATCTTAATAAATACCCAAAATCTGCACCTAGGCACATCGTCTTCAATCTGTAGAAAATCAAAGACAGAAAAAAAAATCTTGAAAGAAGTCAGAAAAAAAAATGCAAGTAAGTAAAGAGTAGAATGAAACAAAGTGTTGGGGAAAAAATGCAACCACCAACCTAGAATTTTATATTCAGTGAAATTTATATTTAGCAAAAGCTTTCAAAAGTGAAGGAAAAATAAAGAATTTCTCAGAAAAACAAACAAACCAGAGGGAATTAATCATCAGCAAATCCACCCTGCAATAAATGTTACAAGAAGTTCTTCAAGGGCAAAGAAGAGATATAGGTCACAAACTCAGATCTGACCTAAAAACAAAGAAAGGAGGAGTGTTAGAGAAGAAACAAATGAAGGTAAATATAATCTTTTATTTTTCTTATTGTTAATTGATCAAAAGATAACTTCATTTAGAATAATACTAGTAACAACATACTGAGTGATTATAACGTATAGATAAGTGAAATAAATGATAATTACACTATAAGAGATAAGAAACAAGGATTAGTAATGTTCTGTTTATAAGGTACCTGCACTGATGAAGTAGTGTAGTATTATTTAAAGGTAGACTAAGACTGGTTAAAAATGCAAACTCTCTGGAAATTAACACAACATTGTAAACTGACTATACCTCAATAAAAAAAATGCAAACTCTAGGGCAACCAATAAATTAAAAAAAAAAAAGAATTATAATTGGTATGCAAAGAGAAAATCATATAAAATGCTCAGTTAAAAAAATAAAGGCAAACAATGAACAAATACAGCCAATAGAAAACAATTGTAGATATCATAGATGTTAATTCAACTTTGTCAATAATTATTTTAAATGTAAGTGGTTTAAATATATTAGTTAAAGATACAAATTGAGTGGACAAAAAAAGAAACTAACCATATGTTGTTCATAACTATATATTATCTACAATAAACTCTTTTTAAATACAAAGGCATGGGTTAAAGGTAAAGGGATGGAAAAAATATACCATGATAACACTGATCAAAAGAAAGCTAAGGAGCTATATTAATTTAAGACAAATGACACTTCAAAACAAATGCAATTCTCACGAATAAAGAGGGGCTTTACAGAATGACAAAGGAGTCAATTTTCTGAGAAGACAAAAACAATTCTACACATGTATGCTTCTAAAAACAGAATGTCAAAATTTGTAAGGCAAAAGTTGATGGAATTGAAAGGAGAAATAGACAACTCCATTTTATAGCTGGAGATGTTAACATCACTCTTACAGTAATTCATAATTTAAGCACACAGAAAATCAATATGGGTGGATTTAATCTGAACAGCACTATTGATCAATTTGATCTAATTGACATTTTATAAAAAACTTTAATACTTTATCCAGTAATAATAGTAGAATACACATTCTTCTCAAGCTCACATGAAATATTCACCAAGATAGACAACATTCTGGACCATAAAACACATCTTCACAAGTTTAAAAGAATTTAAAAAAGGCCAAGACCAGATGGCTTCATAGATAAATTCTACCAAATATTTAAAGAAGATTTAACATCTATCCTTCTCAAATTATTCACCCAAATTAAAGAGAAAGGTCTTACTTCAGCAGTGGGAAAGAATTATCCCTAGAAATCATTCTATGAAGTCAAAATCACCGTGATACCATGAACAGACAAAGACACCGCATAAAAAATTACAGCCCAGTATTACTGATGAACATAGATAAAATGATAAACAAAAATCCTCAAAATAATTTTAGTAAACCAAATTCACAAATACATTGAAAAGGTTACACACCATGATCAAATGGGATTTATTCCTGGTATGTAACGAGGGTTCAAAATTTGCAAAGCAATCAATGTTACACATCACATTAACAAACTGAAAAATAAAAATCATATGATCATCTCAATTCATGCAGAAAAACTATTTGACAAAATTCAACATTAATTTTTGTTAAAAAACTCTCAACAACAAAATGTGTACAGAGGAAACTTACATCAACATAATAAAGGCCATATATGACAAATCTATAGCCAACATCATACTCAATAGGGAAAAGCTGAAAGTGTTTTCTCTAAGATCAGGAACACGACAAAGATGCCATTCTCACCACTTTCATTCAAGAAAGCATTAGAAGTCCTAGCCACAACAATCAGACAAGAAAAAGAAATTTTAAAAAATTCAAATTGGAAAGAAAGAAGTAAAATTGCTGCTGTTTGCAGATGACATGATACTATACATAGAAAATCCTAAAGACACCACCAAAAAAACTGCTAGAGATCATCAATGAACTTGATAAAAATGAAGGATACCAAATTAATGTTCAGAAATCTGTTGCATTTCAATACACTAACAATAAACTATCAGAAAGAGAAGTTAAGGAAGCAATCCCATTTACGCTCACATCAAAAAGAATAAAATATCTAGGAATAAATGTAACTAAGGAGATAAAAGACTTGTACTTGGCAAACTATAAGACAGTGATGACAGAAACTGAAGATAACACAAACAGAAGGAAAGATATGCCATGTTCATGGATTGAAAGAATTAATATTGTTAAAATACCCATACTACTCAAAGCAATCTGCAGATTTAATGTAATCCCTATCAAAATACCAATGGTATTTTTCACAGAACTAATTCTAAAATTTGTATGGAAACAAATAATTTTAAATTTGTATTTATAAAAAAAATTTTTAAATAATTAATACAAATAATTCTAAATAATAACAAACGATTCTAAAATTTGTATGGAAACACAAAAGACCCCAAATACTCAAAACAATCTTGAGAAAGAAGAACAAAGCTGTAGGTATCACAGTCCCTGACTTCAAACTATACTACAAAGCTATAATAATCAAAACAGTATGGTACTGGCTCAAAAACAGACACAAAGATCAATGGAACAGAATGGAGAGAGAAGAAAAAACCAGAAGTTTATAGTCAATTAATCTACAGCAAAGAAGCAAGAATATACAACAGGGAAAAGACAGCCTTCTCAATAGTGTTGGAAAAACAGCTACACATTAAAGAACCAAACAGAACTACTGTGTCATACTATATACAAAAATAAACTCAAATGGATTAAAAACCACTAAATTCCTAGAAGAAATCAGAGGCTGTATGTTCTTTAGCATCAGTCTTAGCAATATTATTTTGGCTCTGTCTCCTCAGGAAATAGAAACAAAAGCTAAAATAAGCAAATGAAATTACATCAAATTGAAAACCTTTTACACAGTGACAGAAACTACCAACAAAACAGAAACATAGCCTACTGAATAGAAGAGGATATTTGAAAATGATGTATTTCATAAGGTGTTAATATCCAAAATATACAAAGGACTCATACAACTTAACATTAAAAAAAAAAAACCTGATTAAGAAGTGGGCAGAGGATCTAAATAAACATTTACCCAGAGAAGACATACAGATGGCCAACAGACACACAAAAAGATGATTAACATCATTAATTATCAGGAAAATGCAAATCAAGACCACAATGAGATGTCACCTCACACCTGTCAGAATGGCTATTATCAAAAAGACAACAAATAACAAGTGTTGATGAGTATGTGGAGAAAAGGGGGGCTCTGTGCAGTCCTGGAGGGATTGTTAATTGGTGTAGCTACTGTGGAAAATAGTATGGAGTTTCCTCAATAAATTCAAAAAAGAACTGTCATACGATACAACACTGTTACTTCTGAGTATTTACCCAAAGAGAGCAAAAACACTAATTCAAAAAGATATATGCACCCCAATGTTCACTGCAGCATCATTTATAATAGGCAAGATGAGGAAGCAACCTAAATGTCCATCGATGAATGTGGCATTTACATACAATGTGATATGTACATAAAATGGAATTTTACTCAGTTATTAAAAAATGAAACCTTGCCACGTGTGACAATATGGGTGGATCTAGAGGATATTATGCTAAGTGAAATAAGTCAGACAGAGAAAGACAAACACAACTATATTATCTCACTCATATGTGGAATTTAAAAAACAAAACAAACACAACAAAATGAAAACAAATTCATAGATATAGGAAACAAACTGGTGGTTGCCAGAGGGAAGGAGGGTGGGGGTGCGTGAAGTAGGTGAAGGTGATTAAGAGATACAAACATCTAGTTATAAAATAAATAAGCCATGGGGAAGTAATGTACAGCATAAGGAATATGGCCATCAGTATTATAATAACTTTATATGAGGACAGATGGTTGACTAGACTCATCGTGGTGACAATTTCGTAGTGTATGCAAATGTCAAGTCTCTATGTAGTATGATGAAACTAACATGATATTGCATGTCAACTACATTTCAATAAAACAAAACAAAAAAACAGGCTGTGGTACAAATACACAGTGAAATATATTCAGCAATAAAAAGAATAAGCTATTAAGTCATGCAAAAACATGACAAGTGCATTTTTAATGAAAGAAGCCAGACTGAAAGATAACATACTGTATGATTCCAATTAAATCTTATTCTGGAGAAGGCAAAACTACAGGGATAGTAAAAATGTCAGTAGTTGCAATGGACTTAGTGGAGCAGGAGGAAGCATTTGAGACTTGAAGCACAGCGGATTTTTAGGACAGTGAAATGATCTTGTATTATACTGAACCAGTGCATACAGAACAGTACACATTTGCCAAAAGCCGTAGAACTTTATAGCGCAGTTTGTAAAACTTAGAAAAAAATAATTTGAGAGGTTTGGGGATTCCAGCATGGAATGTAGAATGTGACAAAGAAAATCTGTGTTGCAAACATGAAACTATCTTATTGAAAAGGGTAGAGGGAAAAGGTGCTGACTTCAGTAAATTTGGACATGAGAGAAGTTTGTTAGCATGGAAGGTGAAAGAAATTAAGCAAAAGCACAGTACTCTGGTTGATACAGTCATTTTCCATGGCAGTGCAGATTAGCAATTCTGATACCACCACACACTGTGTATGAAAATTTTCTGTGTCCTCAATTTTCCAATCCAAAACTAAGTGAAATAAAATAACTAAGTAATAAAGTGAATAAAAATAAAATAAACCAATAAAATAAGCTAAATAACTAACATAAAGTTTATTAAAAAAACAAGTATTTCCCTATAGGAAGTGCAATACCTTACTGTGAATTTTAAGCAGCAGGGGGAGATTTCTTGTCTGTATGGCAACGGCCGTGTCAGAGTATATTTATGGGGATTACAGTCCACAGCATTCACCACTCAGCCATGTGGAAAGTGATTCATGAAGGACCTTTAAAAAATAAGTGACAAATTACGGAGTCTTTGATTGTCTTCCATTGACATGAGAGGTGCCACAGTTGAGGAAAATGGCCTGGGTAATGTCTTTTGCAATGCCAGAGGATATCAGTTTGAATGTATCTCTTTGCCATTAACATTACAGGGGCGTCACGGAAGGATGGAAAAATCAAGTGTGTTAAAATTGATACCCACAATGATAGGTTAAATAGTGACACTTTTGTTTTTCGTAATATACGTATATATTTCATATATTTAAAAATACATTTAAAACATTTTAACATTTTTATATTAAAATATTTTCTTATACATACTAGAAAAAACAAAGGATGAAAATTGTGTATAGTGTACTGGACCCTTTTCCATCTGCTTGGTTAGAAACTAGTTTGTGTGTTGCCCATGTTAAGCTGGCTCTGTTATCTAAGAATCACACCACTGTTAATTGTCATAAATTGTGTTTGCACAATGTAAGGAAAGCATCCTCTTTTAAAGAGAGTAAAATCAATTTATTACCCTGCAAAGGGCAGTAAATGATGCCTATGGGTAGAAGTTTGAAATTGCTCACGCTACTCTGCTGACTCAAATTAAGCTGTTGGCTTTTGCTACACTGGCAGGTTTTGCCTGGAATTACAGCCATGTATTCTTTCAAAAAGCCACTAAAATACAACAGCTACTTTTATTTCCTAAAAATTTTCATTTGGAAAATAAAGACCTGTGGAATTTAATGACTTCTAAGATGCTGTAAGTATATGTTTTGTACTTACTCTACTTAGAATTAGATAATACCCATGTGGAGCTGGGTGGCTCTGCCTGTCCTTTCACATATAATTAGAAACCCACAATTTGATAGTTTTAACTGTCCACCTCCCCCTCATACTGTTCCTTCTTGTCTCTCTCTGCCCCACAAAGCAAAAATAGATCAAGTACTGTGTGTATAAAGAAAAACCACATTTATACTTAATTCATCTAATTTTAGAGGTATTGCACAACAACACACAAAAGTTAAAAGCAATTATTTGAAACTTTGTTTTGAAGTCTGTAACATAATGTTGGCAACATCAACTTTATATCAAGATTTTGTGCATAATCTGCAACCAGCAGCCCATATTATATTTTTGCTGCCCAAGCCCCCAGACCAAGTCATTTAGACTAAAACTAGCCAAATACATTCAAATCCATTATTTCACTTTCTGCTGATAAACAGAATTTTTTTCACATTTCCAAGGATTTGCCACTTTTCTATGCACTGGGGGAAAAATTTAGTGAAACTCAAACATCTTGAGGTTAATAACTTATACCAAAGCTTCTCATTTATACCAAATACAGATTCATATTTTGTCCTTGGAAAGTTCCTTTGACTTTATGCCCTAGTCACCTTAGATGAATGAGTGAATATATTTTAACCCTTAAGTCCTGAATCCCAAAAGATGCCTCTGAACTGTCCTTCCAAGGGGGGACATTACATTCCTAAATGTCCTCAATAATCCTCTCTTTCGAGGCCACACCTTCCCCTGGGACTTTAAGGGCCAGGCTTTAAATTTAGAACCAACTTCACTGACTGGAGCCCCCCACCCAGAGTGTCAGGGTTTTCCACTCCATCAGATTGCCCGAAAGGAGACTGCCAGTCCTACTTCTCTGCGAGTAGTGGAGTGAAGTTTAAGCCATCATACAGAGGACTCATGGATAAGCCACCCTGAGTGAGTCATGCTGGTTTAAAGGAGAATGAATCTCCCCCTTCTCCCCAAGCAATTCTGTCTGCCCAGTTTGACACCTGGCTTGCTGCTCCGATCACTGGAGCTCCAGAGTGTCCTTGGCCGTCGTGTGTAAAGGACACAATGTGGTGGCACATGAAGGGCAAATAAGCACATGGAAATATGTATTTCATTAGTCATTAGGGAAATGCAAATTAAATCACAATGGTATACCATTACGCATCTCTTACAATTAAAAAAGTCAAATAGCAAGATGATAGATTTAAATCTAACCATATGGTTACTATGCTCCTAGTAACAAGAGTGGCTATCATACACACATGAAAAAGAAACAAGGAAAATAGAGTAATGCTGTGGCATCCCATGGATGTAGATTCTCTTTTTCTTTTGTTGCTATTTTAATGTTTTTGGAGCAATGAATACAACACTTAGATATTAAATAAATAATCAAATCTAACCATATCAATAACCACATTACACTCAAATGCTCTTAATGCTCAGGTTAAAAGACAGAGGTTGTCAAATTGGAAAAAATGAAGAGGAGGCAGTACTTCCCCACTGTCCTCCATGAGGGCAGTGTTATCCTGATACCAAGCTCAGAAAAATAATTAGAAACAATTGAAAAGAAATAGTTCTCCTGAGCAAAGTTTTAGAAAACCAAATCCTAAAATACGTAAGAAAGAATTGTGGTGTTTATTCCAAGAGAGCCATTTTTTCTTTATTCTTTAGTTTGCAGCTTCCTTTCAGATTAACGAAATATATTTATTCCATTTCATCTCTTCTGTTGGCTTGTGGTTGTTAACTGTAACTCTTTGTATCACGTATCTCCGTCTACCGTCAAGTGAGCGTCCCCCACGTCATGTATGAGAATTCATTCAGCTTACCTCTGCTTAGCCTGAGCTGCTGTCCCCTGTGCATGCTGCCGTATGGTGCCCCTAATTTATTATATAATAAAGTGGTTTATTAATATGTGTTGTCAGCTTTCAACACAGAGTATTACTTTTCTTTACAAGGTCAATTGTCTTTGAGAGAGACTTAAATATTAGGAAACAGCCTTACACACTTAGCCATGTAGTCACTGTTCCTGGTGCTCTTCATTCCTTCGCATACATCAGTGTTTTGAACCGAGGTCATTTTCATTCCTCCTGAAACACGCTCTTTATCTCACCTTTTGCTATGAATCTACTGGTGACAGATCTTTCGTGTGGCTGAGAAAAACCTCTGTTTCACGTTTGTTTTGGATAGATATTTTTCTAAGTAGAGAACTCTTGGTTGACAGGTTTCTTTTTCTCCTGTGAACGTACTTCCGCGATGGTGCTGCACTCTGCCTTCTCTTGCATTATTTTTGATGAGAAATCTGCCATTACCTTTTCTTTATATGTCAGTGTGCAACGTGTGCTTTTTCTCTAGCTGTTTTTGAGTTACTTTTCTTTATCATGTTTTTTATAGTTTGATTATGAAGTACTTTTATATAGTTTTCTTCATTGTCTTGTGCATGGGGTACATGGAGCTTCTTGGATCTAAGGGTTTACACATTTGTTTGAAAAATCAGTTTGGAAAACTTTTAGCCATTATTTCTTCAAATATTTTGCGGTGTTCTGGGAGCTCCAGTAACGTTCATGTTGGGCTCCTGAAGTTGCTGCACAGATCTCTGATGCGCTCCCATTTTTCTGTCTTGGTTTCATTTTGTGTAGTTTCTATTGTGATGTCTTCCAGTTTATAAACCTTTTCTTCTTCAGTGTCTTATCTGCCATTAATTCCATCCAGAGTACTGTTCAGATAAGATCTTGTAGTGTTTATCCTTGGATGAAAAATGTGCGTATTTTGTTAACACTTGGGATAAAGTTATAATTACTATTTTAATGTCATTACTGGCTAATTCTAATATCTGTGTCAATTCTAGATTGGTTCTGATTGATTGATTTTTCTCCTCATTATGGATTGTATTTTTCTGCCTCTTTGCATGTCTGGTAATCTTTGACTGGATGCAAGATGTTGTGACTATTATTTTGTTTAATGCTGGACATTCATGTATTTCTGTAAGTATTCATGAGCTTTATTCTGAAATACAGTTTGGTTACCAAGGACAGCTGGATCCCTTAGGTCTACTTTTAAAAAGATCTTTAAAAAGCTTTATAACCCACTTTCTAACCCACTAGGAGCAGAGCTGCTTTTAGTCCAGGGCTAACTGTTCCCCACTGCTGAGGCAGGACCCTTCTGAGCACCCCACAAGTGTGCCGGGAGTCGTGAGGCTTTCTGCTCCGGGTGGTTGAAACAGGCTCTGTTCCTCTTCCAGTGTGAACACCGGGCATGGTCCTCCTTTTCCTCTGAGATGATTCTATCTGGTCCTGGGTTGGGGGTTCTTTCACAACTGCATTGATCAGTAAGAACTCCGCTCAGTATCTGAGGAGGACCCTCTGAAGCCTCTGAGATTTTTCCCATGTGTACCCATCTCTTCTCCAGGATAATGTTTGGCACGATCTAGCCATGTT
The DNA here is from genome assembly GCF_048564905.1 of Vicugna pacos. Taxonomy (NCBI): domain Eukaryota; kingdom Metazoa; phylum Chordata; class Mammalia; order Artiodactyla; family Camelidae; genus Vicugna; species Vicugna pacos. The sequence goes on from NC_132995.1 coordinate 72,731,768, forward strand.
GTTCTCCCCAGAGTTTCAGCTCTGTCAGCTCAACTTGGTGAGCTGATTGGCTTTACCTGAGAATTCTTTCTGTGCCACATGGTCTCAGAACGCTTCAGGCAGTAAACTGGGGGAATCCTAACACATCTTGCTTGTTTCCCATCCCAGGATTTACTGCCCTTTATTAACTGATATCCAGTGTCCTGAAAACTGTTTTATCATGTATTTTTGCCTGTTTAAATATGGTTGTTTCAGGCAGGAGCAGAATATACTTGTTCTTTAGTCTATTTTGTTTGATAACAAAACATGTATTTCTTTTTAAGCCTGCAAATTGATACCCTTATGCCACTTTATACTTCAACACCTAGTCAAGCCTGGGTTTTATGATTTGTACACTTTGGGTAAACTCTGTGCAGATCTGGGGCTTCCTACATGCTTTCCTATTACTTGTTGAGTGACTCTGTCTCACCGAAAAACACTAGTTCTTGCTTGCATGAAACCAAGAACTACTATTTCGATATGTATCAAGTGTTCACAATGGGAACTTAATGAAGGTTTAAAGGATATGTTGGATTGCAGTATGTTTGCCAATTTTATAATGGGGAAATTGAAATTACTTCCCTTAATGTTCTTGAAAAAATGTTCTATCAGGTAAATCAGGCCACAAAATTTAAAGGAATTAAAAAAAATGAAAAATTAGGTCATGCCACAGTAGCTGTAAATTGTAGAAGAAAAATATCCTGATTGCTCAGCTCAAGTTTGAGCTTTAAATCTTTTACTAGCTTCTTAGCTTGCCTGTGATGTGCTGAGTCCTGGCAGGTGGCTCACCACAGGGACTAATCTGGGAACATTCAATTGCACAGAGAGCTACTAATCTCTGGAGATTAATGGTGCAGCCTGAACTGATTGTCCGGCATTACCCACAGTCCAAGGGAACAATGTTTGGGACTCAGGACCAACTCAACAGGATGGAGATGGAGTTGGAGGCATTGTCACCAGCCTCCAGCCCCAGAGGTCGTGCAAACTAAATAACAGGCCTTGCTAAATGGGCTACTGCACTTGTCCGTAAAACCTGGAAAACAACTTTACTTGGCCATCATCTTTCTACTCTTCCAGTAATAAGACATATAAATCACATTTTCTTTATCCATTTGTCTGTCATTGGGTTGTTTCCATGTCTTGGCTATTGTGAATAATGCTGCAGTGAACATGGGAGTACAGATATCCTTTGAGATACTGGTTTTGTTTCCTTTGGATATGCACCTGAATGTGGGATCTCTGGGTCACATGGGAGGTCTATTTTTAATCTCTTGAGGAGCCTCACACTATTTTCCATAATGGCTGCACCAATTTGCACCCTACCAACAGTGCGTAAGGGTTCCTTTTCTTCACATCCTCGACAGCACGTGTTACCTCTTTTTACCTCTTGTCTTTTCATAATAGACCTTCTAACAGGTGTGTGGTGGTATCGCATCGTGGCTTTGATTTGCATTTCCTTGATGATTAGTGACGTTGACCACCTTTTCATGTATTTGTTGGCTATTTGCTACATCTTCTTTGGAAAAATGTCTATCTAGTCCCCTCATCCGGTTTTAAATGGGTTGTTTGTTTTCGTGCTATTGAGTTGTATGGATCTCTTACTTATTTCGGGTGTTAGCACCTTCTTGGCTGTGTGATCTGCAGATTTCCCTCCCATTCAATAAACTGCCTTTTCATTTTGTTGATCGTTTCCTTTGCTGAGCTGAAACTTTTTAGTTTGATTTAGTCCTATTTGCTTATTTTTGCTTTTGCTTAGGCTGCTGTTCTTTAAATCTATAAAAAGTTTCTCTTTTTGGTGTATGTTTGTTTGGTTTTTTGTTTGTCCCCCACCCCCCAGCCTTTGGAGAGCAGGACTATATGTAAAAACTAACTAGGACATTTTATTGATGAATAAAGTAATCTGCCTAAAGCCAAAAGTATATTTAACTTCAATAATTCTCAAGTAGGTGTTTTGGGAAAGACATTTAAGAGAAATTTCCAATTCCCTACTGTATTTTCTAACAATGATTTCATATGAGAAATTTAGTCAGACAAGGGTTCCAACTGGAAAGAACTTTGCCAGAGTCCAACCCTCTCAGATATTTAAATTACTTGGATGCTAATTTCTCTTCTGGTGCATGAATTGGCTGCTCACAGCCCTCAACGATGCCAGCATGTGTAGATTTCTTCAGGAGGCTTCGGGGAAGATTTTCTATAGGTCTTCCCACTTTCTCAATACAAAACACTAAACATGCCATAAATTCAGGCTGCTGTGTCTTTGCACAGAGGGCGAATACCAGCATGAGCACTTAGAAACATTAAACACTGTCTCTTTTCCCTCCTTCTTTGTCGTATGTACTTTCTTTAGCACCGTCTCTTAGAAATCAAGTCTTTAAAAGGAAACTATCCAGACAGTCCAAAAAAAAAAAAAACAACAAAAAACGAAGAAAGAAAGACAGCAAGTCTGAAGAAAATACAGGCCAAAGTATATTGAGAAAAAGCAGCAGGTCATCTGAGAAAATTAGTGAGAAGGGCGATGGGAAAGAAAGAGGCAGAAACACAAAGAATTTTTGTGGCGGTTGGGAGTCAAGGTCTGAATAGTGAAATTTCTCTGGAGAAATGGGTAGAAGACTGAGCCAAATGAATACAGAAATTATTTTTTCTTCTGTAGAGGGAATTTTACTGCCATTTCTTGGAAGAGAAGATTACTCAGCATTTTTCAGGCTCAGTGAAACTTCTAAGCTAATGCAGTTATGAAAAGCACAAGGCAGGAGGCCGTGAGGGTCCACGCTGGGATTTGCCTGTCTTTGTCTCAGCTGTTTCAGTGCAACGTGGGCTGGGAGCGGCTTTTCTGGTTACATACCCTGACACTAGTAGCATGCGTTCTCTTCACTTTCATAGCAGTCGTCTCAAAATCGATGAACCTAAGAGCTGGAAAGAAGTTGACGCATACAATGAATATTTGGGAGGACTATTTTGAGCTTGTAAAAGTGAGAACATCGTCTATTTTTCCCTTCATTTATCTGTGAAGCTCATGACAGACAAACTGTCCACAGAGAATTCTACCCTTGTTGAGCAGTTCTGGCTTTGCAGAGGGACAGTGAAAAATTAAAAACACACACACACAACAAAAACTAATAATCAAATCTAAAATTCCATCCCAGGTTTCATCTTAGAAACGTTTCCTCCATTTCTCAGTTGTTTCCTAAAGGTCTGGAAGTTCACAGGCGTTTTGACTCATACTGATACTTGGAGTTTTTAATTTCTTTGTCAAAATTGAAATTTTCTCATTTTTCTTATTTACAGAATAAAAGGAATATTTGTTATGGCTTGAACTTGTCTTTATTTAATTCTCCTACTCATGTATTAGTCAAGACTCTTTGGCTGTAAATAACAGAAAGTAGCCTGAACCATCTAAACAAAAAAGAAAATTTATTGTATACGGATGCAGAGGTAATTCAAATAACCCAAGAACAGAAATGCAGGTGTATCTCAACAGGTAATGAGAACCAGAAACAGAAAAGTCACCAGAGAATTTTCTTTGTCTACTGTCTGTAGTTTTCTATGCATGTTTTTGTTATTCTTCTCTATATTTAAAAACTGGCTTTCTATGTGTGCATCATGCTTATAGCAGCAATTTTCACAACAGTCAAAAGGCAGAATCAACCTAAGTGTTCATTAACAGATGAAAGAATAAATAAAATGTGGTGTGTACATACAGTGGAATATTATTCACCCTTAAAAAGGAAGGGAATTCTGACATGGTACAACATGAATGAAACTTACGAACATTATGCTAACTGAGATTGTTACTAAACTCAGGTCCAGCTGCTTGCCACTCAAAAATACATACTTGAGAGAGGCAAATGTTGGTAGAAAGGAAAGTAGCTTTTAGTCAGGATGCCAGCAATCCGGGGAGTAGGTGGATCCCCCAAAACCAACTTTAAAGACGTTGCTTAGCCATGGAAGGTTTTAAAGAGAAGAGGGGAAGCGATCTTAGTTAATCATTGAGATACGGGATCAAACCAGTAGCCGTCTCTCATCTCACACTGCGTGCAGGCCTGTTGACTCCTCATGAGCTTTCTTTAGATGCTGTCTTGTTCACTGAGTTTGTCTATGCGATGACTGAAGGGGAAGCCAGGGAAGAGATCTAGTCATGTGTTAATTACTTGTTCTTCATTCCTGCTTCTTTCTTCTAAGCAAAGAGCCAGCAGGTTAGGCAAGGTAGCGTGTGATCAAAAGATCTGAAAGATGTACTTGATCTGGGGATGAGTAGAGCATGGGGGCGGCTGATTTCAAAGTTAGTTATAGAGATAAAAAAGAATAAAATAATGCCATTTTCAGCAACATGGATGAACCTGGAGATGGTTATTCTCAGTGAAGACAAAAAGAAAAAGAAATACCATATTATATCACTCATATGTTGAATCTAAAAAGAAGGAAGAAAAAAGAGGACACTAATGGACTCATCTACAAAATAAAAACAGACTTGCAGATATAGTAAACAATCTTATGGTTACCGGGGGAAAGAGGATAGGAAGGGATCAACTTGGGAGTCTGAGATTTGCAAATGTTAACCACTATATACAAAAACAGATAAAAGAAAAATTCATTCTGTATAGCACAAGTAACTGTATACAGTATCTTGTAATAACCTTTAATGAGAAAGAATATGAAAACAAATACATGTATATGTATGCATGACTGGGACATTATGCTGTAATGTCCAGAATTTGACACAGTATAACTGACTATATATACTTCAATTAAAAAAAGGAAAAAAATTAGTTACAATCTAGCTTTGCTAAAGTGACAAGGCAAAAGGAGATTCCTGCTGCAGGTGGTTCCCCCCAAAGAGCTTCTTATAAAATAAGCCAGTCACAAAAGACAGATTCTGTGTGATTCCACATATACGAGGTACTTAGAGTAGTCAAATTCACAAACACAGAAAGTAGAACAGTGGTTGCCAGGGCTAGGGGCGTAGGGAATGGGGAGTTGCTGTTTGTCGGGTATAGAGTTTCAGTTTTGCAGCATGAAAAGCATTCTGGAGATTTGTTGCACAACAGTGTGAAGGTACTTAACACTGTTGAACTGTACACTTAAAAATGGGTAAGATGTTAAATTTCATATTACTTGCATTTTGCCACAATTTAAAAAAGGAGATAAAAGATTGTAGGTAATTTAATTCATCTAGTAACAGTGTACATGGATTTATTAAGCTAGAAAGTGTCACTACATTGTAGACACATACCACATACAACTGATGAGAGTTGGCCTCTGGTGGGGAACAATAAATGTCAAACTGTTTAACACTGATTTTTTTTTTTTTGGTGAAAAAATATTGCTTAATAAAGAGTAAGATATCTTAAAGTTAAAAAAACAAAACCAAAAACCTGGCTTTCTCTGATTTACTGGTTGACATAATCCAGAATGCCCTCCCATCCTCAGCATCTCTCCATATAGTGTGTATTCTAGCGAACTAAAGTGACTACAGTAGTCTTCCAAATTCCAGAAATCTGATTCAGTTTTTTCAAGAGCTTACTCGTGGTCCAATGAGATATGATCAGGAAGGGTGGTTCATCTAACACAAACATGGCTGCCAGTTGCCCCCCCTAATGCCTCTGGGGGAAGGTGTAAGAATGTTCACCCCCCATGGAAGCTGGGAGAGATATTTTGGAGATCAGTAACCGTAGATTTGATTACAGGAGCTGGAAGGAACTAAGGGAATCTCTGAGCTCGAAGCCTCCGGTGGAGGGAGGTGACTACTAGGAGTAACCAGGAGAAGAAGTCTTGCCAAGCATCCTGGCCCATTTCAGTCCCTCAGAAAGGAAAAGGAATTAACAAACAAAACTTGAGGATAAAAGCAGAAAGCTGAGAACTAGCTCTCCCTAGATGGAAACTGAGGCAGAGGCCAGGGATCAGAATCCCAAGATTAGACACGTACAAGGAAGTCAGAACTGAACAGAAAGGCTACGAACTGGAGAGCAAGAAGTTGAGCAGCTGGGGAGAGACTGAGTCAAAGAATTTGGATCAAATTCCAAGCTGTGGGAAGCAGCACCTCTGCCGGCCCTAGCCACAGTTAAATGGCCTTGGTGTAGAACACTGCTTCCATTTGTTTGCAGCCAATGTGGTTGAAAGCAATTTGCCTAAAAACGAACTAGTAAAACATTAGTTCAGCATTGCTCTTCTTTTTGCAATTGGTTATTTGTGTATTACTAACGTTGAATCATTGGAGAAGGTGTTTAGAATGTTAGTGCTTTACTTTTTCATTTTGCAGAGTTTTGGGGATTTTTCTGTAGTGTGTTGAACTTTTATTTTCAATTTATGATGCATTTTCATCCAATAGCATTTGCTTATCTTAATTAGCAACACTTTCATGGTTTTGTGCAAAATCACACATAAAAAAATCCAAACTGGCTTAGAATCCGTTTTAATTAGTCATTTGTTCTTTTGTAATTATTGTATTATAAAGAATTGGCAGAATTAAAGACATGATGTGGTAAAAGGTGGTTGTAAAGAATGAAGTCATTAGAAGTCATTGAAATTTATTAATCATTACATTCACCTAGAACAGTCTACATTTTTTATTTGAATCTTAATGTCTTTCCTTTATCAAAAATAATGTAGAATTAGCTGGGTCAGCAAAGCTGGCACATCATTCTCTTCTCCCCTTTCTATAGTGAATATATCAGTGGTTCGGGTCATTTGCTATCAAGAGTTTTGCTCATATATCATTTTATACATTGTTAGCTTGACAAATTTAAACCTAAACTTAAAGTTGTCTGGGAAGGCACATCGGGACTATACTTGCTTTCCATTGTAGTTTCAATTCTGATAGTAACATTGAGTAGTCAGAATACTGCTCTGTAAAATTTGCTGAAATACGCAAGAATTGTACAACCAAAATAGAACACAGAATAGGGTTAAGTAAATGAAGTTAACAGTACTGGCTCAAAATGAATCTAAACATTTTAAAGAGAACTTTACACAGAAAAAAGGAAAAATTTTTATGAAAAATATGGAAAAAAAAGTTGTGAAATTTATACCAGGGTTCAAAAAGATTACAAAATAATGTTAACTGGTGATTGGAAATGCTCATTTTAGAACAATTACCTTTCAGACAAATGAGCAGGACAGACATAATTGCCTATCCATGTATTAGGAACGAGGAAGAAAAGAAACTTTTGTTCCAACCTCAAAAAAAAAATTTGGAAAAAAAATGACAAAAAGGCTTAATGACTCATGAAAGCTCACAAAACTTCTTCAATTGCATCAAAATTGCTAAGATGAAAAATCTATATCAGATAATATTTTTTGACCACTTTATCCTTTCCAACAATTTGACTTCAAGAAAATTGTTTTAAGTCAATTTATTTCTGACAATACACTTTAAATTCTTGGTTATTCTCAGCAGACCATTTCTCCCTGGCATCCTCCCTTGTTAAAAGCCATTGATTCAATAGGAAGACTTTCCCATTAGTTGTCGGAATAAAATAGGGGAGAAAATCCTTATGAGACTTCATCAGCAGTTAACAGTCAGGAGACATTTAAGATCATCTTGTCCAAACCCCTTGCTTTACAACTGGAGAAACAGAATTCCGGGCGTTTGTTGTATCCTGACCAAGTCGCAGTAAAATAATGGCAAAAACGGAACTGGGGACCAGACCTCCTGCTTTGTCTGTTTTAAATACTGAACAAAAATCACTCTGTTTAATAATGGGTGCACTCTGGCTTGAATTTAAAGCTGATTTAAAAACCCCCATGATTGTTGCCCTGTGCTAAGAAGACGGATACTGTGCTGTTCTGTCTGGTTCCTTTCAGATATTAGAACAATAATAAAAATGCACACCTGTGTAGTTCTGATCATCTGCCAGGCACTGTGCTAAACTCACAGTAATGCTATGTAGAAGACACTGCTCTTCTCCCCATTGTGAGAGATTAAATGCAAAATACCCTCCCACTAAAATAATCCTTCCCTCGTGAGATGATACTGCAGGTTCTTCCGCCCAAAGCGAAGTCTGTTTGCCTGGACCTTGTGAGTTGCTTTGGCCAACAGAGTGCAGCTGGGGTGACGGGGTGGCAGTCCTGAGCCCAGCCTTGCACCTCCCTGTGCTCCCTCACAGACCTCTGCCCCCACTGCACAAGCCTCAGTTAGCTTGTTTACAGTGAGAGGCCACAGAAGGGAGATTTGTCCCAGCCAAAACCATCCTAGATTAATTAGCTTTCATCCAAACTCTGTGAGAGGACAAAGCCAAGACGGCAGGTTCGATGGTTTGAAGTTGTGAAGGCACAGAGCATACAGGTTCAGGACCATGGACACTGGCGTCACTCATAGACAAGCCCAGTTGAGATCAGAAGCAGTACTGAGTTTGAGTCCATAAAAAAGAGAAAACAAAACAAAACAACATTCATCTGAACCATATAACTGTGAGGAAGGATAACGCTGTGTGAAGCTGATGAGTTTTGGCATTTCTGTGCTACGTAGTAATAGCTAAGTGATACGCTCACTCCTGTAAATGAGGGACTGACGTTTCGGGTGGTGTAATAACTGACCCACGGTTCCAAAGCTGAAAGCAACAGACCTGGGATCTGAACCAAGGCGTGGTGACTCTAGACGCCCCGTTCTCAAGCCGTCACGCCATAAGGCTTTGCAAGCATAAAGCACGTAATGTAACAATGAACCGCCGACCACTTGCCATCATCCATCCACCTTATTCATCCTGAACTGTTTATGGTGACAATTTTGAACAAGAAGTCCCCATCTCTTCCCACCTTCAGATTGAAATCTGTGATCTGTTTTTCTCATTTTTCACTTCACCTCATCTGCATTCCACTTATCTGAGTGCTTTTCTTAGCCATGCTTCAAAGTCTGTCTAAAACAACTCCTCTACCCATTGTAGGTTCTCTGCCTGGGGCCTTACAAATGAGACTCACGAAAGAAGATCAGCAAGAGGAAAACAATCAGAAGTTCATTAACACGTGCATGACCCACACGTGTGGGAGCACTTGGAGAGGAGACGAGACTCGCAAAGGGGTGGTTAGAACTTGGGCTCACGCAGCATCTCAGCAAAGGAACAACACATTTTCACAGAGGTGACAAAGCAAAGGAAAAGGGCTTTGAGTTTCTAGGATGGCAAATTATAGGAAGGCAAACATGAGGGAACTAATGGAAGATGAAGGCTAGTTAGTAAAATTTGGTACATAGTTTGCTGCTAACTCTGGGCTGCTGAGGATCTGGAGTTGTCTCTGGTGATTAATGTGTGTCCTTCCTGGTAGAGAGGGGAGAGGAAAACCTTTACAAAATTACGTCCTGCTTTATATTCAATATCTTATAACAGCCTACAATGAAAAAGAATACGAAAAGGAATATATGTGTATGTATGTGTATAACTGACTCACCATGCTCTGTACCAGAAATTAACACAACATTGTAAATTGACTATACTTCAAGTGAAGAAATTCTTTTTTAAATTATGTCTTGCTTTTAGGCAGTAGAGGGAGGGGAGAGAGCTCTTCTGATATCTCCTTCTTCTCAATTACCTTCAGCTCGAAATGCCCCTTATGCCAAAGTGGCATATTTTGGGACTGCACATTCTGCTGCCCTTCACCGCTTATGATGTTGTTGGCTTGCCACAGTGAGCATCTTACCCATTCCAAATGCTTCTCAATCTAGGGGGGACCCCCATGAGCAGAATGACAAATTATCTACTATTGATCAATCCGGAACCACATTTTCTAACAACTCTACCTGCTCGGGAGAGCTTTTGCCACGTGACAGGTGCAGTGTAAAAGGATCCTTATTCTATATTTGGATCATAATTTCCTAAGCTGTGTTATTCTTTTGATATCTCACCATTTGTCCTATTTCTCTAAACCCCCAGGGTTATCAGCCAATTTTCTTATTTTAAGAGTGTATCCTCACTTTACCAATACGATCCACTAAGAACTTGGGTCAAATTATTTTTATTTGACTGAAACTCACCGGGTTGGCTTAAGCAGAAAGAAGGAATTCAGTCATCCTTCTGGGGTGCCTGTCCAGGACAGGGACAGAGCTGGGCCTCCAGAGGGGACCGAATCTGCTCCTTTCTAGTCTGTGTTTTCTCTCTACAGACAGGCTTTGACCTGCTGACTGGCGCACCTTGCAAAGCACACAGAGCTGCCGGTTCCCAGTTACATGATAAAGGCCTTCCACCTTGACTGACTTTCCTTACTCTGTTTTGTTCAGGGGCCAGTCAGCTCTGAAGAAGTGAAGTCGGAAGACAGGTCACCAATTGTCCCAACCACATCTTGTCCCATTTCTGGCCCAGTCAACCTTGGCTAGAAGGAGGGGGTCACCGGGGCCAGAATGGTTAGCAGGGACAGACTGATGTCATGTGGATGGGGGGCCCTTCGGCTATTCTTAGAGAACGTGAGGGTTCAGGTGGGACGACCTGGTGGACATCTACTGCCCTGTCCTTCCTGAATACAATCTTAGCCATTTTCCTGACAGTGGCAGGGAAAGCTGAGTAATGTGGTGAAAAATGAACAAAAGCTAAGAGTTTTAGGGTTCTGATGGCCTTTGCTTGAATTTCAGCGTCATCTGTGTAGCAACTGAGGCGCTGGGTAACATCCTTGAAACCCAGCTTAGGCATCGTCTGTGGGAAACAGGAGGAAGCCCTGGTGTTAACGGAGATTCAGTATTCCACGTGAGAGCACGCAGGGCTCGTAGTTTGATGTTTTTCCCCACACATGGCAGTTTCTCGGCCCATGTTGGCAGCCCTTTATACCTTTGTATTTGCTCTTGAGGCCCTTCCTTCAGTGACCGTTCCCACATTACCCTGGACCAGCTTACTCTGCTCCCCTCTGAGTCTCCACGCGTGCCCTGTGGCTCTCTACCGTCCCTAACGTGCCCCGTGCCTGCATGTCATTTTGGACGGAAGGGACGCTTTTTCTTTAGTTCTCACGTTCCCTGCCGCACTTGACCTGGGCTAGCATGTAGTAGGCGTTGACTAAACATGTGTGGAACCACAATCACGCTGACTACCAAATGCCATGTGCGAAGGGGACTGTCGATCTGGTCCACAAAGAAATCAACTGTGGCAAGCCACAGGAATAGGGTTGTCTTCTCATCAGAGCATAATGTGGGTTCTTTGATCGGAGGAGCCTTGTCTCCCCCTTGACAAAGACTTAAGCACACGGCGTGCTTTCTTTCAATTAATGCTAATGGCAGGGTTTCCAATGAATACGGCCAATAAGATGGGTAAGAGGCAAAGACAACTTCTGAAGCTACTTTTATTAAAAAGTAATCTGCAGCTTATCGCACCTCTTTTGACATCGAATATCCAAAGACACTATTTGAATATTTTCCCCACCAGTGTCCCGGAGGCTTTGCAGCCAGGAGCTCAGCGAGCTCCCCCTCGTCTCTGGCCCAGGAACTGTGCAGCGCACACAGCGGGCCCCCCTCTCCCTCCCTCTGCCTCTCTCTCTCTGCTGCTCTCAGCCTCCCCTCCGGATTTACCAGAGGGGAAGGGGCACGCTGGCTGTCACTGCCTTATTATCTGTTTCTACCCCTTTGTCTTTTACAGTTTCTCTCTTCATCTCTTTTTCTGCAGCCCTAATCCTATTTTTGTGTTGTTCCAAGCTAAATCTGCCACAGTCTGGGGTTGACCCCCCTAAATGCGAAAAGAGGCGCCAGCATGTGCCAATGCAGCACATGGAAGTTATCCACCCTCCTGCACCCGCGGCCAGCGGCGGGGCAGCGTTTGCCCAGCACGGCGGCTGCTCATCTGCTGCGTGAACCTGGTCAAGTTGCTTCGCATCTCTCAGCATCGATTTTCTTATCTGTAAGATGAGAATAAGAGTACCTGCCACATAGGTATAATATGGGAATAAAATGAATAACTATATTAACGTCTCATTATAGTTTGTGTCACACCGTAAACACTTAAAACATTTATTTATTATTGTAGCTCTTGTTATTATGGATAATTGTATCATTACTTTGCCTTTCGCATAATCCCATCAGGGATTATTCACTGAGTTTAATCTACGTGTAAAATCTTGTGCTGAGTGCTGTAGAGCACAGTAAAATGAATCAGGTATGGTACCACGTTTAAAGGAGATTAGAATCTGATGGGGAAGAGACACAGATACGAAGGACCCATGTTCTCAGGCAGAAGATGGCAAATGCTGGAAGTGAAGGGCAATCCCGAACGAATGTGAGAAATGACTCAGGAATGGTTGAATCTGGTAAGGCCTTATTGAGAAGGTGCTATTAGAACTCAGCTGTGGAGAATAAGACGGGGTGAAGGAGGCTATGAGGAAGGGAGACCACTGGAGTTTGAGTAAATAGCAGGAGGCATAAAAATGAATAGTTTATGAAAGAAATATCAGATAATTATTTTCCACTCATACACCATTTTCTTGTAAACGTATTTATTTAGTTGGTTAGCTAGTTAGTTAGTTAGCTATTTGTTTGGCAATAATTCACATGCAAAGAGAAAGGAAAGGACTTGTAGTGAACCCTTCTGGATCAACATTTTCCAAAATACATTGGCCAACAGGGATTTCAGGGAACGTGATTCCGTAGTCACGTATATATTGATACTGCAAAACATTTTGCTAATCCTTTCAGATTCTGCCAGTAGTTCCCTTGCTCTATCCCACCTGCCTAGTAACACACGTCATATATTGTACGATTTTCTTACAGTAGTGCCTTTTTTTCTTTAAAATCCTGTCTGACACAAGATGGGCTAACCTATGTGGTAGCAACAGCCTCAAAACCAGGCTTAGAACAAGGAAACACTGATTTCTCAGCCACGTGCACCAGCCCGAAGCAGGCCAGCGGAGGGGGCAGGCTGCTCGCGGCTGTGACTGGGGGACCGAGACCGCGGACAGGCTCAAGTCCACTGTGACTCAGGCTTCCACCGCGTCCGGGGTGCGGAGAGGGAAGGCGCTTTCCTGGTTCCACCAGGAAATGTTCCCTGCCACTTCATTCACCCTTTTCTTTGTCCAGAGCAAGTCCTATGACCACGTCTAATTTCCAAGAGTGAGGAGGGAAAATTTACCATGTGTCTGGGGAAGGAGAGGAAACTTTGGATATTTGTAAACAGGCCTAAAAATGACTGCTCTTCAATCACACACAGTGAAATGAGTCTGCGGAAGGTTTCAGTCTTCATGTATTAATGTAAAGCACACAGCTCCCAGAGGGTGTTACAGCATGCAGACTCACATTCTTGTTGGCATCTGGGACCATTTTTTTCTTCAATAATTTCACGACACCCTTGTGTCATGAAATCCTGATTAAGAAAATTTTCTATACACTAAAGGCTATTTTTAATTGACTATGTCTAGACATAGGAACTGAGGTCAGGTTGGTGTTCAGAGACCTGAATGGCTGGTGAAGCAGTCTGAGTGTTCTTCAGTGTAAGAGACAAAGCAGGTGATCCGCGCTTTCTCTCATTTGTGACCTCCTGCTTTATGCCAAATCTTGTACTGTCTATTTTCATACACATTTTCCCAATTAACTTTCATAAGAGCAATTCCAGGGAGATAAGGAACATTACTCCCATTTTATAGTTGAGGAAACTGGAAATCAAAGAGATCGAATAACTGACGTAGGGCTTTGCCAGTAAGTGGCAGAGCCAGGCTTTGAATCTGGGCCTTGTGGCCCCTGAATTCATGGATGACTGGACTGTTAGTCAGGGTTCTCCAGTGAAGCAGATCAATAGGGTATCTACTTATCTAGCTAGCTAGCTACTATCTATCTATCTATCTATCTATCTATCTATCTATCTATCTATCTATCTATCATCTACCATTTACTATCTATCTACCTACCTACCTGCTATCTGTCTATCTACCTATCCATCTACCATCTATTATCTATCTACTATCTGTCTCCTATCTATCTACCTGTCTATCTATCTATCTATCTGCCTACCTACCTACTATCCATCTACCATCTATTGTCTATCTATTGTCTTCTATCTATCTATCTATCTATCTATCTATCTATCTATCTATCTATCTATTATCTCTCTCTCTCTCTTTGTAATGGGGGCTGGCAACTCTGAAATTTACAGGGCACTTTTGCAGGCTGGAAACTCAGGCAGGATTTCCACATTACTGAGGCAAAATTTCTTCTTCTTTTTCCAAAAAAACCTTTTTTTTTTTTTTTTTTTTGCTCTGAAGGCCTTTATCTAACTGGATGAGACCCACCTACATTCTGGTCTGCTTTAAAAAATCAACTGACTGTAAGTGTTAAGCCCGTCTCCAAAATACCTTCACAGTAACATCTAGACTAGCATTTGACCAAACATCACAGCCTAACCAAGGAGACACATAAAATTAACCATGACAGCCAGAATAAATGCTCTTCGCAGAAGGTAAAAGTAAAAATAGAGAAAACATCAATCTAAACTCCTAGCTTGGTACACCCAGGAGTAAAAACTGCCTTCAGGAGAGAGTTACTTCTGCTGTTTGTTCTGGTTTTTGTTTCTATTCTTGTTCCTCATCATTCAAATTAATTCCATCCTCAAGCCCAGCAACGATGTCGGGTCATTCTAACCCAGCTTCCATATCCCGTTCTCACCCGCATCTCAAGAGCGATGTCCCAGGGCCCTGTTAATCAGGCCTCTTGTTTGACTTAGTTTTATGCTCCCTTCATCTTCCTTTCTCTGCTTTCCCAGCACTGACTCTTCCTATTACATCAGTTAAGAGAAAACATTTTTTAAAGAGTATGAAAATGAACATATGTATATTCATGTCTGACCGAAGCATTGAGCTGTACACCAGACATTGACACAACATTGTAAACTGACTATAACTCAGTTAGAAAAATAATAAGAAAAAACTACTTTTTTCGAAGTAATGCCTGTTATACACAGTCTGGCTCAGACCCTGATGTGTAAAACAAATGTTCGGCTCTACTCTGCAGCTGGAGATGCTGGAACGTCACTCCTCCCGCCCAATTTTACAATCCCACCACTTCTCCAAGCCGCAGTTCCATCAAGGCAGGCTAGAGAGAACACTGCGTCATGAAGGCACCAGGCCCACAGTCCCCAGGCTGAAAGGGGGCCCCAGCACACGTCTGGGAGGTCCGCTGGTACCACTTCCTGTGAGCCCCGAGCCGTCCCCGTGGCTACGGCTCCTGCTTCTGCTGGGGCCAGGCGTAATGTTCCTCCTTTCACCCTGCGAATGTTTCCAGGTTATTCTCAGTGGTATTACTGCTTCTGTGCTTGTCATAAACTACCCGCTATGACTCTGTTATGGAGGAATTTACAATAGCTGCCCGGAAAATACTGTGCTTTGGATCAATGACTTTCGGAGTGGCTCAGTGCTGCCACGACTCCACGACCATGTGTCAAACAAGCACAAGGAAACCAGCAGTTGTTGTCTGTTTAAAATAGTCATAATTTTCTTGTACTAATAACACACTGACTTCAAAGGCGCTTCACAAAAAGCTGATGTCAAAGGGCTTGTGGCCTGGAGTATAAAACCTGACAAGTTGAACATTCTTGGTTTCGGAAACAAGGACCCCCTTCTCCCTTGAATGAGTAGAACATTAGCGGTTCCAAAGCCACAAACCTGGCTTAAGTGCTGTATCATTACAACATGCTATTCGTGTGTAAGTTCTACGTTAGCCCCTCCCTGCAAATGTTCCACCAATATTTTAGAATCTTTATTTTGGAAAATAAACATACATATCGTCACCAACTACATTCTGAGAATAAATCAGTGGCATGGGACTTGTGTCCAGGGGCCTGATGTGGCATGAATCTTCTTCATTCCTCCTCTGAAAGGGACCCAGGTTCTTCTGAACTAGATGTAAACTGTGAGAGCAAAACCATGTCATCCTCCACCTCTCCTGTGTTCAGATGAGTTTTATTTAGACTGAAAGGTCCCTGGTCATGTACCTCACTTATATCATGTGCTCTCTCAAATGCAAATTATTGGCATTGCTCCTACTGCCACTGTTAAAGCAAACAACAATGCTCTTGTAATAAAACGTCACCCTGGAGCCCTGGGGCTTGTCAGAGCTCTATTGTGCCGACCGGTTCCTTGCCCAGTCTCCCCTGCACACGAGCGACAGGGAACGATGCGGTGGAGCCATCCACCAGTCGGCACAGCGGTCATTCTAAACTGATGTGGGCAGGCTGACACCTTAAGACCTTGCAGAATGGTCGTCACTTAGGAAATCATACGGTGGCACGGGGTCCCAGGGACCTGGCATCCCCCGAAGCACTCAATCAAGCAAAAAGCCAATTTTAAAAGCACAGTCAGATCCCAGTGCCAGTCGGAGGGAGCTCAGGGCTAGGCAGGGAGGGAGGCCTGGAAGGGGGACCTGCATGTCTGGAGAACTTGTCTCCATTTTTTAGGGCTTCTCTACTTCTTTCACGGTCTTTCTCCACACTACTTCCAGTAACAATTATTTATTATAGGGTTTTTTTTAACATGTTAGCTTATAAAGTCGTTTAATAAATATTATGCGAGCTATAGGTAACATTTCTGACTCTCTGTAGAGTAAATAGACACAGTGAGGCTGCAGAGAGATCACCCAGGACAGGATGATGACAGCAAACGCTTTGGAAGGCTCCTCTCACTTTGCGCCTGCTCTCGTTTCAAGTGCTTCAGAAGTAAAACCCTGACATCTGATTACGTGCAGCGCTCCCCGAGCGAGGGTGGCCAGGTAAGGGCGGGAGTGGGCTGAAATCCAGCCAGAGCTGTGCTTGTCATGCTGTGCGCCCTGGAGGCGGGTTGTGTCCACCCCGAAGGGCACCTTGGTCCAGTTTCCACAATGTGCTGCCGCCGCCTAGCAGCTATGTTTATACAGACTCGTCCACTCATCCCCAGCACAGTGCTCTGCACTGTTGTCTTCAAATATTTTCAAACATGAGGCAATTGATGCACAGAGAGTTTAATGAAATCCCTGAGAAGACAAGTGAGGGTGCCAGGTTCTGGAAAGCCCAGTCACAGCAGAACCCACGCCCCGGTGCGTTTGGCAGCGGGGTGCGTGGCCATGGCTGCATCCACCTGCTGCCCCTTCTCCTGTGACGGCACTCAAAACATTTTCTGTAGTCGCTGCATCCTTGTCCATGCTCACCCTCTGTCTAAGGTAAACTGCACTTCACAAAAGTTTTATAATATGCTGCAAAATATATTCTAAATGCTTGCTCTTCTTAATCTTCAAATTGCGTTTTTCAAGGCCATATCATATGCAATCGACCACATCCAGGAAGAAAAGAGTCATCAAATGTGGAGAGATCACAGGAAGCCACGAGAAACCAAAATGTACCTTTTTGCTTTTTGATTCAGCAGCCGTAACCTTACCTTGTTGTGCACTACCCCGTATACACAGACAGCTGTCTGGATGCACCGAAATGCTTTGTAAATCTTGGTGAGAAGTGGTTTTTATCTAAATGTAAAAATGATACCTTTGTCCTCAGATAGTTGACGTTGAAAGGTTTCTGTGGGGAGAGAACGCGGTAAGGACATCAATGTGACTTCGCCACCTTGTGGCAGATGATTGATGTGCAGCCTCTTTGGCTCTGTTGGAGGAGAATTTCAAGGGCTTCCCAGCTGTTGTCTCCAGCTCTTTCCTGGAGCAAAGACGCCCACGTGAATTTAGCCCCAAGATTCAGCCTTTGTGTGTGTGTGTGTGTGTGTGCGCCTAGGGATGTTCTCCATTGACAAGTCTTGGATGGCGTGTTAAGCCCGTCACCTCTCGCGGCCAGGCTTACCCCATTCTTCAGCTCTGCACCCCTAACCTTGGTGGCCAAGAGCACAATGTAAAGTCTTGAAGCAGGAAGAACCGCTGTACAGACTTCAGCTCAACACAACCTAAAACCTGTCTGAGGACACTGCATAGTTAGTCGTCACACACTCAAATATTACCTGCTATGAAAATGTGTTCCTACTAGAAAGTGGGTCTTGCTCAAGACACAATTAAGCACTTCTGTCAAGACTTCCCACCTGCTCCCTAGGCAGCCCGCTGAACTCGGTTCCGTGCAGTTGCTCCAGTCACGTCAAAGCATGGTAGGAACGCTCAGAAAGGATTACAAAATACAGTATTAACACCTGCAGTTATGAGTCTCTAACAGCCTCTGAAGGAATGAGACGGGGGAGGAAAATGCATATGAAGGTAGGCAGGCTTCTCCTGGGCAGGTCTTTGGCAAACACAATCATCTCAAGAAAAGAAAGGGGATTGGGGCTTAAACATATAATAAAAATGGACTAAAAAGTAATAAAACTTCAAAAGCATCAATCCACTGCGTTAATGCCACGAACATTTCTAAGATATTTCAAAGTCATTAGAATGAAGATTTTTTGGTAATTTTCTGAAGTCAAAGAGATGAGGGCCTCAAACATACTCATTCTTAGCAAGAACAGGCTACAGAAGGTGTTGATTCTTCTGATCAGGAAGAAGCATATATAAATGAGGAGAGTACACTTTGGAAGCCTCACCGATTTACAATTGTGAAGCTTTTAATATAATGTGGGGAGATACGTCTAAATTTGCTGAAGAGAGATGAGCCCCAAGAAAAGAAATATGAGGAGGAAATCTGAAAAGGAAAGCAGATGATGGGTACATGTCAAGAAGGAGAAGAGAACACATCTGACCAATATCTGAAGCCACACGCACACCCCTCCAAGCCTTGGGGCAAGAGGACAGGGACCTGCATGTCTGACAGTCCAAACCAGACCTCTGGCTTGGGAAATCTCCGAAGAGAACAGAGTTTATTATGACTTAGTGATAAGCATGTCACAACAAGGGGCTTTCAGAACACAACTTTCCCAAGGCAGCCCCTGCACACTTTGCAAGGCTAGGAGGGGTTTCCAAAGGAAGCAAATCATTTCTTAAGGAGGAGAGATACCTGGGTGGTGGGGGGAGAATAGAAGCTATCGTATGAGATGAGTCGAAATTTGGACTCACAGCCAGACACTGCAGACCACAGGGGGAAAAAAAAAAGAACCCTAAAGATGTAAAACCTATTACTGTATATTAAAAGGCTTCTGGCCAGTGAGTCTTAGAATAGATAAAAATGAAGTCACAATTAGCAGGATTTAAAAAATCCCTCTAAAATATAGGACAAAGATTCTTCTCCTTCAGGAGGTCTATAGCTACAGATGGACATAAAACTGGAGGGAGATTCTGAGTTTCTAGTGTCTGAGTGACAGTCGGGGTAATTTACCAGGTCTCTGGAAAGAAAAGAGGAACTGTCCAAATTTTCAGTCAATATTTATCTCTTAGGTTAATAAATCTTGCCCCCGACCTCAGCAGAAGTCAATACCTCCTGATTGTTATATGCAGGTGCCTCCTCGGTCTTTCTATTTACCCAAACTCGTCATGGAATGAGTCACTCTTTTCCCAGGAGCCCCCTTCTTAGGTCACGAGTGTAGACTGAATAATTGCTCACATATCAAAGATGTGTGGGCAAGGTGCCAATAATCAGTGCTATAGCTCAATGTTTCTTTGAATCATTAATTCTAAGGTGTTAGCTTTTCCATTTTAGGCTTTGGGGATGGTGTTCAGAGGTGAAGTGGGGCTGAAGTATTCCTCTGAAGCATTCAAAGCCTGCAAAGAGGCAGTAGCACGGGAGGCAGACACAGAGAAGAAAGTATACAGCATTTAGAGAGGGGGACAGGACCAAACTTTGAGTCCTATTTTTGCCAGTGAACAGCTATGAATTCATCACTCGGTTTCTTTGCAATTGGGCTGTTGTCTCTGTTAAACAGGACCCATAATGGAATTAAAAGGTTGTTGTAAGAGTTAAATAGATCCCAAGCATGGAAGTGATTTGTTGTCTAAAGCAAATTAGTCATTGCCATCTGAAGCCTAAGAAAAATGTGAATTCAGTTTGATGCATTAAGTCGACTTGAAGAATCTGATTTTGCCAAGGCAGAGAGAAAGCAGAAACATGAGGCAATTAAGTCCTGTCACGTGATTTGCTAGGTAAAAGCTGCCATTTGCCATGAAAGTTAAGTGGAATTCCGACTCATCAGTCTGTTGTCAAAGGGACGGATGGGCGTTGGATCTCGTGCACAGGGTCCACCAGGGTGACAAAACATTACTGATGTAATGTGACCAAACAATGTGGCCTGGTGTTTGTTTTTTCACCCCAAGTATGTTTAAATGTATAAACTTTTTTTCAACTCTACCAATTTGTGTCAGTAGGAATGAGATGTCAACTGTCTGGCACAGAACTGGAGAGATGGTTTATTCGGTGTGCCTCTGGATAACTCTGGGTGATCCTTTCACTTCTCTGCGGCTGTATTCCCCAGGGGTGGTACTTGGCCGTCGTCTTCCCCATCAAAGTATAAAGAATGCTTTAAATATCAATCATTTCATAGACTAAAACTGTCTGCACTCCTCTGGTGAAAAGCATCTGGATGGGTTTCACATTTTGAACAGCGCTCTGAGCAAACTTCACATGCAGGTTGATGAGTGAACTCCAAAAAGAACAATGGTTCTTTGTTTATATCCCTAAAGGTCTTTTAGAGTTTACTTGCAATTTTTGAAATTTATCAAAAACACTTTAAAATTAAATGTTATCTAATTTACCTATAGTCATTGCAAAAATTAGACACAAAAGAAAGAAAAAGTAAATCAGAAATTTTTTTCAAAAGTCTAGTAGCCAGTTAAAGCTACTGATTTTCCCCCTTTTCTTTAGTTCAATACATTTTTTAAAACTATGAAAGTAGTGTGTATTCTTCAGATGACGTAACTAGAACTAAGGTACATTAAGAAAAAGCTTGCAGTCTCCCCTTTCCCACATCACTGGGGTAACCAGTTTTAACAGTATGACAATGAGTCATCTGGGACTCTCCCCCATACTCAAGTAAATAAATAAAAATGAATAAATAATTTTAGATTTTTATAAGCCAAAATTGAATCATACTATATATGTTATTCTATAATCTTACATTTATATACTATTAGAGTTAAATTTATATACATAAATATACAGGCATATGCGATATACTTAAATTATCTTTTTTCAATTAGAAGTAAAATGTTTGGTTGTAGGAATGTGCACAATTTTTGTAGTGGCTTAAAACAGTGAATGTTTGTTATCTCAGGATTGAGTGTCAGGAATCTGGGAGAAGCTTAGTTGGGCTGCTCTGGCTTAGAGGTTCTCACGAGGCTGCAGGCAAGTGTCAGCTGAAACTGCAGTCGTCTGAAGGCTTGACTGGGGTGGGAGGATCTGTTCCCCAAGCAGGTACTCACATGGCTGTTGGCCGGAGGCCTCAGTTCCTTGCTGGCTTTTGGAAGGACACTTCCATTCATTTAAACGGTGCCCTCTGCATATGCCTGCTTGAGTGTCTTTACCGCATGGCGACTGGCTTTCCTCTGGGTAAGTGATCCAACAGGGAACAGGGTGGACGAGGCAGGGTCTTCTGTGAGCTAGCCATGGAAGGCTCACAGCATGATTTCCATGGTGCAGCTAGGCAGCATCTAAGTTGTTCTCCTTTTGCTAACACAAAAAGGTGCTAAAAAAATTGCCTTTGTGTGTGCTGGTGTTTTTATTTATTTAGATTCCCCAAAGTAGGATTTCCCATTTAACATTCCAAAAGAAACCGCTGTGTTACTTTTCCGGTTGGTGTAGCAATTTCTTTATTAGGACATAATGTAGGGGAGAACTTTCTTCACAACCTCACAGATGTGCAAGTTAAATTTTTGCCAACAGTGCATGTAACCACCTATTACTATCCGGATGTTTCTATGTATTTATATACTCTATAGATATGTCTGGTAGACAGGTAAAATGGGAGTATGTTCTTCATTTTGTTAAACAAAAATAAACTATTATATATATATATATATATAAATAATATAATATAAAACCTTCATAAATTTGTTTCAAAATTTGTTCATCAGTATATAGTAAATACATTCCTGATAACATACACAAATTTCCATAATTCATCTTAATGGCTGAATCACATACTCATTTATAGATGTCTCTATTTGTTTAATAAATAAGCTGTTGTTATAAATGTACATTGGCTCCCATTTTTTTCTATTATTATAAAAAGTACAGCATTAGACATTGTAGAATGTACAATTTTGAGTACTGACACGATGACTGATGATAATAGTACACTTAGGCAGGGACTAAAATAAATAGGTCATAAACTTCATGAGTGCATTTATAAAACAATAATTCCTCTGAGAATGAATATATGCATTTTATCAGAGGACAAGTAAGAGTTGCTCTTATGGATAAACAAAATCCTTTTTTATCTCTGGTTACTGTGGTTCACCAGACAACAAAGCTCTTCTTTCCTCCCCCATCCGCTGCCAGGTGCATCACTTTCTAGAAAGGATTTCTCTGAATTTGTCATTATTGTTCCCAAAGGCATCTGTTTGAACACCCGGGTGAGAGAAGTTCCTGTAGAAGACTCCTGCTCCTCCTGCTCCTAGTTCACATTACTCTGGCCTTCGCTTTGATGCCAGGTGCCCTGCGGAATACTTCGTACGCGTCATCTCGTTCGAGGTCTCAGCACTTTCTAACTATGGACTATTGTTACCTCCAGTTTTCAAATAAGGAAAAGGCATCTTGGAAAGTTCAGCGCCCACCCAGCCTTGCAGCTCTGCATGGAGCACAAACCACGCAGATCTGACTTCAAGCCTTCAGTCGGTGACCACTGCCCTCTCCTGCTCCTCAGCACGAGCGCTGTGAAACCTGCCCGGGGCTGAGAGCCCTTGCAGGCGTCTGCGGTGTGCAGACCTGGTAGGAGGTCCTCACCGTCACAGGTGTTCATTGTTTCTGTACCTACCTGCGCGCCAGCTTCGTCGGCAGCACTGTTTTTTGCTTCCTGCAGGCCTGTTTTGCTTTGTCAGTGTCAGTATTTTCAAGGGCAGATTCTATGAACAGGAAAGATTATCCAGAGGTCGCGTTTAGTTAGAAATACATTTGAATTATTAGATGTAAAGATTTGAAAACTTAGCTCTTCTATAATCTTATATTTATAAGTCTAACAAATTTAGCAATCACTTTTATGAGGCCTTTGATTAATGTTTAGCCCCATTTACAGACTAAGTTAATTAAACTCCTTTGAACATTTTAAACTAAATTTATAAATTAAATATATTTGACTTCTTATTTAGATACTTCAAATGCATGATTTAAAAACAAATTTTCTAGAATACTTAAAATACCTCTAATGGTTCTGATAAATTAAACCTAGAAATAACGTGAACCTTCAGTTTTCGTAAATGTTTTAACACTTTATACACTTACTGTAACTGCTATATAAACTAAATAAAATTTCTATTTAAATGCACAGGCTTAAGTCAATTGCTAATTATACATTTTAAGTTGGATCACAAATTTTGCCTGTTCTCTGATAGACTAAAGTATTTTAAACATTATAAATACTCAGAAGCCAAGCATATTTTCTTAACTCGTAAATATTAACACTAGCGTTTGATTATCTTAAATATATCTGTCATTAATTCTAAATTCCAATCTAAATAAAATGCTGCCAATGAGCCAATTATTTCATCCTAAGCAGTTGTGGGGGGATAATTTCTTACTCAAGAGTGAGCATTGGGAGATGTGGGCTAGCGTGCTGAATGAATTATTTCTAGTGATCTGATGGGATGTGCAGTGTACAGCCCTATTCATAGTCATTATGTCATCGGCATCAAAACATATTTAAAAAAAAAAAAAGGTTGGTCTCATATCCTAAGTACCGTCTACTCAAGGAAGTCTGCTACCCCACCTAAGTCGCTAGCTTATTTGAATGGCGTTGGTGTGCGTGTGTGTCTGCACACATAGTTACATTCTGCACAGCAGAGGTTTTTAATGTAACTGGCCAGTTAAATTGATTGTGATGGTGGCCAGGGGGTAATGGCACGGGGAGAAGAGAAGTACTACAAGCTGCTAGGTAGAGGCTCCCCAGGAAGGAAATGTTGGAAGCGCGAGATCCTGTCTCGCCCAAGGAGTTCCTTTTCATTAGGGAGGCATCTAATAGCACTGACCTTTTAGAATGTTTCACAATCAAGCGGTCAGAATCGAGGATTCCAGTTCTAGGAGACTGGAAAGGAGGGAACAAAGGAAGATGAGAAAAGTAGGCATGTAAGACCTGCCCCTGCAACTGGCTGGGACTAGAAGAGCGGTGAGTGACCCGTCCTGGTCACAGACGTCAGCTCAAGCTTCTAATTAGGAAGAGTGATCAGAGTAAGAAAGGATGTATAGTATTTATCATTATATTTATAAATATGTTCTGTATAACAAATAAGCAGTTTGGTTGTAACAAGTTTCAAGATTGGTTAATTCAGAGGTGCAAGAGTATAGCTCAGGTGTTTTCCAACTTTTTCTCCTTCATTAATGGCCTTTAAATTCAGGCTTGTCCCTCAATATCTCAAGAGGGATTTTGAATCAAAAAGCATCCAGAAGGAAATAGATGACCTCTAAATTAGGATAACTCAAGACTATTACAAAAAAAAAAAAAAAAGGGACGATTATAGGCAACCACAAGGGATGGTGCTGTTTGCCAAGGGGCCAGTAACACAGGACCACTGCCACCCTGGACCAAGGGGCAGGAGGGCAAGTGGCTACTGGAACCAGGAAGGAGGAGACACATGAAGAAGCTGACCTGGAAAGAGCTGTGACCTTCAGCAGGAAGACACACCAGCTGGAGGGGCTCCGCAGGGCGGGAGACAGAGGCATCACTGCTTCCTGGCTGTCCTCTCTTCCTCCAGTCCCCGCCGGAGCTCCTCATTGGTTGAACCCAATAGGAAGTCAGAGAGCAAGGGAGCACTTTAACTTGTCCCGATAGGTCAGCCTCCCAGAGAGCAGAAGGGAGAAGGGAGGTGAGTTGACCTAGAAGTTTAAACAGAAGGTAACCAGCTGCTGTGCTCTGAGCATCACATCCTCACATAACCACTTCTAGTGACAAGAATGAGTGTTTCCTTATTATTGGTGCTTTTTATTATTATTACTATCATTATTATATTTATTATTATTTTAGAGAGAGAGAGAAACTTTCTCAAAAGCTTCCCAGAAGATTTTCCCATAGATCTCATTTTCTGGTGTGTTCTAACTGCAGAAGAGAATGGGAAAATTCCTATGATTCTCTGTAATGGGGGTGGGGGCCCCTCAGGAAATCACCTTCGGGTGGGCAGTCAACATTGTGCATGTTAGAAGGAAAATGCATTCATTTGGGCATTTTAAAGGATCTAATAATTGGCTAATAGTAAAAGGCTAACGCTAAAAAGTGTTGCAAGGATGTGGAGCAGCTAGAACTCTCGTATGTCACTGGTGGGCGTGTAGAGTGACATAACCACTCTAGAAAACTGTACAGCAGCTTCTCAGAAAACTAACTATACCCCTGCCATACAAGCCAGTCATTCCATTTGTAGACACCACCAGCAGGAATGAAAGCATGTTAGTACAAATTTATGCACGGAGGTTCATAGCAGCCTTATTTGTCATGGTCTCAAACTGGAAGCAACCCAAATGTTACCCAACAGGTGAACGGATAAAGAGAACGTGGTGAGCACATACGATGAAACACAACTCAGGAATGGAAAGGATGAACTACGGATACACATAAAGATGGCTGAGTCTTAGTTACGCTGAATGAAAGAAGGCTGACAAGAAGTAACACATACTATGTGAATGTATTTAATATAAGACTCTGGAAAAGAAATGCAAACCAATCTATAGTGACAGAAAGCAGGTCTAGGGGAGAGGAATGAGGCGGGAGATCCCAAAGGGCACAAGGAAACTTTGGATGTGGTTGGGTATGCTCATCATCTTATTACAGTGGTTTCCTGGGTCCAAATACATGTCAAAACTGCTCAAATAGTACACTGTAAACACATTAAAGTGTATGTATTAAAACAGCTATATGCAGAGGCAGCTGACTCTACGTTATGTCTCAACAAAGCTGTTTTTTGTCTTATTTTTAATGAAATAAGTCCAATAAAAAAAGTCTAAGAATAAATCCTCGGAAATTTTAAATAGAAGCATTCTGTAAGTCAAGGTACGATTTTGCAGTGGTCATAAGACCCGGTCCACGCAGGGATTGGCGGGGCCAGGGCCCGCTTCCTTGCCGCAGAGCGCGCACTGAGGGCCTGCGAAGCGGCTCCGGGCCGGCCTTTACGGTGCCGGGGGGGGCTGCGCAGCGTATAGAATGAGAAGGGAAATTATAGAAATATTCTTTCTTTCTCTTCTCTCTCTTCGTGTCCAAACCGTGCGTTCGAGCAGTTCCTGCGGCACTGCTTACCTGGGTACTGGGCCTCCCGGAAGGGGCTTTGTAATTAGCTTTTTCCGTTCTGCACCTTGTTTTCCTTTTGGATGCCTTCCAGGAGATTCCCTCATCTTTATCTTCTGTTGGGTTTTTGATTGCGTCTAAAATAATTTTACTTTCCAGGGGCTCGTTTTCCTTTTTTGAACGTCTCTTAAAAAAAAAATAGTTCTGTGTTCGTATTTCACGCTAGGAAAAGTTTACTTACATTGTTAGTGATTGTTAATTACAGGAGATTTTCCCCTTCAAGTTCTCTCTTTCCGCTGTCCCTGTTTCCTCTGAGTCATCCCTGGTTTTGTTTCTTTGTTTTGGGCTCCGCATTTCTCTGCAGATTTCCATTGTCTGATAACCCTTGATGACTCACCCTTAAGAATGGCTGGTGAGAAGCAAGCAATTAGAAGACTGTGGTGTGAGATGAGGCGTCTGGAGTGTTTGCTGTGGGGGATCGGGCAGAGCCGTTAGGCTGATGAACTTCAAACGTTACATCCTCTGTCTTTGACTTGGGGCAGATTCTTCAGGCAAGGTGTCCCGGTTTTCTCCTCCTGGCGAAGGTCTGACTTCCTGTGTTCTGGGAGCCACAAAGGGGCTGGCTCAGGGATTTCAGGGACCCCACACACGTGTTCACGCGTACTTCCTGTTTCAGGATAGACCCTCACGCCCCCCCCCCCCCCCCCCCGTGCAGGGACCCTCTGGGTTACTGCCTCTAGGGGCTAAACCTTGGGTCTTTCACTGCGGTCCCAGCAGACGCTCAGCCCCTAGGGCAGGGGAGGGGATCTGACGGCTAGGCTCTCAGTCAGTCCTCCCTGTCGGTCTCCGCTCCCTCCTTCCTTATTTTCAGAAAGGCTGAGTCTTTGGGGAGAGTCTACGGTACAAACGGTGTTGGACTTCAGCTTTCTCTGCTACCAGTTTACGATTCAATTTTTTGGGTTTTCCAGCTCTGCAAACTCCTTTGCCATTTATTCATTTATTTTCCAACTTGCAAACTGTTTTCACTGCTGTCTCCTCTCCAAATCACTCCATACTTGGGTTTATGCCTTAAGAAATGGCTTTCCTGATGGTTCAGTGGGAGCGGAATCAGCTGTAGGAACTGCCGACATTTTAAGGCAATGCCTTTTTCACATCTGTGGGCATAATCCTGTCTACCTCCTGAGGGTCTCCAGTGGTGGAAGCCCCACCAGCAGACACTCGTGACGTATTTTGGCCGTCTAGGTTGTAGAAGGAACAGGAGAGTTGAGTGGCTCCTGTGAACCTATCACTGTGAGAAGACAAAGGGCTAAGCGTGTGTCTTTTTCTCCTCTTTACATACAGAATATACACAAGGCAAAGGGTGTCATTGTGTATTTTAGCCATAATCACAAGTAGGATGGATTCAAACCAACGTTTCTTTATTTTTGTAGCAAATTCTTGCACATATATAGAGATGGATAGAATTTGCATAACGGGGTTGGTTAGATTAAAACCATAAACTTTTTGTGAGGCTGTACCCAGAAGCCAAGCCCTAAGCACACCCCTGCCTCATTCTGTAGTTTCCTACGTGTATGGTGAGAATACAGGCATTTTGATGTATGAACCTGGATACATTGCTAAAATGTTATCAATATCCTATTACATGATTAGATGGCTCTGCGGTACCATTTGGGTATGGTCTCATCACAGAACCATTTCCTTCTCACTAAAGATTACAAATTCTAAAACTTAATTCGACTGATCAGTAAGTCTGGCTAACCGAAATTCTGCCACGTTTCCATGGTTTTCGAATTACAGCAGTCTGATTACCTATTTGTCTTAAGTTAGGATTCACTGTAAAGCTCTTAAAACCAATAGACATATCTTGGCAACTGTAAATAATGCTGCTATGAACATTGGGGTTTATGTATAGCAAAAGATGAGGTATATATACATATATACACACATACACAACACATATATGCAGTACACACAATGGAATACTACTCAGCATTAAAGAAGAATGCAATTTTGCCATTTGTAGCAACACGGATGGACATTATACTAAGTGAAATATGTCAGACAGAGAAAGACAAATACTATATGATATCCTTTATTTGCGGAATCTAAAAAATACAACAAGCTAGTGAATATAGCAAAAAGAAGCAGACTCACAGATTCAGAGAACAAACCAGTGGTTACTAGTGGGGAGAGGGAAGAGGGAGGAGTAATATAGGGGTAGGAGATTAAGAGATGCAAACTATTATGTATAAAATAAGCTACAAGGATATATTGCACAACACGGGGAAAATAGTCAATATTTTATAATAACTATAAATGGAGTGTAACCTTTAAAATTGTGAATCATTATATTGTATACCTGTAACATATTCTATAGAAATCATACTCTAATTTAAAAAAAAAGAATTCAGCTACTATTACAAAAAACAAAGAACCTCCCCACCTCCCCAGAAAGCACAAGGAGGGTAAATGGCCAGGATGACCTGCCTTTTAGTGCCAAGAGTTATCTCTGGGGCTTTCCAGGAGTTAAGAGCTGTCGTGTGAATTTGTATAGAGAAACTAAAGGAGGCTGTTTATGAGAAATTTGTTCTCAAAGTTAGTAAAGACTTTAGGCTGGAACTTGGCTGCTGATGGCAACTGTACAAGTAGATGTAAATGTAATTCAACCATTAAAATCTAAACCCACAGAAGCGAGGAAATTCACAGTTAAAGGAGGAAATGGGTTGTGGAGTGCTTGCCCCAGCCGTGAGGCACAATGGGGTGTATTGAGGAACTGGAAACACCCCGTAGTGTGAGGCACTGAAGGCGTCTTTCATGTTTCATCCCCAACTTGCAAATTTCAGAGCATTATGGATTTGAATATTCCTTCCAAAGTATCATCTTTTGGGAGATGATTAGAAAGAAAAGAAACTTCCGTGTTTTTCCTTCCTTATTTGCAATGAGGCTGGGGATGGAGGTACGAGGGTGAATTCACATGGCCTGAGAGAATTTGGGGTTGGTAATCTGACACATCAATGTCCTGGCTGAACATCCATCCAGGATTTCATGCATTCCTGATCCATGGGTACAGACCTCGGTTCAGGCAAATCTGCCGGACAAACAGAGACTTCATGTGACCCGGCAAGCTCTGTTCAGCTTGATGTACAGAGTTTGATTTCTTATTAACTTGAGAGCTATTTGGAACAATGGAAAATCATTTTCCATTTCCACTTCTCTCAGCTATGGTAAAATCAAATCTCTTTGGCTTCCGTGCGAGTGGGTGGTTAGTGGTGAGTAGAAAAACTCAGAAGTGACCTAGTAACATCCAGCTGGCATATATTTGTGGTTTCAAGAAAAGTTAATTTTAAACATATATTTTAGAAGTATCTTAATCTTGACCTGCTTTTAAAACTAAATAGTAAATATAATATCTCAGTTGAAGGACAGTTGTAGGGATGGGCAACCTGGAAGGAAGTCTTCCCTTTGCCTGAAAATGGAAGAATGTTGAACAGGCACACAGAACACACGCATGTGTACACAAACATACATGCGTGTACACACACACACACACACAATGGGAGCAGTATTCAGAGCTGTGGAAAACACTTAAACCACATTCTGGGGAAAAAAACTTCTAAGCGTCTTTGCTGCTTTTTTCCCTTTCAAACAAAATGTCATCATACAAGCTGGGGGTTTCCACATTTCAATTTGAAATTCATCAGGGTAGGAGACCAGAAGTACAAGGAGCAGGATGGCTGACATCACAAGCAATGATCCAGGAACGTTATCGATGCCATGTGACTAAGCACACTTTTTAGTAAGTCAAGGAGCCTGTATGGCCAGCCCTGTGATGTAATCGACACATGGCCACATGCACTTACGTTCTTCAAAATGACTCTACCCCTATCGTCTACGCGGAAAGAAAAATGTTTATAATAATACGTACATTGACTTCTGCTTTCTAGTCAATAACAAGATTTATTGTCCCACTCTTCAGTCAATTTTAACCTCTTTGGGTCAACAAATCTTGATATTGATCTCAACAGAAGTCAATACCTGCTTATTACTTACCTCCACATTTAGACGCCTACCAACAATTCTCATGGGCATTCCTTGACAGGCAAAAGTGAATACTTGCTATCTCCTTTCTATACAAGGTACATTTCTGTGGGGCTCATATATAATGTCACTTTTACAAGCCTAAGTTCAGATCCAGTTATAAAACTAAATGAGGAAAAAAGATAGATGGGTTGCAATATCTGTAATTATAAACTAGACAGAAATTTAGTAATCCCGTATTACTTCCTAAATAATAAAATCAGGATCCTTCATACTAATTAGTCTCTAGTCATTTCCTACATCAGAGATGATTAGACAATGCAGTATTTTTCACTCAACAAAGGAAGAACCCCAAAAATATTTTTAAGAGTGAAAAACTTAATCTGACAGCATATAAAGGTTAACATTCTAGACTATTTTAAAATGCCTTCAAAAGCAAGTAAAGCAGACGAGTCACACATTCCAGCAATTACCCAAATGTCTGCCAAGCTCTAACATCTAAATGTTGAGATATCTGAGATGTGTAACTTCCATCCACGCCAGAGATATTCTAGGTTAGATAACTAAGCAGCTTTCAGGAAGGGATTTTTTGCTTGTTTGTTTGCTTGGCAACTGAAAAGAAATGAAGATCAAGGAAGCAGCC
This sequence comes from Vicugna pacos, assembly GCF_048564905.1. Classification (NCBI taxonomy): domain Eukaryota; kingdom Metazoa; phylum Chordata; class Mammalia; order Artiodactyla; family Camelidae; genus Vicugna; species Vicugna pacos. The sequence continues at coordinate 72,762,654 of NC_132995.1, forward strand.
CTGCCTGGACTTTTTAATGAATGTGAGACAAGCTCTTCCAAAGGTAATTATTAAACCATCCCCCAAAGTTATTTGTTGCACTTACGAATGCAGCCCTGGTTGCATAAGACCTGCAGGTGTAACGTGGCATCGTCAGCTGTCTTGCTCACCTCACCTGTTGAAATATTAAAAAGGAAAAAAAAACCAAAACAGCAATATGTACAAACCCAGGGGCAGACAAAACAAAATACACTCAGGGCCGTAAGGAATTAATTTTTGAAATTCAATAAATAAACCTCCATCGTATACGTATGCTAAAATGCTTAAAATTAAAATTCAGGAATATTTCTCTTTTGTGCTGCCCTTGAAATACTCTGCCTTCTCTAGATTGACTTACAAACATCGTAAAGTCCACATTTAAAACCCATGTCTTGCTGCGGGCAAAATGCCAATAAATAATGACAACCAAAAGGGAAGAAAGAAAAAGACAAATGGAGCGGGGAGCGCAGATCGCTCTATCACTGGCTGAAGTTTGCTGCCGCGTGGTTCATTTTCCAGATAATACAATTGTGAATCAAATGTGAAGAAACAGAAAATGGAACATTAGGAGAAAAAAAGAACACTGAAGTCCTTAAACGTGTGTTGATTCAGAATACTGACATGCTGTCATTGTCATGTAAAGCGCTTTTCTAAAAGATGTGAAAGACATCCTTGAAATAGCCACTACTAACCTGTGAATCAATTTTTATAAGCTTTGTCTAAGAGAGTTCATTTTTGAAACCTGGGCCACTAATTTCACATTGTGCTTCCTGAGTAAATGCATTAGCTTCCCCTACAGGTCTTAGTCTCAGTTTGCCAAAATTACCTGCTCAAAAGTGAACAGTGCAGCAGGGAGAAAACAAGGGGAGCCTGTTGTTCTATCAGCTTCAAACTCCTTTTGAAAATGTGATTTCAGCGCTTAGTCTGTGAGTTTAGCCACATCTGTAAAGTCCTGTGGGTCCATTTCTCAATTATTCCCCCCTCGCCTCCCAGAAATCAGAAAAAACAGGGTTGTGGGCCCTACCATTCGAGTTTGCAAGACTGGACTCGTGAGAGACTGTGAGAGCGACACCCATGAAATGGCTATATTGTATGTTTTCAAGGCCAGTTTGTAACGGACTCAGGAAACAAGACATGAAGTGAGAGAAGTGATTTCTCAGGCTCAGCTCTGCTGGCATTTTGGGTGGCGGGCTCTTTGCTGGAGTGGGGAGGGCTACTCCTGAGTGTCCTAGGATATGTAGCAGATTCCCTGGCCTCTGCCCCACAAGCTGTTGGTAGTACCTCTTCCCAGTTGTGACAACAAAAGATGTCTCCTGAGATTCCCAAACATCCCAAGAGGGACAGAACTGTCACACCAAGACAGACTAGTGTACGCAGAGCGTCAGGAAATACTGCAAAATCGTCTATCACCACACTTATGACAGACGGGCCAAATCGATGGCCATTTTGGATTACCATAGGCAAAAAGATAATTACCAAGCATCCCAGCCAAAGCTGTTCATTCTGCTTATGAACTGAGTCCTAGTCCCATAACACCTCTAGACAGCAAGCAGAATCATCAGCTTTCCAGGAAGTGAAAACAGAATGGCAGCCCCTAAAAGCTGAGTCGGCCATCTAGATAGCCAGTGGAATCTTAGAATTTTAGAGCTGGAAGGAACCTTGGTCAGCATGTAGACAAACATCCTCTTTTTGAAGCTGGACAATGAATCTAGCCCTTCAAGACATGTGACCTGCCCAGCCCTGCATAGCTATGTAGTGGTAGAGATGATAATCCGTATCTTTGAACTCTGATTCCAGATTCTTCCCTCTGTATCAAAATGCAAATCTATTTACTACAGTAGGTTTCAAATTACACATGGAACTTTTTCTGGTCCCTTTCATATATATAAATGTGAAAGATGATGGCAGTAAAAAACAAAATTTGTTTTTGAAATTTTTAAGCACAAGACTTTACGGCTTTGATTATCATCTCAGATGGCAATTCATGTAGACTCGATCTTAACATTTAGTGCTAGATGCATTCAACTTGAAATCTACTTTGAAGCACCTTGTTGCTTTCTTGTGGAAGATGTCTTGGCATAACTAATAAAATATTATTAGATATTTTCACTGAAGTATTTACTCTCCTGAAATTTATCTCTTTCCCAAATCTATCTCTCAGATTTTCCTAACTCTATGATTTTTCTAGTTTAAAAGCTCACATTCCCTTTTCTTCATTCTTTTTATTTCTTATTGTTGGTTTTCCAAACAATTTCTAAACCCTATTCATTCCTTTTTTACATATTATCTTTGAAAAACAATTCTTTCCTTTCATACCCACTGCTCTCGCCCTGTAGAGGTCCTTATCAATATGTATGTAGACTAATAAGCTATGCCAAATTTATTTTGCCACATTTGCTCTTTCTTCCATTTACTATCCAACCCACCTTCCAGACAACCACCTGAGGATTCTTCCTACAGTGTTTTATGTCATGACTCTACCAATAAATATTTATTGAACAGTTCCTGAGTCAAGGCAATGTTCCAGGCATAATTACTAGGGAGAAGTAATGAGGTGTGCCAAAGGGAAGGGGAATTTGTAGCCAAATAAGTTTTAGATAGGGTCCTTACTTTCAGAATTTATATCTCAGTTGAAATGCACATTACAGTAAACTAAAAGACTGAATGCAAGAACACACATACTTATCAATAGATACGTACAGAAACTTGGCATTTTCCATTTCAAATTCCTGAGATGATTTATCTTCATAAAGTTTCAGTATAAAGATAAATCCTAATGCAGCTTGGAAAGACCTTAAAATTCCATTTGTGATCATCTCAACACGGTTCTTTCCGAGGTGTGCTTGCTACAGGCAACAATTTTGCCATGGCGTCAACCAATGTGCAGTGGTGGCTGATGTCACCCTCTGCTCTTTGCAGATCAGGAAGGTAATTATATCACATGCTCAGACTGGCCAATGAACACAGAGCTAGGGCCATTTTGAAGGGACCCTTCTAGTTTTTCAGAAAACATTGGCCAAGACCAACATTTCTTCAGGGCTATTTATTCATATCACCGTTCCACCAGTTTCCTTTTTTGTCTTCGTGTTGGAGCTGAAGCCCAGCCCTTAAATGTAGGGTAGCGGGACGAAAGATGGGAGACTGAGGTTTTAGTGGTTTATCCAAACTGCCTCAGTTTGGTCTACGCTTTACATAGTGATTTAGCATTCCTGTATAATAGGTGTCTTTTTAGCTAAAGTTGCAGAGTCTCTCTACTTAAAATATGGTTGGGAATGGTCACAGCTGTGTATGACACAGTTTTTTGTATGTGGCCTGTCCCTAACTTTTCTAGGGACATCACCTCTCCATATCAGCACTGTTATCATGGCAGCAGCCATTCCATACAGTATGGTTTTGCCCCTGGGTTCCAGTTGACTGGCTCAGCAGACAGACTCTGATCCAAACTGGACCACTGAATTCCTTCCTTGAGATTTTGAATTTTAGACTGAGAGTTTTGGCAATCTCTCTTACAACTGAAGATGTCACAATGTAAATTAGCCTGTGAGCTCCTCAGTGGCCAACTTAATGTCATCAAATGGAACCAGCTGGTTTACACAAAGAGAAAGAAGAATGGAACAGATGAATAAAAAGGTACCTTGACTAGCCGTAAAGAGAATCCTGACACTCATATTCCTTGGCAGTTCTGACTGTTCCCTGGCTGAGGTTTTCCTTGCATTCCATGGGATAGCCCATAATTCCCCCAGTAGATCATCCTATTTTTGTAAGCTTTTCAAGTTGGATTTTGTTACCTGCAGTTAAAATATGCATCATGAATATATTCTGCCTTTGCAAACCCATGAGAGCAAAATGCGATGGCTTCAAGCAAAGAATAGCCTAAGAGCCAAGAATGGTTAAACAGCCGCAAGGCTCCATCCCCACGTGCCACTATCCACTCACCACACACATACATCCCTACACAGATGCTAAAATCTGTAAAGTCTAGACTCTATATTATTTTTTAAAAAGCCACAAATATAATAATTATTGAGAGGCAAATTAAAGTTTGTTATTCATCATCTGCTCCAAAACTTTTACTTGTATCCCGTTAACATTGGAGTACAGACTCACGGGCCTGGGTCTAGACCTCTCCCAAGCAGCCCCGCAGACCCCCATCACAGGGCTCCATCTTATCCCAACTACATTCCTTTGTGATGTTTCTTGCCTAAGAGGCCCTGCCTCTCCCTCTAAGCCCAAGGGGACCCTATCCTTCCAGCCCACATTTCCTTCCCACCTCCTGTGTTCTTGAGCCCACGGAGGGCTCCCACTCCCCGAAATCCTGTAGCTCTTATTATTTCAATCACTTCCCTAACGTGTGCTATTTGCACCATATATAGTTGATTAGCTATGTCAGAAGTGTTGGTTCTAATTCCTCCTGGGAGATTATACATCAGCCCTTGGAGGGGAGCCCATGCCTGTTACTTCTTTTTACCTCACCCTCCTCTGGCCCTGAACCCACTGAAAGTGAGCATTTGGTAGAGTGTTTTATTTGAATTAACACATACAAGAGTAAAGTATGGTACATTCCCTAAGGGAACCAATTATACATTTTGTATAAAGGGGCATTAAAAAATTAAATTAAACATCTCAGATTGGCAGAAGATAAAAGGTTTAGCTAACAGCTGCTACAGATACAGGGAAATTGAAGAATAAATGAGAAACAAATCTTAAAGGAAAAGAGCACGTGAGTAAATCAGAAGGCGTGGTGGCTTAGAAAAAGGAGGAAACGGCCAAACCCTGCTTGATTTTTGTTTTCCTTTTCCTAAATCAGGGGAAGTCCGTGCATCCTCCTCACCCTCTAGACTGTAAACTCCACCAGGCCGATTATCACGCCTGCTCCGTTCATCACAGTGCAGCCAGTCCCTGGATCTCAGTCTAGTGGGATCCAATTAACATTTCTGGAGTGAGTGAACCATTGTACAATCAGAATACATTTTGTAGTAAGTATTTCTGTAAGGGTCACACATACTTTCTGAAATTTCTAGAATTTGCACCCAAATTCTGCAGTGGCAACCAGAGACTAATTGACATACATAAAGTATTAGAAATATCATTGATGAAATGTGTATGATCAGGGGAGTGAAACCTCTGTGCCGTGGGGACTAAATTCACGTTCATTGAAGACTGACAGCTGCTGTTAACAGGAGGCTTTGATAAAAAGGAGCAGCCAAACCAACAGGGGACAGCATAGGACTGGACCAGTGCAGCCAGCAGAGGACACAGAAGCCAATGTGATGAGCGGCGTAGAAGGGACTCAACTAGAACCGGAAGGACTTGCCCCAGCTTCTTCTAGTAAAAGGCGTTGTTAGCATCTATGGGAGGAATCCATGCTGATTTTGTCAGTCATCTTTCTCTAAGTCATATTTCAGCAGCAAATGATCTCCAACTTTAAGTGGCTTGAGACCACAAAGCTTGATCACATTTCAAGTTGACTGCACATCTACTGAGATCTTATTCCACTTGCTCTTTATTCTGGAACAGAGATCAGAACTGTTCTGTGGGGTCCTGCAAAACTAGCATTGCCAAGTAGAGCAAATAAAAATACAAAACACCCAGTTAGATTTGAATTTCAGATCAAGAACAAATTAGTATTATTATTTAATTTTTACTTTTATATTTTATTTTTTAAATTTAAATTTTATTTTATGTTTAATTTTTAAAATTCATTATTTTTAACTGTATATTTTATAATTTTTATGTTTATTTTATTTTATAAATTATTTATATTATATTTTTAATTTTTATTTAATTTAATTCGGATTTCAGTGCATGTCCTATTTCTTTTTTTCCGGCAACTCTTTGCCAGACTCATAAATGAAGAAAAACTGACGTCCTAAAGGCTTTAAATCTTCAGCTCAGAAGCGTCATTTGACATTTCTGTTCTTTACTCACTGACCGAAGAAGACACGTGACTAGGTCTGAGGTCAGTGGGGTGAGGGACACGATCCTCCTTGGAGACAGGCCTGGCGAGGAAGGAGCACCAGGACTGTGATGCTAACGCTGTCTGCTACAGGACTGCGTAGAACTGTGAAGTTCATTCAGCAGTGGTGGGGTGGGCAGTGTGCTTTCCAACGATCCTGTTTTCACCTCTGTAAAGGAGCCAACCCAGCTCCTTCAGTTCTGTGAAGGAGAAGTGGCCAGAGCGGGAAGACCTCGCCGACACCTGCGGTCTCTCCTTCTCTGAGCTTCCAGAGGACCAGCTGTTCTGGCTGCTCTGCTCCAAGTGGAGGGGAGCACTTGAGTTTGACAAGGAGGGGTTGTTTCTGTTAGGGTGATGGTCTTAGGGCCCATTATTTTCGGGCAAGGCTCCGGATACAAGTGAGTGAGCAGGGAACTTGAGGGCGAGAAGGGAGTGGTTTTGCAGCAGGGGCTGCCACACCTCCCAGGCGTTGCCTTTGCCTGTGGCCCAGGGCCCCTTCCACATCCCCTTGGAGATGGCCTGCCTTCCTGACTCACTGCAGGCTCTTGTTTGTAACTATCTCTCATCTGCTGAAGGCACTCTTTGTTCATATCTCACTACATTTCATAGGCTATTTTGCTAGGGGATAGGGCAACGGTGGGTGGAGATACGGGCTGGTGAGACACAGGATTTTCCTGGTCCTTAAATCCCTGCTAGTTTGGCCCAAGGTTTTACATATGTTAAAATCCTTGTTGAAAATCAATGTCTAACTTTTCTTATTCTTTTGTATGTCCCAGAAGTCATTGTTTACTTAGTACAATGTGTGAAAATCGCTCCCTGTTGATTCCAAAGTCAGTCATCACAGAACTAGATCCCTGCTAGAGCCTGGAATACGATGAATGCATATCGTCCGCACTGACTTCTGTTTTGCTGGGGTTTTCTTTTCAGTTCAAGGCTGTTTCTAAATATTATTTTCTTACCCCATTATAATAAGCCTCATATGCAGAGTTTGCCTAAACAGGACATTTGGCTAATGAAGTGAGATAATGGGGAATTAAATGGTCTTCAGTGTGAAGGGAACAACATTATTTACAGGGTATATTGCCGATTAAGGAAAAGAAGAGATTTTTTTTTCTTTTAAAAAGAGACAAGATGATAATTAAGTTTCTTAAACACAAAGTCATTCCCAACTTGTGATATGGTGTGATCTCTTGGGATTTCCTAATTTAATAACAACCACACCGTGATGGTCCCTTCATATTGAATGTGCTGGTAGAAAATGAAACTTACACACTGCCTGTTACAATTTCTGACAACTTCCATGAACTTCCAGGTGAAGAGTGTAGTTCACCCGGAAACACAGAAGACTGTCTAAAATCTCAAAGAAACATTTTTTTTCCAGATGGAATTACTGTACCACGATGCCATCAGCACTAAGAAAGAGAAATGAACTCTATGATTTTTTAAAATTATAACCGCTGGGGACTGACACAATGGTGCAAAATATGGGGCAGAAATTTGCAGATATTAAAAAATATATATTTAAATAACCTATCTGCTTTAGGCTACAACGAAGCTTTCCTGACCCTATTCTTATGTTTTACTTTTAAATATTTAGTGTATTGATAATTCTTAGCTTTCTTTAAAATATAAAATAATTGATAATTTTCACTTTTATACCTGTGTATAGTTTCTTTCTTTCTTTTTTTTTTTAAATAACAAAAGTAAATCATTCTGTAGTTGAGAATGAAGAGTTCAGAACCAGGAGGAGCCTTTTAAGGTTGTCTAGTTCCAGGGCGGTAGGATCTGGGTGGAGGCCTTCTGTTCTCCACTTCTTTGCCTCTGGCGGAGCAGAAGTCTTTTCCGAAGAGCCAAGACTGGGATCACAGCCCTTAACGCGGCAGTTCCGGGAGCCAGCAGCAACTGGTCTGAGATGGCAGAGAAGACAAAGCCATTTGGTTGTGGCTGAGAGTCCAGCCTCTCTGTCTGAAGGAAGAAGACACTGGGTCCTAGAGAAGCTGTGGGACTTGCCAGGGTAGAGTCGGACCAGGTGTGGGTTTGTTTTGACTTTCAAATCCAACACATCCAGTGCTCATCCACTTCCCTAGACTGTTTAGACAAGTTAATTTAGTACAGATACTTTAAAATGGTATTTTCTTTTTGCATACCCTTATTGACACAGAACATTACATAATCATTATCTCCCCCAGTACTGTCAAAAGAGAAACAAAGGGTGAAATAGTACTCTTATTTATTATACACAATTAGTGAAAACGGGAGTTGCAAAAAAGCATAAAACCAGCATAGGGAAATACTACTTTGTGAATAATTCAAATTAGTTTCAGCATTGTTCTAAGCACTTTATATTCTCAAGTGTTTAACTTGGTTGGGGGAAGGGTGAGCGAGAATGAGACCCGGAGCCTCTGCAATGGCGGACTCTGTGTCTAGAATGTTCCCAAGCCTAAGGCTGGTCTGACCAGGCACCTGCCATCTGGTGATGGACTGAGCTACCACAGAGGACAGGAGAGGGTTACGAACGAGGGGACAGAGGGAACCCACATTCCTGTTAGACCCCGCGGTGGGGGGAAATGTGTGCTTTCACTCAGTGCCCTGTTCCTCTGGTCATATTGCCCTTCACTGTGGAAAGAGCTCTTAGGGCTGGTTTCAGTTTTGAGTCACGTGGAGAGTGTACACAAAAAAACGGTTTATTTTAACAACTTCTGTTTCTTGTCTTAGAGATGCCTGCTTCAGAGTTTCAGCTTCAGGTAGGGACAGTCCAAAGCATCACTGGTAAGCAAAGAAGTGAGTTTTCAGCGCCATCAGCTTCCTCCTGATTCTCTGCCTCCCCTTCTCCCCTCCCCAGTCTGGTGACACAGTCTTCATTCCCCTGAGACAGTCCCTGCCATGGGCCTCTGAGAACTTGTGTATTAAAATGTGTTATCTGGTAAAGATCTGATAGTACCATTAATGCTAAAATAAAAGTGACTAACAAGTGTTCCCTTCCACAGGCACATTTACATTTTAATAAGCACAAAACCTTAAACCAAAGGAATCGGGGTCTGTTGGTTTGGTTTGGTGGCACAGATGTTTTAGTGAAGATTTCCCAGTGACCTTCCATCACAGGCAGGGCCCCGTTCCCCTAGCTGGGCAAGATAGTTATATGTAGGCTTGAGGCTGGCACCATGTTAAGTCAAACAGCTTGGATGGGCTTGGGGAAGAAATGGCCGCAATGAGAAATTCCATCGTAAGTGAACTTTGTCTCCCGAAAAGTAATTTTATTTATAATCGATCTTGGTATGAGGAACTCTATAACTTTGTGTTCCACTTGCAATGGTTGCCATCCCCTCCTTGACCGCACCTTGAGGGGCTGGTCTCTGTTTTGAGATCTTTCCTTCTGGTGACACGATGCTCGACCCCGCCACAAAGACGTTTTATCCCTCTTCGTAAGGCTGGACCTCAGAGCCCTGACTCACCAGAAGGATCACCAGGAGGAGTCATTTAATGTTTATTCCCTCTTCTCCCCCTTCATTCCCAAGCAGGCTCTATTTCTCATGTTCCCAAACGCACTTTGTAGACTGCAGAGTGTTAAACAAAAGTGAATACACATTCTCTCCATGAGCTGGCTATCATCTCAAATTTCTGTAGAGTCAGAAGAACCTGGCATTAGGTAATCAGATTATAGTGGAGTAGATTATAAAACATAAGGCACATTGTTAAGTGTTTGCAGAGGACATACCCTTAAACACATATCTTGGTGATCGCTGTCATAAAATGTTTAAATTTCTAACTAGGGATTTTTAAATGGCCCTAAGAATGAGACAGAGGGGAAAAAAAAAACTAGCAAAAGGACCATGACGGTTTAAGTTTTGATTATTGCATGACTAAGACTTGAAACGGGATAAACTCCAGCAGTCTGGTAAACTGTAGGCAGACTAACAAAATAAAAAGGACACATTTTCTCATGTACTTTGCATTTGGCAGAAAGATTGCTGAAGTTAGAAAGAAAAGAGTGGAGCAGGATAAAAGCCATAGAAGAAATACAGGCCAGAATTTTCTGTATTTCCTCGATCTGGAAAGGAGGGCAGCTACCTCCCGTGCTTTGTGCAGGCGCTACTTACCACGGCTCTCTGGCCGGCCTCCGCGGCCCTTCTCTGCACTGAGCGGCGTCGGCTGAGGGACCACGGCGTGTGTGTTGATGGCAAGAGCCCAGGAATGTGGAAGACTGTAGCGTGACCCCTGCTCTTGTTGAGCTTTGCAGCCTTTCTTAAAACGTGTGTGCCCAGGATGAGTGATGTGGATTGCATCGCCTTCCACCAAGAGGGGAGTAGGTCAGGGGCTTAGGAAGTGAAACGGATTTGATACATTCTGTGTATATACCTAGTCCTCCTTTAAAAGCAGTATTTAAAAGAAAGATACAGAGCAAAATGTTTAGAAACACAAATTGAAAAATTAGCATAATAAGGAAACGAATCACTACAGTTACAAGGAAAGACTTCTGCATATCAGATGCTGCAATGTATTTTTCCCCTGGACAGCAGTGTGAGAAAAAAATAAATTTATTTTCCTAAGCCTAAGCCTTGATGGAACCAAACTGTACAGGAGCTGGAAGCATTATGCCTTGGGAGATTTTGCCAAGGAAGTGGTGTTTCATTCTGTACTGCAGAAAACCACATTCTACCTCACACTCAAAAAAAAAAAAAAAAATCACACCTCTATTCAGAGCCCCAGTTGTCATCAGAAAGGAAAAGGTTGGAGTTCATTTATCATGTGCATTTCTATGGCTACAGAGATAATTGGGTTGATTCCATCTCGCCTTCGCTTCTCTCGCATTTTAATTGAAAAGCCTCCAGAGTGTTAGAAGCACAGAGCTGGCCTGAGACTTGAGGAGACTTCACTTAGGCAGCAATGGACCAAAATGACAACCAGAAGACAGGCTAAGCAGTTTCTGGGACCATCAGCCTGTTGTGTGGCTGCTGGAACTGACCTGTATGAGAGTGGGGGTGGGGCTGCGCATTTTGTATCTCTTTTTCTTTCTTTCTTTCTTTCTTTCTTTCTTTCTTTCTTTCTTTCTTTCTTTCTTTCTTCTTCTTCTTTTTTTTTTTTTTTTTTTTTTTTAGCATGAGAATACTTACAGGTTTTCTTTCCGGCTACCTTTTTTTTTTTTCTTTCTGGCTACTTTTAATTTGACATTTTTATCACAGCATTTCCAATTTCCGTCAGGGTGAGCACCTGAAGACAGGTCTGCGATCAGCCTGCACAATTTAAACAGAGCCTGGCTGATTAAAATAAAGGGCTCAAGAGCAAAAGACATTGGAGTGGCAGAGGGTAAAGCCAGCCTGTGACTTTTGGGTACTGTTAAAATGGGCATACATTTAATACCGTTTTCATTTTTCATCATCCAGCCCGTCCCTATGACAACTTTGCAGGTTCGGTTGGTCAAGTTTTATGATTGAGTGGGCTCTCGGAGCATGCTCAAGATGTGCTTAGGAGATTAATTTATAAGCTCTTCTAACTCGGAATCTCCAAGGTTTATTCTGTCTCTGTGCTGTTTGCATAATGTACTTTTGTACAGCCAAAGCACTACCTATAAAGGGATTATTTTTATATGCAGCACATTAAAAATCTAGCTCAATTCACAGATCCCATTCTATGTTTATGCCTGAAATAACAGGTGAAAAGTATCTCATTACAAGTGTCCATGAAGCAAACATAAGAACGCGAATGTTTGGGGAGAGAATGTACCCCTACTGAAATTAATTCCCCGATGGTTTTATTAAAGTCTGCAAATTGCATTATTTTCCCATCATATTTGAAATATTGCCCTCCCTTAATGCCTGCTCTAACCCATGCCATGCCATCTTCCCTGGAGTGTCTAGACGTGGTGTCTTAGATTTATGTGTATGATCTCAGTGTGTTACAACATCACTCCTGACTAATGCATTATTACAATACTTACAGATATTCCCAAGTGCCACTGTATTGATTAGAAAATCACCAATCTGCATAGGCACACCATCTGTGCTGCGGAGAAGCAAAAAAACGCAGGATGGCATTTGCCTTCTTCGAAGGAAGATTCAGAAACCACTAATAGAACGAAGAGGGAATTCTCTTTTGCAAAGAAGGGGTTTAGCTTTTTAGAATTGAAAAAAGCACACAACATGAATTTTTGTAGAACTATCCAGTGTAAACCCAGAGTGTTTAGAACTCCCTGCCCCTCTGCCCTCTCTGGTAGATGGAAAGCCCAGGTCTCGGCATGCAAACAGCAGGCTTAACCATTTAGATCCTGAAAATGATAGCATATCAGGACCACTGGTGCCATGAAATTGATAAATCTCAGCTCCTCTGCAGCAGCCCTTTGGTGGAAAAGCGGCGTGTAGTGAGCAGTCGGTTGTGTCTCAGTGGAAAGGCCGAAAGCGAGCCTGGGAAAGATGAATGAGGCACTCACCTCCTGGGCTGAAATGCTTTTAAAGGACAGGAATCTGTTTATCTTTGATTGATTGTTCAGTCTGATACGTTCCTTTATAAAGTTTATTGACTACAAGAACATAAATCAAAGAAAAACAAATCACAGGTTCAATTTTGGGGGCATTGACATCCTGCCATCTCGGCGGCAACTGCTCACACGAGTGAAGGGGCAGGAAGAAGGATGCAAGTAACTAGGGGGAAAATCACATGATGGAAACGGCCACTAGGAAAGCCCTGCTCTTGTAATTCTCCTAAAGGCTCCTCAGATGGTAAGTGTTTTGATATATCCAGCAATGCCAGGCGTTTAGGCAGCTGCTGGCATACGAATGGTCAGAAAGGATTTTTTAAAACAACTAATTGCAAGCAAGTGACACTTGGATCCACCATTTTTATGTTTTCTTTTTCTTTCTTTTCTTTTTTATTTATTTTTTGGAGAAGGGAGGTAATTAGGTTTATTTATTTATTTATTTATTTATTTATTTATTTATTTATTTATTTATTTTAAATGGAGGTACTGGGGATTGAACCCAGGACCTAATGCAGACTAAGCATGCACTCTACCCCTAACTCCAACCTTCCCCCGCTTGGAGCCACCATTTTTCAGTGTCGCCTATAATTGATCCCTCTGTCTGTCTTCCGACTTGTTCATTTGAGTGTATTTATTTCACTCGCTTCAATTCTTAAAAAATAAATAAATAAAATATTAGAACAAGAGCTCTAATGACCTCTGAGTGAACTGAGGGGAACAGCAGGGGGCGCTAGTCACATTACTGCTCAGTCCGCCCCATTCCAATACGTGGGCTGATTGCATGGCCAGCCTCGCCCTTCCGGAGCTCAAGAGCGAGGATTGTGGGGTCACCTCCAACAACGGTATGATCCAGATGAGTTTGTGCCAGTGACCCTCACGAAGCATCGCACGGGGTCTCCTTTTAAACTAAATGTGCAGGGACTGGAATCTCCACCGTCGGTCCTCTGTTAGTGTGGGCGTGCGCCTCTCTTCAGTGTTTGGTTGGACCAACTAGTAGTTTCCCAGCGTGAGGAGTTAATGGCAGCATTCTCAGAATTCGTTCTGTTGTAATACCCTTGGTTTTAAAAAAGTTTTTTAGTTGTCTTCTTCATTTTCAAGATTGTCGTTCTACATTTTTCACATTTCAGTCAGCTGAAAATTACTTAAAGGACCCTTCAGGGTTCAGGGTGGTGCTGTCTCTGGGTTCCAGAAGCCTGTCTCTGAACGTGGAAACTGTGGAGCGGGCGTGGGGAAAGGGAGACGGAACCAGTCCTCTCCTAGTGTCCGTAAGAACTTCCCCCTACTGCCCCAGGCTCTGTCATCACAGTGTAACAGCTGAGCCATGGCGAGGAACACTAGCCAAGCTGACGGTGGCTGTAGAAAGTGGAGGGAAGGGGTTCACTGCTGGGAAGAGTGTAAAACACATTCTTGATTTTTTTTTGGCAGGAACTTGGAGCACCTCACAAAGCTCTCCCAAGAGCAAATACCACTTTGCCTTGGTCACCACTGGCAGGGCCACTAATGAGGCCTAACTGGGGCGACAGGGTCTGCCTGTGCACATTAGTGTCTCTAAGTCACCCCAATTAAAGAACAAGAGACAGTAGGGTGGGCATTGTCCGGATGCCGGCTCCCTGCTCGGGTGTGCTGTGAGGAGCAAGGCCAAAGGCTGAGTGCCTTCAGCCACCCGACGTGGGACCTGATCGCTAATTGATGTACAACCTTGGGTGGCCTGCAGCTTCCCAGTGATGTTTCAGACAGTTTGGAGTCGCGAAACAACAGGCTTGCTTTGGAACAGAGCCAACAGTTTATCATCATTATTGGTGTTTTACCCTTTCAAATAAATAAATAAATAAATAAATAAAACACGTTGCAGGATGGGAATAAGACACACTAGGCGCTGAACTGTAAGTCAGAGCGGCTCCATGTTGTTAATAGGCAGAAAGTCTAGGCAGCTTCGGTGTGTCAAGCAACGATAGAGAAGGAATTTCTGGAGCATCAGGAGGTGACGGGGGACTAGAGGAATGTGTAGCACGTTATAGTTTAAAGATGAGGCCACAGCAAGACACTTTTAAAATTCACAGAATTTATTTCAGAACCCACTGCCTATGAGAATGGCTTCATTATCACACTCGCCACAGTCCGCTCCTGGTCTTCACATCTTCCAGGAACTGTGGAATGAAAGTTTTAGATGAGTTACAAAGGTTGAGAAAGAGGAGCTATTTTTGAAAAGATAAAAATGGGGATGGGCTGAAATTTTTTATTTTTATTTATTACTTTATTTGTTCACTTAACAAACATTGTTTACCTGCCTTCTATGCTCCAGGCATTCAGCTCAGCACTAGAGCTTTGCAGGGTGTACAAAACAATATAATCTCTGAATTCACAGACTTTACACATTAGCAGAAAAAGTTCATTAAATGCAAAGAAACTAATCATGAAAATAGTAACTGAATTGTATTGTTTCATAGTTTCTGGAAGAAGTTGAGTTGACCTTGACATTGAGGAGGCCATTTCTCTGGCCCTTGGAATACAACTAATTTATAGTTTCCCTTAAAATCATGTAAAATGAAATTTAGATTGCTCTTAGAATCCAGAAGTAACATAAACTCTATTTAAGAAATGCAACATCATTCTTAAAAATCCACTTGATTTCTACATAATGATTTAAATGTGGAAAGGTACAGACTGCGAAAAAATATAAAGGTATAGAAAGAGACACTAGAGAAACGAGGAAGAAAGTAAGAGACAGAAAGGGAAGGAAGGAAAACAATGAGGGAAGAAATACACCCAGAGTGATGAGACTACTCATCAAGAGACAGAAGAAGAAGAAGAAACTAATTAGCAGATACAGACAGAAAAGAAGAAATCAAAATGGAAAAGATATGGACATGGGAAAAGGGAGCGAACCAGTGAACATGTTTTGTAGCTCCTAGGATAACTTCTAGTTTGACATGAGCTGATCAAATCTTCCTTGTTCCTTACATTGTATTTTCTGGTAGTAGTTACAACTCCTTGTTAACTTGTTCCTAAATGCTAAAGAGCTGGTCAACCCCTACTTATAGCTCTTCACTCGGGATAGCGAAAGAATGCTCTTTTTAAATCATTTCCAAGAAAGTCAAATAACAGCCTGAGAATTACAAGAGATAATGTTTTTGATGACCAAAATTAATTACTAGCATGTTCACTGGTCAGTTAACTTACTCAGTAATATTTAGTGAGTATATACTACATAAAAACATTGTACAATGTAACACTGTAGGGTAAATATTTTTAATACAATTATCCAGGATGTCATATCAAAGGCACTCACTATTTTTGCTCCGTCTCCCACTCCTCGCCATTCTATTGTCACTTGTATCCTTTAATAGTCTCCCTTCTGTCCTCAAGGTTTGTGTTCTCCAGGGAAATTTTTTCATTAGCACCGTCCACCACCCCACTCAACTCTTGTGATCAGAACCTCTCAGACCAAGATGTCATTCTGAATGAAGTCATGTTGCAACTATCACTGCTGATCTTTGATATGTTTAATAATCACAGAATCACTATTGTGCCCAAGTCACTTTTAAAGATGGGGAGGGGGATGTGCCCAGTCTCTGTAGTAAGCTCAGAGGGGAGCCCCACAGCATGCTCTACCTGGAGGCCAAGTTAATATAGAATATAGATTATAGTGCTGTGTGTTATATTCCCATTATTGGATATTTCCCAATATACTAGAGGTGTTTGGGGCTGAAGAGTTTTTTCCTCAAAATCCATATGTTGAAACCCCAACCCTCGGTACCTCAAAATCTGACTGTATTGAAGATGGATGGACTGTATTTAAAGAAGTGATAAAGTTAAAATTAGGTTGTTACAGTGGACGCTGACCCAATCTGACTTATGTCCTTATAATAGAAAGAAATTTGGACACATAAAGAGACACCAGAGAGACTTAACAGCTTCCAGGCCATGGAGGAAACTGGAAGTCCCCACTCCCTCCTAACAAAAAGTAAAGAGTTGAACAAATTGAAAAATCAGCAACTCTACTTAGATCTGTTAGAAAAGCAAGGTCATGAGGCAAACCACTGCCCCCCAATACTAAAGGGCAATAAACCACAGTTGGAAGTGACTGTACAAGCATCAGAACCACACTCGGATATGGCAAGGATGTTGGAATTATCAGACCAGGAATTTAAAACAACTATGACTAAGATGATAAGGCATCTGTAGATACAGGAGACAGCAGACAAGAACAGATGGGAAATGTGGGCAGAGAGACGGAGATTCTAAGAAAGAACCAAAAAGAAATGCTGGGATTAAAAACACTGTACTAGAAATGAAGAATGCTTTGGACAGCTTTTTAGTTGACTAGACACAGCTGAAGAAAGAATGTGTCAGCTTGAGAATATATCCATAGAATCCTTGAAAACTCAAAAGCAAAAAGAAAACCAAACAGCATATCCAGGAACTGTGGGACAACTACAAAAGGCATAAAATGCACATAATGGGAACTCCATAAGGACAAGAAAGAGAGAAAGGAACAGAAGAAATATTTGAAACAATAGTAAATGAGAATTTTCCTAAATTAATGTCAGACACCAAACCACAGATTCAGGAAGCTAAAAAAAAAAAAAAAAAAAAAACAACCCTCCACCTCAGCATATTGTTTTAAAACTACAGAAAATCAAAGATCCAAAAAAAAAAAAAATCTTGAAACAAGCCAGAGGAAAACATATCTTACTTAGGAAGAAACAAAGATAAGAAATGCATCTACCTTTTCCTCGGAAATCATGCAAGCAAGAAGAGAATAGAGTAAAATATTTAAAATACTGAGAGAAAAAAACCCCACTAACTTAGTTTCTGTAGTCTTCAAAATTATTCTGCATAAGTGGAGAAATGTAATCTTTCTCAAAAAATAACTTAGGGAGTTTGTTTCTTGCGGATCTGCCTTGAAAAAATGTTAAATGCAATTCTTTAGAGAAAAGAAAAAATGGTAAATTTCGGAAACTTGGATCTACATAAAGAAAGAAAAGGCATCAAAAAAATAATAAGTAGAGGTAAAATTTTTAAAAATTAATTGTTTATTCTTGATTAACAAGTTAATATTTTGCCAAGACTAATAAAGCATTTAAAGCACACTTCAATATATATGTATGTATTTGTATATATGAATATATAGTATATATAAGTATATATGAAGTGAAATGAATGACAGCAATGATCCAAGGAACAAGAGAGAGAAATTAGGATTATTTTGTTACTATAAGATCTCATACTATCTGTGAAGTAGTACAGTATTACCTGAAAGTTTATTTGCATTAGTTGTAAATGTGTATTGCAAACTCTAGGACAACCTTTTTTTTCAATAAAAAAAGGAAGTGCAACTTTTATGCTAAAAAAGGGGAGAAAATGGAATAAAAATGGATTATATGATCATTTAATCAAATAAAAACATAAACGTCAGAAAAATGTAGAAGACAAAAATAGGTACAAAGAAGGATGGCAAAAAAATGATACCAGATGTGGTAGGTAGTAATATAACTATATGAAAAATCACTTTCAATGTCAATTGTCTAAGTGCAGCCATTGTGAAAAATAGTATGGAGTTTCGTCAAAAAACTAAAAAATAGAACTACCACATAATCCATCACTGCTACTCATAGGTATATATCTGAAGAAAACAAAAAGATTAGTTTGAAAAGATACATGCACCCCAGTGTTCATAGCAACATTATCACAACAGCCAAGATATGAAAGCAACTTAAGTGCCTACCAACAGAAGAATGAATAAAGAAGATGTGGTATGTATATATATAATGGAATAATATTCATCCATAAAAAATGAAATGTTGCCATCTGCAACAACATGGATGAACTTGGCGGGTATTATGTTCAGTAAAATAAATCAGAGAAAGACAAATACTGCATGTTATCACTTATATGTGAAATCTGAAAAATGAAACAAACCAATGAATATAGCAAAACAGAAACAGACTGATAGATACAGAGAACAAACTAGTGGTCTCCAATAAGGAGAGAGAAGGGGGAGGAGCAAGATAGGTGTAAGTGATTAAGAGGTACAAACTACTATGTATAAAATAAATAAACTATGAGGATATATTGGAAAGTCCAAGGAATATAGCCAATATTTCATAATAACTTAAAATGGAGTATAATCTATAAAAACTTTGAATCACTATGTACTCACCTGAAACCAATAAAATATTGTAAATCAACCATACCTCAATAAAAAAGAAAAGAGAGAGATTGTGAAAGTGAATCAAGAAACAAGACAGAACTATATGTTGTTTATTATAGGAATCCTCTTTAAATATAAAGACATATATAGATTAAAAGTAAATGAATGGAGAAATATATACCATGCTAACACTAACCAAAAAAAGCAGGAGTAACTATTATTATTTCAGAAAGACTATACTTCAGAGCAAAGGAAGTTATCTGAGATAGAGAAGCATTATATAATCATAAAGAGGCCAGTTCTCCAAGGAGACATAATAATCCTCAACATGTTTGTGCTCGACAAACAGAACATCAAAATACAGGAGGCAAAAACTGAAGGAACTGGAAGGAGAAATAGATGAATCCACTGCTATAGTTAGAAACTTCAACAATTTCTGTCAGAAACTGACAGATCCAGCATGGCAAAGTTCAGTAAAGACATAGCTGAACTCAGCATCACCACCAATCAGTTGGATATGATGGACATCTATTACAGCCAACAGTGGCAAAATACACATTCTTCTTAAGCTCATGTACATTCACCACGATAGACCAACTTCAAGACAGTGTGGTATTGGTGAAAGAACAGGTGAATAAATCAATAGTACGGAATAGAGAGCCTGGAAATAGACCCCTATGAATATAGTCAACAGATCTTTGACAAAAAAGCAAAGGCAACATAGTGGAGAAAAGATAGTCTTTTCAAAAAATGGTGCCAGAACAACTGGCCATGCAAACAAGTGAAGTGTAAAAATAGACCTTACAAAAATTAATAAATATTAATTTATTTTCAAATTTATTTATTAATTAATTAATTAATTAATTTTATTCACAAAAATTAACTCAAAATGAATCACAAAAATGTAAAACACAAGACTATAAAACTCTAAGAAGATAATGTGAGAACCTCTTGATGCCCTTGAGTGTGATGGTGACTTTTTAGATGCAACTTTAAGGCATGATCCATGAAAAAAAGAACTGATAAGCTGGATTTCATCAAAATTATACATTTCTGCTCTGCCAAAGACACTGTCAAGAGAATGAAGAGACAAGCCATAGGCTAGGAGAAAATACTTGCCAAAAAACATTATCTGACAAAAGAATGTTCTCCAGAATGTACAAAGAACACTTAACACTCAACAATGAGACTACAAACAACCCTATTAAAAAATGGGCCAAAGGCCTTAACAGACATCTCTCCAAAAAAGATATGCAGATGGAAAACATACATATAAAAAAAGTTCCATACCGTATATCATCAGGGAAATGCAAATTAAAACAACGATCAGATATTACTTATTAGAATAACCAAAATCCAGAACACTGACAACACCAAATGCTAGTGAAGATGTGAAACAATAGGACTCTCATTTATTTCTGGTGAGAATGCAAAATGGTACAGCCGTTAGTTTTGGAAGACAGTGTGTCGTTTCTTACAAAACTAAACACTCTTATCATTAATCCAGCAATCATGCTCCTTGATATTTACCTGAAAGAGTTGAACATTTAGGTCCACATATAAACCTACTCATGGATGTCAAACGTGGAAGCAACCAAAAAGTCTTGTAGTAGGTGGTATAGCCAGAAAACAGAATATTATTCAAAACTAAAAATAATGAACTATCAAGCCATGAAAAGACATAGAGTAGCCTTAAATGCATGTTACTATGTGGAAGAAGTCAATTTTAAAAGGCTACATATTGTATGATTCCAGCTATTTGATATTCTGGAAAAGGCCAAACTGTGGAGAAAGTAAAAAGCACAGTGGATGCCAGTGGCTAAGGGGGAGGGAGGTACAAATTGGCGGAGCACAGAGGATTTTTAGTCAGTAAAAATACATGTTCTTATACATTTTTCTAAGCACATGTAACATACAACCCCAAGGGTGAAACGTAATGCAAGTTATGGATTTTGGGTGATGATTATATGTCAGTGCAGATTCACCAATGGTAACAAATGTACTGCTTGGGTGGGGGATGCTGATAATACAGGACATTATGCATGTGTGAGAGGAAGAGGTATATTGGAAATTTTTATACTTTCTGCTCATTTCTTTGTGGTTCTGAAATTGATCCAAAAGTAAAATTTATTTTTAAAATAGCTGAAAAAGAGAAACACCAGGGGCAGGCACACACAGAAAAAAGACCATGTGTGAACACAGGGAGAAGGTGGCCATCTGCAAACCAAGGAGAGAGGACTCGGAAGGAACTGAAGGTGCTAACACACTGAACTTGGACATCTAGCCTCTTGAATGGTGAGAAAATAAGTTGGTGTTGTTTAAGCCACCTAGACTGTGGAATTTTGTTATGACAGCTCAACCAAAGTGACACAGGGGTTACAGCCCACCCACAGAGCTACTTTCTAGCCGTCACGCTGGGCGTTCCTCATTGCTTACAATCGGTACTTAACCTGTTCAGACTTCCTTGCCAGATTTCTTTCTTCTTAGTGAATTTCATGCTTGGGGATCTGTTATTATATATATTTTTTAATTTGTTTAAAAGTTTCTTTTCATTAAAGTTTCAACTTAAAAAATAAAACCCAGCTCATCGTTAAGCCTTTCTGCCCAATTTTCTCGAATATATTTTTTTGTAATTATATTTGTCACATACCTATATAGAAATACAGAGATTATAAGTATATAGCTTTAAATTTTAGCCAAGTTTACACACCAAAGTACAAGCACCTAGATTTAGAAGCAGAACATAATCAGGACCTCAGAAGTTTTCCTGAGACCTCTCCCAGTCATCAGCTCTTTTCCCAAGAGTAACCATTATCTGATTTCTAATAATGTGGATTGTATTTGTCTACTCTTGAACTTAATATAAATGGAATTATAGAGCATGTATTCCAATGTGTGGATTTTTTTGAATCAACATTCTGCTGTGAAATTTGCATGATACTGTATTTGGCTGCAGTTTATCTGATTGGTAAAATTGCGTTATTTTATAAATGTATTGTAATTGATTTATCCATTCTACTGTTGACAGACTTTGTAATTGTTTTCAGTTTATGGTTATTATGAATAGTGCTGCTATGAAAATTGCTGGGTCATTAGGTACACATACTCTGCTTTGGCTGATGCTGCTAAACAGTTTGCTAAAGTGTGTTAACAGCTCATATTTATACTGCATTGTATGAGAGTTCTAAGTCGATTCAAATTCTGCCAATACTTGGTTGTGACAATCTTTTTTAATTTTAGCCATTCTGGTGTTGTGTGGTGTTAACTGTGATTTTAATTTGCATTTCTCTGATAACTGATAAAGTTGAGCATATTTTCATATGTTTGCTACTTTATTTTGGGACATACTTGTTCAAATTTTCCACATTAAAAAAAATTAGTTGTCTACCTTTATTTTTTTATTTGTAGGAGATCTTCATATATGGTGAATAGGAATCCATTGCTGGATATTTGTATTGAAAATAACTATTGCTGCTTTGCAGGTTGCCTTTTGTCTTCCTTAATGATGTCTTCTGGTAATGTGAAGTTCTCAATTCTAATGTCTATTTTACCCACCTTTCCTTCTATTTGTATCCTGTATAAGAAAAATTTCTCACTCCAACTTATTAAGAGGTTCCCCTAAGTTTTCTTTCAAAATGTATTCATTATTAATTCATTTATTCACTCTTCAATTAATTTTTACTGTAATATTCAGATCTATAATCATTCTGGATTTGATTTTGTGTGTGGTGTTAGGAGGTTGAGATTTCATTTTTTTCCAAATAGATCTCCAATTGACCCAGGGCCAATTTATTAAAAAGATAAATCTTATCCCCACTGTATTGCAGCATCACTTGTTTTCACTTTTGTTGTAATTGAATGTAGATATTTTTCTGGACTCTTTATGTCATTCTTTTTGCATTTTTTTCCCCTTTTTAATGCCAAAACCATAGTTTTGACATACGATAGTGTAAGTTCTTAACCTTCATTCCTTTTCTTCAGGATGCATTGGCAATTTTCAAAGCTTTGTATGTCCCTCTAAATACGAGAATTAGAATTACCTTGTCAACCTTCACAAAACATCATCCTAGGATTTTAACTGGGCTCACAGAGAATCTATCGATCAAATAAAGAATTGCTGTCTTTAAAACATTTAGCCATCTGACTTATGACTATGACTTACCTTTCATTTATTTAGATCTTTACTCCCTTCCAGTGGCATTTTACGGTTTTCGAGGTAGAGGGATGACACATCAGTTATTAAAGGGATTCGTACATTTCTGACCTTTTATGCTTTTGAAAACTGCATTATTTTAAAATGTTTATTCTTGGATAGTTTGTTGCTAGTGTGTACATATACAACTTTTGTGTATTTAGCTTGTGTACAGTACCCTTGCTAAACTCAGTTTTTATAGTTTGTATAGTCTTTGCAATATTTACATACATAATCATGTTCTCTGGAGCAATGACATTTAATTCCATGTTTTCCAAATCCAATGTCTTTTATTTTATTTTCTTGCTTTATTTCACTGACTAGGCCTTCCAGTGTGACACTGAGTTGCCATGGTGATATTTAGCATCCTTGTCTTATGACTGCTCTCAGGGGAAAGTTTTCAATAATTCATCACTAAGTATGATGTTTTCTGTAGATTTTTTGTAGACTTACGACATATTAGATTAAGAGAAGACCATTCTATATCTAATTTGTAACTTTTTAAAACCATAAATAGATACTCATTTCCACCAAGTGCTTTTTCTACTTCTATTAAGATGTTCATGATTGTTTTATCTTTTCCCTCTTAGTAAATTGCATTATATTTATGAGTTTTTAATATTAAATGCATACACACATCCCTGGGTAAGTGAATGATCCTTTTTATATATTATTGGATTGAATTAGCTAGTAATTTGCTTAAAAATCTTTGGAAAGTATGTTAGAGAGATTGGTCCAAATTTTTCTTTCTTAAAATGTCATTGTCAGATTTTATTATTAATGTTATCTAGTTCCATAAAGAGATCTGTGAAGTATTTTCTGTCTTCTGGAAGAATTTATGTAAGACTGTGTTGTTTCTTACTGTATTTAAAAAAAATCTGTTACTGTTGCCCCCAGCCCTGAGTGTGCATGCACACATGCACGTACTCACACACACACACAATCTGGTGTGATCATGAACGTCAGTGTTGATATGGTTAACATGTCACTTCCGTCTCTTCACTTTTACCCCAAGTCTGTTTCTCTAGCTTAGTGTAAATCAATGAACGCAGATAAGTATGAAGCACAAGAAGGAATTTGTCCAACGTTGCACACTAGACATATTCTGGTAACAGTATTACACTCTTTGGATTCCTTGGTATTTTTAATCAACACCACATAGTTCAGTACTTTCTCTCTTTTATTTTTAATCTTTACTTTCTAATGTATGTTGAGTTTTTTCATGACCAGACTGAAAGTTTCTTGAGAGCAGAAGCAATATTACATTGTCTGTCTGAATTAAAATATACATTGAAGACACACTATCTGTCTACTCAGTGATTACTGCAATTATGAATTTGGTCTTTATCTTTCACACACATATTTTCATGTTAATTATTTCTGCATGTATAAAAATGCAATATAGAGTCTTGGTTTTCATAATTTCAATCTTCATATAAACGGTATCATGCTATGTATATTTTTCTATTAAGACAATTTTCTTTTTCCTCCAAATATTATTACAAAGCATAATCCTCCTCTGACTACACTGGACTATTTCCACTTCCCAGTACCACCACCCTGGTGCAAAGCACAGCCGTATTTCCAGTAGAGTATTGCAACCGTCTCTTAACTGGTCGCCCTTATATTTCTGCCCCTACTTCTGCTTTGTGATGTATTTATAATAGGAATTAGATAATTTTCCAAACCTCCAAACACTCCTTCCTCAGTGAGGCTATTTTTGACCAGCTTATTTACAACTGTAACTTTCCTGGTACTTCACCCCACGCCATCTCCGCTGGAGCGCCCTATCCCACTCCTCATCCTTCCCATCTTTTGACAGTCCTAGAATCCTGCGTATTTGTATTTTGTATTTTGTTTGTTTGCTGACTGGTTGTTTGTTTTCCTCTGCCAAGAGAATATGTCTCATTAAGAGTAGAAGTTTTTGACTTTCAATACTATATCCTGGGCATCTAAAATGGTGCTTGCAGTGTAACTTCTCAAAAAATATTGACAGGATGTTCAAAGAATGTATTCTGTAACTTTCTTCATTTCTTCAACCTCACATTCTTGGTGTACCTGAAGATAATGTGAATCTATTCATTCGCTTGAACTGATGCTGTATGATGTGTATTACTACATGGTATGAAGATACTGGACTTCCTTGATCTGGTTTCCTTTTGACAGATATTGAGTTTGTTTGAAGACTGTGCATCACTCTGCACATTTTTAAGTTGACATCTGTTTTTTTAATCCAAAGTTAAGAATTGCAAAGAATACATGTTTCAGCTTATTCTGTGTTGTATTTGTGCTTTAAATATATTTTGGTCAAAACCTTAGAGCATATTTGGCTCATCTGATTTATGGGAAATGTTTATCAGCTAACTAAAATGGCAAACTGGTCTTTGTTGTCAAAACAAACAGATATCAGACTTATTTTCTGTCAGAAATATGTGGCTTTATTTTTCAATTCAAATAAAGGTGCTTCATGCTTATCTCCATGACAACCAATTCACTTTGGAATTCCATTTCTAAGATAGATGGAAAGGAAAAAGAATAGATAAAAATGTAAAGACACAGAGCTTTACCTTGTTTTGTCACTAGGGTGAAATAAGGCATTGCACCCTTCAAAGTTTTTTAAGCAAATTTACTGCTTGCAGTCCCAGGACTCTCCCTCAAGAGTATGCATTCTTGAAATGTCTTTTTGGCACCAGGAGATTTTTTTCAGACCTTGGAAGCTCACCACTGTTAAGGTTCAGAAAAGAGAGAAGTATTCTTTCTTTTTGAAAAGGAATGATTATGAAAGAGGGTCGGGGCTGTTAAAGAGAATAGTCAGACTTCTCTTCGAAGGACTCCCATTTCTGAAAAGGGTACCATAGAAGGTTAGGATCTTAAGAATGGCTCCCATAAAACTGTTCATGCCTGCATATTCCTTTGAATGTCATTGTATACCCTCAACTGTATAAATACTGACGTATTTATACAGTTGAGGGTATAAAACTGCTCTACCATATACATTTGAGTTGAATACTTAAGTTGAAAAGTATGATCTGTCTTCAGCACTATTAAATATTATCAAGTAGTTTTTCAGATGTTGTACCCAATTTTCACTCTATAATTAGAGCATGAGATGGTCATTGTTTCACCTCCTTTTCTACACTGTCAGATTTTAAAATTTTCAATCATATGATATATATTCAACTTTATTGCATTGTAATTTAAATTTGTACTTTCCTTGTGAATTATGAGTTCAAGTTTTTTTTTAATATGTTTATGTCCTTTAGGGTTACCTATTCTGTGAATTGATGGTTCATATTCTTTGCCAAATTTTCTTTTGAATTACATGTTTTTTACTTTTTGATTTATTGTAATGTTTTACATACCCTCCATATTAATTTTTATCTGTTACACATATTGCAAAAATTTTCTCCCAGACTATGGCTATCTTCTTTTTTTCAGGAAACCTTTATATTAGAACAGCTTTAGATTCATAAAAAATGTTGCAAAAAAATGTATACAAAAATATCCTGTACACCCTACTCCCAATTCCCCCTATTATTAATATCTTATATTGAAATTGTACACTTGTCACAATCAATGAATCAATAGTATATGTTATCATTAAGTAAATTTCATACTTCATTCAAATTTCCTTACTAAACTCCTTTTTCTGTTCCAGGATCCCACCTGTTCCTTTTCTGTTCCAGGATATCACATTGATTTAGTCATTGTGTCTTTTTAGGATCTTCTTGGCTGTGAGATTTTCTCAGGTTTTCCTTGGTTTTGATGACTTAAATAATTTTAAGGCATATTGATCATATATTCTTCAAATGGAATTCATGTGATGTTTTTCAAATGGTTATGCTGGGGTTAAGGGTTTTGGGGTGGAAAATCAGATGAAATGTGCCACTCTCACCGCATCATATGAAAATTACATACTATTAACATAACTTACCATTGTTACCATCGATGCCAGTCATCTGACGGAGGTAGTGTTTGTCCAGTTTCTCCATTGTCAAGTAACCCCTTTTTTTCTCCCTTTCCATATTCTACTGTTTCAAAGGATGTCACTACAGACAGTCTGCACTTAAGTAGTGGTAAATTATATTCCACCTCCTCAAGGACAGAATTTATACTTGAGATCATCACAGGTATATATATATATTAACTTTGTATATACATGGGTCTGTGTCTGGTCTTCCTTTCCTATTCAATGTGTCTCTTTGTTTATCACATCAATATTACATTGCCAATTTTTATAGAAACATAATAAGTTTGTTTCTAGTGAGCAAGTACCCATACTTTGTTCTTCAGAATTGTCTGAGCTATTCTTGGTTCTTCTCTCACACACATGAATGTTAGCATCAGCTTGTCAAATTCTACAGGATTTCTTGTTAGGAAATTGATTTGAAAAGTATTGAATTCTTCTTTTTCCTTTTTGAATAAAATCCTTTATTTCCATTAAATACTATCATGGATCATGACGATGCATAAAAATGTTTTTTAATTTTGTATGTTCACATTATGTACAGGAATATAGATGAACTTTTATATTAGTCTAATGATTAATTTAATTTACCTAAAATTATCTATGTGTGCAATCATATTATTTATAAATTATGAAAATTTGGCCTCTTCCATACTAATGCACATGTAGTATTATTTATTTATTTATTTTTATTTCGTTGCATTAACTAGAATTTCCAGTAAAGTAGTCAACCTTGGTATTTAATATCCAAATATATGGGGGTTTTAGAGGTAACTTTCTGTTATTAATTTCTAAATTAATTACATCATGATACAGGAACATACTCTGTATTATTTCACTCCTTTAATAATTGAGACTTGTCTTATAGCCTAGCATAAGCATACATTCTATCTTGGGGCATATTCCCTGTGCTCTTGAAAAGAATCTGCACTTACCAGCTGCTGGGTTGGTGGAGTGTTCCCTGAATGACAATTAGGTAAGTTGGTTGACAATGTTTTTAAACCATTTACATGTCTATTGATTTTCCGTCTTGCTTGTTTTATCAGTTACTGAGGGAGGAAGTTGAAATGTTCACCTACAATTGTGGATTTATTTATTTCCTCCTTCAGTTTTGTCAGGTTTTTCCTCAGATATTTGAAACTCTGTATTTGACTGTCTACCCTTTTAAGATTGTTTTGTCTCCTTTATTATTATGAAGAATCTCTTTTTCCGTGGTAGTAGTTCTCATTCTGATGTACACGTTGAGTATATTAATATAGCCAATCTAGCCTTCTTACAGTGAGTGTTTGCACAGTATATTTCTTTGCATCTGTGTCTGTAGTGTCTATCTATATCTGAATTTAAACATGAAGTTAGTTTCTATAGATGAAGAATAATTAGGTTTTGCTTTGTTTTTAGCCTAACAATCTCTTCCTTTTAACTGCAGTGTTTTTTCTTCTTACATTTGGTGAAACTATGATTATTATGACTGCAATCTTGTTATTTATTTTCTATTTGTTCTACTTATATTTTTTTCTGTTTGGGGGCTTTTTTTTTTCTGTCTTTTGTCTTTTTCTGCCTCTTGTTTTAGAGTGTTTTAATGAATCTCTTATTTCCACTGCTGGCTTATTAGCCATACCTCTTTGTTTTATACTTTCAGGGGTTGCTCTAGGATGTAGAGTTGTATGTTTAATTTGTTACAGTCTACCTTCAAATATGATACCTCATTACATAGAATACAGAAAACTTACAACAGTTCTTTGTTCTTTCCCCCTCATATCCCTTTAGGCTATTTTTGTATGTACAAGCTATGTTACAAATTGCACAAAAACATTGGTATTATTTTTTGCTTTAATCAATCAGTTATGTTCTGAAGAAAGTTTTAAGTGAGGAAGTGAGAGTCTTCTATGATTGCCCACATGTTTACTCTTTCTGGCTCTCTTTACTCCACCATGTAGATTGCTTTCCATCTAGAACTGTTTTCTTTCTGTTTCAGGACCCTTCTGTCACATTTTTTCAAGTGAAGACTTGGTGACCAAAAATTCTCTCAGCTTTGGTTTATCTGAAAAATGCATTTCATCTTTATTTTTCAAATATTTAAAAATTATTATTCAGTATTATATTCATACATTATTATTATTTTAGCAACTTATAGATGCCATTCCATTGTTTCCTGGATTGTTGATATTTTCATAATAAATCTTTTATCATTTTAATTTTTTCCTCTGTATATAATGTATCTTTTTCTTGGTCATTTTTAAGAGTTTCTCCTTATCAGTGGTTTTCAGGAACTTGATTATGTGTGGCTTAGTGTGTTTTTGTTTGTGTTCATCCTTCTTAGAGTTCAGTCTGCTTCTTAGATCCGTAATGTTTTGGTTGTCGTCGTTGAGGTATACCTAATGTACAATATTATATAAGTTTCAAGTGCACAACATAGTGATTCGTAATTTTAAATGTTATATTCCATTTATAGTTGTTACATAATACTCACTATATTCCATGTGTTGTACAATATATGCTTGTAGCTTATTGGCTCTGTAAGTAATAGTTTGCACCTGTTAATCCTCTGCCCTTCCCTTTCCCTGTCCCCGTCCCTGTCCCTGCTGGTAACCCTAGTTTGTTCTCTACGTCTGTGAGTCTGCTTCTTTTTTGTTACATTCACTAGCTTATTTTTTTGGATGCCACATCTAAGTGATGTCATACAGCATTTGTCTCTCTCTCTATGACTTATTTTACTTAGCATCATACTCTCCAAGGCCGGTGGATCTGTAAGTTTATCTTGTCATTAAACTTGAAAAAATTTTAGTCATTACTTCAGATATTTTTTCCTGTCCTCACATGCTCCTTTCCTTTGACAGCTTAATTTGTACATGTGTTAGAGCAGTTCATTTTTCTCAAGGTTACTGAGCTTCTGGGCTTGTTGCTGTCATCATCATTCGGATATATTTTTTATTTTGAGCTTCATTTGAAAATTTCTATTGCTATTTTTTACAAGTTCACTGATATTTTTCTTCTGAAGTGTTTATTGTGCTGTTAACACTATTCAGTGATATTTTAATTTTAGGTATTTTGTATTCCATCTCTAGTAGCTCCATTTGAGTCTTTGTAAAATCTTCTATTTTTCTGCACATTATGATTATGTTCCTCTTTAATTCTTTGAATATACTGATCAACATCTTTTGGGCTATTATGGCCATCATTTCTGATTTTGCTTTCATCAGTTGATGTCTTTTCTGGTTGTGTCAATTTTTTGTTTGTTTTTAAGATTTTAGGGTAGACCTAGCGTAGGATTTATTCTCAGCCAGGTTTAGCCCTGCTAATGAGTCGTCACCCTCCGAGTTCTCAAATGAATGCTCCATGTAGTCAGCGCAGTCTCCCCAACCTGGCTTGTGGAGACTTGAATGATTTCTTGCTTTATGTGAGCTCTGGGAACTATTTGCTTTGTGTGTACCCTGTGATTATTCTTTTTCTTTAAATTTTTCTTTTTTTTTTTTTTTTTGCTTAACTCCATAGAGTTCCTACATAGGTATGTGCAAAGTAACATTTATTAAAATACTCAAGAGGGCTCTATGCAGATTTATGAAGCTCTTTCTACATATCTCTCTCCTTTTTCATACAATGCCTTGAAAAGTCTTGCCTCTTTGACTTCCCTAAAAGCTGATTGTCTGTCTTCTCATTTTGGTGAGACCTCTGGTGTCTGTCTGAGTTCTCCCTCCCTGCACAATGGTCTGGAAACTCTCTAGGCAGAAACCTGGGCGAATCATAAAGCTCATTGTATTTGATTTTTCTTTCTTCTCAGGAATCATTCCTGTGATGCTCGGTGTTAAACTATTGCTTTACATATTTTGTTCAGTTTCCTAGTTGTTTATGAGGAGAGAGTAAGTTTGTACCTACTTCCTCTCCCGTGTCCAGACGTGGAAGACCACCTCAGAGGGTTCAAAATTGCTTGTTGTTGTTTCTGTTGACATTGCTCTCATGGATGGTTTAGATACGACTTTCTCGTCTCTGCCATAGTTTGTATTTGATAACTCATAATAAAATGGTTAGTTTTAGCTAAAAAATCCAAAACGTTTTGTGAGAATTTTATTCTTTATTGTGGGTTTGTGATTAAGCTTAACAAGGCTCTTATCTACGGAAGCTAAGCAGTGCCTATTTGGGGGTATATATTAGCTAATTTTCAAGCTTCTTTTTAAATTGAACGTCTATAGACTGTCATACAAGCAGCTTTTACTCTAACTCCAACTTCCAGAATGAGAAAATCAAGAATTGTGAGAGAGATTCTTTTACATCTGGCCTTCATTGTATTCTGCCAGAGATCTAAAAGCAAATACATTTTCAACACCGTAGTTGGTACTGGAATTTAAGCACCAAATGGTGCCTCAGTGTCTGAGGAGATGTAGCTTAGGCTATTTCTAAAAACATATAAATTTTCTTTTGCTTTGCAGAATGTTGAGTTAAAAAAAAAAATCTGGAGTTTCAATTGTTCCCTAGTAGAAACTCTAGTTTAATGTAACTATTACAAATAAACATCCCAAGACTAAAAACTATTTTAAATAGATGGCAATATCTTGTGGCAGAATCTCATGCTAGTATAATTAAAATGGACACTGTTTTCATAGACAAAAATCTATTTTAAAATTATACCTATGAAACAGCTAAGGGAGAATGGTAAACATAAGATCATTCTGTTACTTCCCTTGACATTTAAAAAGTGTTGTTTTTTAAAATATACTTTACTTAGGTCCTGAAATAATTTTTTAAAATGTACACAGTTTGACTTTCAAAGGTCATGAGCAAGTATAAATATATCCATTTTAGTGCAAGAAAAAGCTTTCAGTTATGCTTAGTCACAATCTCACCTGTATGACACCATCCTCCTCTGAGGTGGAAAATTAAAGTATACCTAAAAATTTCAAGTAGCTACTCATTTCCTGAAATAGAAAAAAAATGGAAAACATTCAAGTTAGGTAAATTGTGTTCAAAGACGAAGAGCCAAAACCTAATTTGAGTTGGAGGATGGGAGCAAATGCTATTGGATGCTTTTTGGACTTGGTAGCATAAGTCTACTTGCATTAAGAGGGCTCCTATTCATTTGGATTCAGTGTCTCAGATCCCTTTGGTAACAAAAGATATAGTCCAGTGAGGCAGGAGAAGAAGGAGAAAAAGGAGAAAGAGAAGGAGAAGGAAAGGGGAAGGGGAAGGGGATGAAGAGGAAGAGGAAGAAGAAGAAACAATAACCCCACAAACACAAATAATAAACAAACAAAAACAAAAACAACTACAAAAAAGTAGCACAGAAAATGTACTGAGAAGTAAGCAGCAAGACCTCTGAAATAAATTTCTACACTGAATAATAAATTTCTTTTGACCCCTAGAGTAATTTTTAAAATTTCATAATAATGTTGATTACGAGTGAGTTTTTGGCTTGCTGTCTGATTTTGGGTGATGTGGGAGCGAGAAGAGGCCTCAGAAGCAATACTGGTTTATATACAGGAATATTAAAGAAGACACTGTGGTGCTGAGTCCTTAATTCAGAATAGCATAAAGAATTTGAAGATTACCTCAAAGGGCATTCAAAACCATGTATTTGAAATCCATGCTATGAAAGTAGGTACTTTCTGAAGGGACAAAGTTTTCATGTGAAGTTTCTACTACTGAGATTTTCACTGAAAAGTAGTTTGAAATTTGATGGCAGAAAACGTGCAGACTGGCAGTATGTTCATTCTCTTGCTCCTCTGTGTTGGGAAACTAAAGGCAGTATGAGTTGCTTTCGTATTTGGTTGAAATGCCTCGAAAAAGCAAGCATTTTTAAGAGAGCTGCTTATCTGCTGCTTATTTCAACTATCTTGACTCTCCTATAATAGTTTGGCTTTTAATTTCTTCCAGCAGATACTTCATTCCCATATTCTTACCAGTCCCTACTAATCCTTCCAGTTCCAGACCACTAGACAGCTAAAAAAAACAAAAACAAAAACCTAACGATTCTATGTGAGACCCCTCTTGCTATATAATGAAAATGACTACCACTGTGATTCTGTTATACTCATAGGAGGATCCAGAAGGGGTGGTCACCTCTATTACAGCGTATCTTAGAGTTCTAAAATTGTAACACAGAGATTCAGCCTGAAGCCAAGGTCAGCTGTTTTCAAAACTATGCATTAATTTACCTGAGAAAGGTAATACATAATCATTGACGAAAATGAGGAAATTCAGACTTAGCCTTCTGTCCCATCTAACTTAACTTTCTCCAGCTAAGTTATTGCATAGCGGATGTGACAGACTGCAGAGGGGATGAATCTGGAACCCCACCAGCAGTCCTCAATAAAAACCAGACCCGTATACCTGCAAACGGTTTTGGGGCCTTAAATGCATGTTGAAAGAAAAGCATATTTATGCAGACAAGATGAGGAGAGACAAGCCATTGGATATAACTTTTATGAGTCCGTGGTTAAAATTCTTTAAGCTATATTGCACTCTTTTCCTTTATTCCCATTGACTTTGGAGTCAGTAGTCAGTTTTGAATAATAAATTCATTGGTGAAAAGAAAACAAATCAGCCTGCTTCAGTCACTGATAGAAAATGGCTACGGAGTATGGTGGGCAATTTCCTCCTCTTTACGTTAACAACAACGGAGCTCTTTACAGCAGAAGGATTTAAATTAGAAGGCAAACTTTGTGACCAAAAGAGTAAATTGGGCTTTTAAAAGCATGGTGGAAGCTTCTAACAAGATGTTTCCAAAACTATTAAGACTTCATACAGTAATAAATCTTTTGAAAATATAGGGACTAATACAGAGTTTCCAACTCTTTATTTTTTCTAAGTAAGTATGTTAAATAAAAGTAAAATCTATTTATTCAAAAATACTCATTGAAGGTCTATTCATGATCAGTCACTAATCAGTCAAAAATCTGGGAATACAATGGTGAATCTCCTTCCAGATGACCTTATAGTTTGCTTGTGATGAGGCACTCATCAAACACTAACAAATAAACTGCAAATGTAACTAGTGTCATAAAGAATATGCACACAAACAAAAAGAGTCTATTTGGCCATTTAAAAACTAAATATGAAGGAAAGACACATGGTCATCATCCTCATGGCTAACAGGTGTTGAGGACTTACTCTGCGTCAGGCACTGTTTTGAGAATGTTGTATATATAACATCATTTGATTCCCCACGGATTTTATATGAGGCGAGTGATTTTATATCCCTCTTTTAAGGATGTGGAAATGGAGACACAGAGTGATTACTTAATTTGCCCTTACTGTTACAGCTTGCCAACGATACAGCCTGAATGAAGGACACTTTCATAATTTTCTTAGTTTAGGCTTTATGCCAATCTTACAACATCATTCCTATTTTTTCCCTTTTAGTGGCAGAATGGTAAAAACTTGAGACCAGGGGTACTTGTGGACCAGTAAAGGAAAACCAGTCTTTAAAGGTGGCTTTTTGGGTGAAGATGCACTGGATCTGATGGTTTAACATGATTTTCTGCCCAAAGACAGAAGAGACTAGACTACATTTAGTGGACAATTCCATGTTTCTAATTTAGTTTTAAGTGCATCTTCAAAAATAATATATGGAACCTAATCTGACTCTAACGGTATTACATTTTGTGTTCTTTCCACTTCTTATAAATAAACAAAAAAGTAAAATGCCCTAAAGCAAAAGATACCATGATAAGACATGGAAAGCATCCCACGGTGCTTCTATTTCCAAGGCATTTTGGAATTTCCTTTGTTTAAGAAAGTTTTTGTTCTTTTACTTGTGTTGTTTGTTAAAGGGCAGCCAAGTGTGAATTATATAAGGAAATGTTTCATATCACTTGCAAATTTTACTGGCTTCAAGTATGGTTACAAAGATGAAAGGATGTTAAAAAGAAGAAAAAGCTCCGACACTTTTCCAGTAAACATTTAATTTTACTTTAATGGGAGTTATTGATGTGAAGGAAATGGAAATTGACTACCAAATTCCCAAGGATTAAGAACAATATAAGAAAAAGACATTTCAGTGGGGAGGATAGAGCTCAGTGGTAGAGTGCATGCTTAGTATGCGTGAGGTCCTGGGTTCAATCCCCAGAACCTCCCTTAAAATAAATAAATGAATAAATAAATAAATAAATCCTAATTACTTTTCCCTCCCCCCTCAAAAAGACACACACACACACACACACACACACACACACACACACACACACAAAAGAAAAGAAAAAAGGAAACAACATTCCGTTTCTATGGATCTGGGTTGAGTAAGTCCCCAACAGAACTTTCCTTTGATGGTCTTCAATTTTTCAGGCCATGTCTGGGGCCATGCTCACTTCTTAGCTCCAGCAAGGAGGACAGTAATGCTATATTCTCACCACCGTGGGAAACCACTTTTAGTCTCATCAACAAACCCCCACCAACCCTTATTTCTGGGAGACCTTGCGTAAATGACTGATTTTCCCAACTGAGATTGGCTGTGATGATAATTGGTAGTGATGACGTGGTAAAGATATGGACCAGGGACCCAAAGTCTGGCCTTACAAAACGTAACTACATAAAGTGTTCTCTTTGCTGCTTTCGCAGGCAGTGAATGTGCAAGTTTATCAGGCAAAGCCCAAGAAGGCGGGCTGGCAGGTCAGATGTATCCTATTGTTACGGTCTCTTTCTGTATTTGTATTTGCTATGGACTACAAACCACGATGATGCAATAAAGGGCTGGGGCCATGAATTCCAACTGGCTGGGCATCGCTATTTCAAGGAGGGGGCAAGTCCAACTGTAATGAATTCAGATGACAAAAATGATTTCAGTTTCGCAGCATTTCTCTGCTCCCTGGGAACCTGTGAAAGATAAGTGAGTGGGCACCTGTCAGAAATCCAGACATACCTGCAACATGGAAATAGAACATGAAGCTTTAAATCAAGGCAGATGTTAGACCAATAAAAATGTTGGTCACACTCACTGGTGAAAAAATATTAATTAACTTGGAAAATTAGATAAAATGTATTTCTGGAAAAGATGTGAAACTGCTCAA
Source organism: Vicugna pacos (assembly GCF_048564905.1). Lineage (NCBI taxonomy): Eukaryota > Metazoa > Chordata > Mammalia > Artiodactyla > Camelidae > Vicugna > Vicugna pacos. The sequence goes on from NC_132995.1 coordinate 72,798,409, forward strand.
ATATCTTCCTTTGTGCTTATTTGTATCTGCATGAATATAAAATGCCATTGGTTCCTCATCTTTAATACCTAGGGGATTTATAAGCATATTGCTTCAATAAAACTTGGTTCATCTGTACAGTACGTGGATCAGATATGCATATTTAATTACTCTGAAAGTAATTTACTCGTACAGATGGTGGTATTAGAGGGTCTTACTTCAATTTAAATTACTTTCATTGGAGAAAAAACAAGTGTTCCTTGGCTATGATTTCCAAGTAAAAATTTAACTTTTATAACACACGGAATATACCTGCCTGGAGTAATTATCCATGAATAATCCCACACATGCAAAATAAACATTACTGTAAAACTCTGAATCAACTCACAGGGACCAGTATCATAACAAGAGAATTCAAGATTCTTTCAGATGCAAAGCTTAGGGTGCAGTAAACTCTAAACCTGCAGCCAAAGGATATAAATGAGCTTAGGAAAAAGCAAAAGGATCTAATTTGTAGCTGAAAGCAACGCGCAGCCTCCTCGGTTGAGCACTGGGACCTCGCTGATTCGTTCATTAAAGCCCCTCTCATCCCTCCTTCCTGCGTGAAACTTGAAGACAATTAGGAAATAATATGTGAGCCACATCCCTAGCAGACCTTGGAGAATCGCATGGACCTGTGTGTCCCCTCGCAGGGATGTCAGTCACTTTGTACTGCCCTCTCTAGAATAAAGAAAAGGCTACCTTCCCATCACAGCTTGGTGCCTCTGAGATGCAGCGTTCATCCTGTAGAAACAAGCACTCAAATAAAAATCATCTCTTTCAAAGGAAAGCCAGTCAGAACAAAAGACAAATGGCTTGTAGCAGGTTGTATTGATCATCCCACAGTAGCTGGGTATTAAAAATTGGGAAAATATAAATGCTTTTGCAAAAAGATATTGTTTTCTCTTATAAGATTATAAAAATGTGCCCATGTGTTTGTTCATTCTTCTTTGCAAGTATTTCTTTATTAAAGCACTGCATCTCAGAGGCAGCACATGTACCATCCACTACTCTGGTTGCTATGTTAAGTAGTCATGTTTTATTGAAAAGTAAATGGCCCCACCCACATGAATGGCTCCCAAGTAACCCTCCCCTAGTTTTTTGTTTTTGAGACATCCTGATTTTTTAAATTTTTTTTTAGGTAAACGTGAATGTCCTACTTATTTAGAGCATGACAAAATCTCTCTATCTTCTCTCAAATCTATCTGTTAAAATGACACTATTCATCACGGTCCATGAGGAACAAACAAAGAGTCCAATATGATAAACAGAAAGAAAGGGAAGAAGACAACACAAGTGTATGTTATATTGCAAACAAAAATAAATATTTTATAGTTTATATATGTTACAGTTTATAATGTATTTTGTATACTTTGATAATCTTTGCTTTGTTGGTCAAGTCATATCAACCTTAAAAGTCTTTATGGTTACACACACACACACACATATATACACACACACACACTCTTATACACAAAGTAAGTGTATACTCTAAAATACTTTGGGGGTTATATTGCAAGATTCATTTTATACACTGAAGTGAGAATACAGACAGAAAAACATTTTGGTGGTGGTGGTGTGTGCATGCTTGTGGACTCCATCATAAGGTATCTCTACAATGTGAAGCCATTTCCACGAAGCAGATGTTCAGACATGCTGTACTATGTGTATATATCCTTGAGGTGTGTTGTGTGTGTGTTTGTGTGTATGAGAGAGAGAGAGAGAGAAAGAGAGAGAGAGAGAGGGAGAATTTGTCGTGTGTCTCCAGACGAATGGCCAGTCCGGAGACTTTGAAGCAAAGTGGGCTTTAAGTGAGGTCTGTTCTCACTTCAGTTCAAGTTATGCCTGTTTGGTGTGGGTATTACAAAAAAAAAAAAAAAGAAAATCTCCACCAGAAATGCTTTGCCAAAAATGCCTGGCTTATGAATACAAAGTCTCCAGTGACAGCGAAAAAAATTCTTGGAATAAGAAGCCTCCAATTGATCCACAGCATCCACAGCATCCAGTTTCTTTAACAAATTCAGCTAACGATTTCTTACCTCTGCCATTTTCCTTTCTTTTTCTTTTTCTTTTTCTTCTTTTTCCTTTCTCTGGTTTATCTGCCTCAAATTTGGCCTGCAAATGACTAAGCTAGATTGCTCACTTGGGCCTCGTATCTATGACGTGGTGCACAAGCCTTCCTGTCATTTGGAGTTAGCTGAATTGTTATTTTCTCACCAAGACTGGAAAACTACTACCATTTCAAAGAAAAGGAAAATGCAGGGCAAGGTGAGAAGAAAAGATAACGGAGTGCAGAGAGATGGGAAAGGTGTTTCTTAATTATGCTGTGGACTCTCTGATGGGTCCTTTTCCTACCTTGCCCTGCAACTGTCACAGATGACTCAGCAGTGGCATGTGGGTAACGCAGCTGAGCCTTGGAGAATATGGAGGTGATGGTTTTTAGTTTTAAAAAGAAAAATAGAAGAGGAAGATAAGAGTTTGACCAAATAGATTCAAGATTTTAAATATCTGACCTTTGTTCCTGTTTATCCCATATTTTCAATTGCAAGGGATTCTCCCCCCTCCCCACCATAAAATTCTTTTTATTGATTTTTCTATTAAAGCAATTGAAAGTAATGCAATATCATTTTCTGGTATAATAGAGCCACAGAAGTGTGACAGCAGACACCTCACTGGGGAAAATAACATGTAAACGCTATACAAATTAGCCTCTCCTAATACAGTTAATAGAAGAAAATAAAGAAACACCTGCAGATGGAATAGAATTGAACAATACATTAGAGCTCAGTGTAGAAGTTTACTGTAGTCTTTGCTTTTTAAATAAATGGCCATCACTAAAATGATCCTAAATACCCCATTAAGGAAAACTAACTTGCTAATAGGTGGAGACTAACGAGGCAGTAGAAAGTATAATTGGAGAATTTGCTACCTCAACCACAGAAAATTACACTAGCACGCACAACCAAACACCAGGGTCTGTTCAAAAACGTACACAGTTAACCCTTCAAAGTGAAAAAATGCATGTAGACTTCATTTATTCATTGATTTGTTTATTCATTCAAATTTGATTCATTACTTCATATGGGTAAATGTTAAATGCTATGGAGATTAAAAAAAAATAAGAATAACCAGTGGAGTTATAGCAGCAGAGAAAAAGGATTCTTGACTCGTCGTAGAGAGCAGACCACTTCATTAAGGCCGAAAAAAGTATGAGAAGCCCTGAACTCTAAAAAGAGAACTGAAATGGTCATGGCAGTCCATCCGTGACAATAAATCTGCACAGTGTAAGGGAGTGCCCATCACGCTCCACGTGTGCCCTTTTATCAGTTTCCTCCCACTGTGACTTCACGATCCCCCTTGGACTTTGATTCTCACACACGCCCTATATGGATTTAATGTGTCTTGTTCCATTAGCCACATCTTCAACTCTGCTTCCACGAAAGGCATATGAGTGTACTTTGGCGTTTTGATAATAATTCTTCAGGATCCAATTCCTGACCCTCCCCTGATTTTCATTTCATTTCATTTCATTTCGTTTCATTACCCTCACATTTTGCTGACAGGTAGTAGTGGTTTGCCCTGAAATGCCATCAAGACAAAACTAGTGAAAACCAATGCAATTCAAGATACAACATGTTAAGTGCCGTTAGAGATAGATAAACAGAATGCTATGGGCTTTGGGGCCGAAAAATGCCACTCTCAGGGATATCCAGGCAAACTTGTTGCAAGACCTACAATGACATCAGAACTGAAATCCATGAATCCAAAATGTGTTATCAAAAAGCCGCAGGTTATTTACAGGAAACTCTTTTACAAACCTAACAGAAAATCCTGACCCACAGAGCATTCTGATAGCTTAAGAATGGAATATATTTATAAAACTATAACCCACAACCCAAAGATACACATAACAGAGAATTCTCACATTTTGTTCAGAGGAATTCACAAAGGCGGAGATGGCCTTTACAAGGTAAGCCAATTATTTCAGCTTGAATGCTTCCTTACCTGCAAGCTGAAATTATTAAATGAAAATTAACCCTACTGGTGCCGGATCTGAAGGAGTTTGGGGGTATTTTTAAATTCACATCGATCAGGGCAAAGCACAGTTTAAATAAACAACAAGGCTATGTTCTCATGCATTTGGATGTAATCTTCAATTTTACCAGTTACATGTTCCTTGGAAACAGGGGAGTGGGAATCTTCAATTTTAAATCACTGCAGATGGTTGTAAATCAGGAGATTCATGGATCTCTTGATGAGAAATAGAGCTCCATAGCATCCTCTTTGCCTCTGGCATGAAGGCCGGCCAGGTTTTGAGCAGCAGATCAGGAGAGGCAGTCCTGGACTTACCCAATTTATGCAGATGTGTCCAAGGAAGTATCCCATCAAAAGGAGAGAATTTATACTAAAAATCCGAAAGGACAAAGTTAGGGCTTAGTGCTCAGAGAAGTAAATGGCCATGAGAACTAGATATATGAGGCAGGGAAGGAAGTGGAGAGCCAGGCGAGTGATGGTTGTTGAAGAGAAAGCGAGCAAGTGGGAGCAAAGGCGTAGGTTGCGTGGAACAGCACTGAAAGATGTTGGGGAACTAACTCTTCCTCTTGGAAGGCTCCCAGCACTCAGAGTGGAGCTGCCAAGAGTGGAGGCCAGTCCCTAAGTAGTAAATGAAAATTAGGGTTAGAGACACTGGGAAAGTCCTCTTGCAGAGTTTAGTTAGCTGAGCAGGGATCTGAATGAATCACGGGCGTGAATGGAGACTGAAATGACAAGATCATACTGTGTTCTGGGAAACACTGATTAAATGATTGACTGAAGCATTCCTTCATTCAATCAGTCATCGAGCTTGCTTGGTGCATGTTCTAAGCACTCTGCTAGACAGTGGGGATCCCTCAGAGAAAAAGATTGACAAATGAACACATTTTTAACTGAGGTTCTCTTTGTCATTTATTTTTAAGTATGAAAATAATAAAGCTGATTGGGTGTAATAGGATGCAATTTCATTTTAGAAACACACTGACTAGTCAAAACAAAGTATTGTTAAATAGTAAACAAGTAGTGTAATTCAGATTTAATTGCCAAACGAGTCAATTACCCATTAACGTTGAAATGGAAAAAATGAGTTGCATGGGTTATTGATATCTATGGATAGTCTTCAAATAGCTTTTCTCTCTTTCAACATAATCTTTCTTGGAATTAACTAAGTGGTGAAATTACTGCATTGGAGAATTATCATCTATATGATTAGCAAGAAGTAGAAAATCTAAAATTGTAAAGTGGTCAAAAGACAGGAATCAGGGAGATTAAACCTGGATTATCTTGTAGGGTGATGCTCCTAATTTGTGCCTAAATAATGTCCACTGATGGTAGCGAGACCCTTGTAGACATGTATCCTGACCTGTCTGAGTTAGACAAACCGGAAAGAAGTCTTGATTTCAAAGGCTGAGAAGACTGGTAGGAACCAATACCTCTTTAGGGAAGAGGGAGTCAGGTAGCCTAGATTTGCCCAGTCACCAACAAATCAGTTGTTGGAGGGAGGGATTCTAATTATAGCAGAGTCTCTGACATCTGCTTAGTTTCATATCAGTGGCCCAGAGAGAACGAAGGTTGTGAATAAAAACTGAAAGATCTATGTTCACTAGAAACTCTGTCATAAGTTAAGGAGCAAACTCTGCAACCTGGGTGCCTATTTCAACCAGAAAGGAAAAGAAAAAGAAAAAGGAAGAGAGGAAGAGAGGGAGAAAGAAAGAAAAATGAAAGGAAGGAAGGAAGGAAGGAAGGAAGGAAGAGAAAGAAAGAAAGAAAGAAAGAAAGAAAGAAAGAAAGAAAGAAAGAAAGAAAGAAAGAAAGAAAGAAAGAAAGAGAGAGAGAGAGAGAGAAAGAAAGAGAGAAAGAGAGAAAGAAAGAGAGAAAGAGAGGAAGGAGGGAGGGAAGAAACACTCTCTATTTTGTCACAGGAACAGGACTCATTGGTGCTTCAGCTCCATAACCATCCTGATGCATGAGCAGCTCCAGAAGGAGGTGGCAAGGGTACCAGAGGATGAAGCAGGAAAGCCTGGCTAAGCAGCCATGGAGGGTAGAGGATGGGCCAGTATTCCTGCGAGTGAGACTCAGGGAACGTCAGCACTGCCCATGAGAAGCCGTATTGTGCCTAGCGATTTTATTTCCGAACCCATGTGGGAAGCCCTTGGGAAGTTCCAGAAAAGATTTATGATGCTTGAAGGCTCTCTAATAGCAGTGGGAATGGGATCAAACAAGCGACGTGTGGGTTATTCACGTCAAAATGACCCATTTATTATTAGTCAGCCCACTGGATCTCAAGACCAACTGGAAAACAAAGGTTGCACCACACATAGAATCAGTCTCTAAATCAATGAAATGTGAATATTATGGGTCTGTTGACTAGTGCGGAGATACTACTGTGTAAGTGTTTTAAAACTAATTCAGCAGAGAGCTGTAGAGGCATGAGAAATATCAAGACCCTTAGCACTGAGAATTTTCCATGGATGCGATGTTTATTGACTGTAAGGAAAGAGTAAGAGCTTGAGAACTAAAAACCGTATCAGGCAGTAGACACAAGAGTAAATTAAAAAATAATTCTGGAATCAATCAAAGGTTTAGATAAAATTTCTGTGAAAACTGATGTCAGAGAGGCACGAGGCTAACAGAAGTTATATAATCCTAAACTCAGGGCATTGTCAATGACAGAATCTTTGTGCATAAGAACGTTAGAATTTTCTTGGAAAAAACCAGAAAGTCAAAGTTACTTATTTAGCACTTGATAATATTGTATCATGGTATGTGATTTCGTTCAGATTTTGCTCTAATTTTATTATTATCTTTCTTTCTATTTCTACTCCACCCTCCCCCTTTCTTACCCCTTCCTCTTTTTCTGTCCCTCTCTTCTCCTTCCCCTTTGCTCTCTCTTTTTTTCCTCCCACACTCTCTCCCTCTCTTCCACTCTCCCTCCTTTTTCTCAGAAAAGCCTAATCAAAGGTCTGGATCGTCTTTCTCAGGAATCCACGATTTACCCAAGGACCCATTAAGGGGCAGTTTTACCCCCCAAATCAAAATGCTTCTACACACCCAGTTTATAGCATCTATTAACAGGAGAGGTTCAGGGTTTAAAGAGAAAGAAGCAATCCCTGGATGGTCATGGCGGAAAAATCGTCCATTCACAACTAATATATTTCAGTGACATTTAGAACAGAATAAGTAATTAGGGTGAGTTGGCTTTTAACAGTAGGATGTGAAGGGCTAGGATATACCAGACTGTGGTCTCTGTGTAGACAAAGGCATGGACTGTGAAAGTGCATGGAGGTGTTTGGGAAGCCGGAACAGTTTGATATGACAGGAATGGAGAGTGTACGCAGGCATACAGGATTACTAAAAACAGAATCCTTTTTCTTGAATGTGCAGCATATTTGAGCAGGGCTGTGTAACAGTCTGCCTCAGAGACATTGTATAGGAAGAGTTGTATTCTACGTTGCCTCCTTACTCCAAGATTTGTTGAAACATTTTGGCAAATACATGTGGGAGCAAATGCATCCTGGAGTCACAAGAGAATGCAGGTTGAGACTTGGAATTCCCGTAAGCAGAAGCAATAGATACAGATCTATGAAGGCACGCTACAGTTGGTCAGCTTATCGATTATTATGTCAAAGACCTGAGTGGTTGCTGAGGGATCTGCCAGATGAACTACCTGCTAAACATGGAGCATAAAGGAGAGAGAGACTTTCATTCCCAATGGAACTGAAAAGTCTGAGACTGCCTGAGCTCTGCTATTCTCCTGCTCTTCACCTCTGAGCCTACCATGATGAATGCATAATGAAGATGAGTCATTATGCTTCTGTTCTCCATTCTAGAATCGACAGTATTTTTTTTTTTAGCTAAATTAAATTGCTCTCTGTATAAGGATTCATAATATGCAAGAGGAGTCTCTAAATTCTCATCTTAAAGTGATCATTTATCAAGAGGAATATTGTACCTTTGTCTAGCTTCTTAAATCATCTTTTTTTCCAATATTGATTATGATAGTAAAATATAATGACTGCATAAATTTTAAAAAATACTTCAATAATAGTTACAATAAGTTTGGAAAAATATCTGAAATGCCACAGCTGCTATTATTTTAGCAATTGTCTTCCCAATCTTTTACTACGTTCTATGAATAGTCAGCATGAAATGATGGTTACCATGAACAGAAACACAGACACATGTACATATACACAAGCATCCCAAGGGAAACCACTGTATAAATGATTTTTACCGAACTATTTTTAATATATATATTCACATCAATTATATTTCCTTCAGTACATAATTTTTAATTATTGAATAGAATTTTGATATATAAATATGCCATCATTTGTTTAACCAATCTCCAGTTTTTGGTTATACAGATTTTCCTAATTTTTTTCATATTAAAACTGCAGTGATGCATTGTACACAAACATTTAGTATATCTACTATCATTTCCTTCTGATAAAATAAAGAAATTAAAAAAAGGATTTGCAAAATTTTAAGAATTTGGATACACATTGCTAAATCACATTTCAGCTTAGCATATGAGTAATTATTTCTCTGCATATGTTCCAACACTGGATGTTATAAGTTAAAAAAGAAGAAAAAAATCTTCTAAAATGTGGAATATGATCTTAATGTTTGTGTGACTAGTTGCTTTATTACTATTGAAATCAAACATTTTAAATATGTTCATGAGCCATTTATATTTATTCATTTGTAAAGCAGGTGTTTATTCAGGAATCTGTGTTTTATTGATTTCTAAGAGATCTTTAAATGTTAGAGATAGCAAGCCTTTGTTTATCACATACCAATTCTTACTTAGAATTGCAAAAATATAGTTCTACCCATCATAGATGTGGTGTAATACGGACACATTTTGATGGTTACATGAAGTAAGTTATTTCTAAAAATGATTTCTAGAAATAGTAAACATTCAATTTGAAAAATAAGGGATAGTCCACAATTCTCATGAGAAAATGGATTGTAATTGTTCTACTAGAGATTTTAATACTAGTCTTTTAAGTTATAAAAGCAATAAAAAAGATAATTGAGTCCATAAACCTTCTAGCAATCAGAATGAAAATCAGGATAAGCTATTGCTTCAGTGGTTTATAGGTTCTAAACCCAACTTAATTCAAAACTGTGGGGAAATATGACTGATAGCACCTTGAAAATACCTACAATACTGAAAAAGCAGGGCTTTGTACAGATGTAATTAATTTTATTTCTTTCAGACCTTGGTCAAGATCATATTGTTCTACAAAGAAAGTCATACATTAAAAAATAATTCTGACAGCTTCATTAGAACGTACACATTTAGGGCTGAACTACCAAGATTTTGAAACCAGATTTGGCTTTAGGTCTGTAAGTTGGTTCTTGCTTTGTCTTTCTGCTTGATTGGTTTAACTACATGGATTTTTGAACATTGGTACTTGTGTAAAGTTTGACTTCTAGGAACAAGATATTAAAACAGAAAATCAGGACCTACGCCATCTTCTAGAAATCTCTATTCCACAGCATTTTAAAATTTAATCTGAAAACTACATTAATCATTCCTAGCTTTATCTTTTTCCCTCCTCAGTTACTTCCTTCATAAGAAAAACCTCTTGAGTTCCAGAAGAATGCCTTGCATGTAGACACAATTCTTTCCTGTGCTTTCTTTTCTGAGTCCAGTTCAGATCCTTAGTTAAAAACATCCACTTGCTGTGGTTAAACAAACTGTGGTGCATTCATACCATGAAATACCGTTTAATTTTAATGAGAAAGAGGATATACAACTGGAATGCATCTCAAAATCATTAAGCTGAGTGGACAAAAAAGCCAATGTAAAAGGTCACAAACTATATGGTTTTATTGTTGATATAACATTCTTGAAATGAAAAAATTATAGAGATGGAGAACAAATTAGCCAGAGGTCAGAGATGGTACTGGGAGGGGTGTGGGTAAGACTGTGAGGGGTAGTGATAGGATAATTCTGTATCTTGGTTGCAGTGATAGTTACATGGATCTACACAGGTGGTAAGATGGCACAGAACTATTTACATACATGCATTGCACCAAGGTAATTTTCTGGATTCTGATATTGTATCATAGTTATATGAAAGGTAATTAGTAGGAAAACTCGGTATACAAGATCTCGCTCTGTACTATCTTTACAACTACTTGTGAATCTATAATTATCTCAAAATAAATGTATTTTTTAAAAAATACACCCAAATAGAGGGTGTAGGGGGGAGCTTTTCTGAAGGCTCAAGGGAGAAGGAACAAACTTTACCACTCTACAAGCCAAGTCTATTTTTAAAAGTAAAACAAAACAAACAAAAAATTGCACACAGAAAGTGGAGAGTGTCCTTCAAAAGTATGTATTCATAATTCTCATTTTCAAGGTTCAGAAAAAAATGTGTGTATGTGTATAATTTTTCCTAATAATTCTATAATGTATAATTTTAATATAAGTGTTATATCACATGTATTATATTTCACATTTTTACACATCATGGACTTTCTTAGTAAATATATATTCTATACCTTTTACTGTACATAATGTATCATTTTCCCTAGCAAATTAATCTCTCTAAACTTAAGAAAGGTAATCACAGTAGCCGTGGAAGTCCTTCAGAATTCTAACAGGTGTTATCTGCTGATCTCTGAGTGGAATCATCAGTTCTAAAATATCACTAAAACTATTTAAAATCTAAAATTTTCATTTTAAGGTGTAGTTCAGCATGTTAGATGACATCAGCTCTGGGCACTAAGCCAATCATTATTCCTGTTTGAAAAGTAATCAGGTACATTTGTTAAGAGCTATTAAGAAATACTGGCTTTGTTAACTCCAGTCATGACCGCCCAAACCCAAAGCAGTAACAAAAAGATAAAACCAAATTATCTTTAATAGGAAAACTTCAATGTCACTATGAAAATGAAGGAAGAGTAGACTCTAGTGGTCCAGGAGCCTCACTTTATTCCTGTCTCACCCGTCCTTTCTTGATATTTACTGGCTTTCACCCCTGCCACAGTAACCATTTCACCGGCCACATCTCATAATCTATGTTTAACACAGTGGAGCCCTTCCGTAATTGCCTAATTCCATAGTGTTCTGGGGCAAGTATTACAGCTGCCTAGAAGCATCACACTCCTGTCATGAGCATTTATGTCATTTCTGTGGCCTGGTCAGTAGACTGGTAGATAACCAGCCAATATTAAGAATTAGTAATGAAAGGATGGAACTTCTAAAGTCCTACAGAAACTGAAATTAGGCTCTCTGTTTTTGATTTGCTTACTATACACTTTTATTCAGGCAGACAAACTGCATCAGATATCATAATATCTAACATCACTTTAACTAATAGATACCAATATTGTGCAACATAATTTTCTCTGAGTAAGTAGGGAAAGAGAAATTTGTCTGGTTAACTAGATGAATGTGCATTTGTTTCTGGTTAGCTGGTCAAGCTCGCAAACAACTCGTGTAGCAAATTTAGGGTGTGAAGTCATTATTTGTAGTTGTCATCAAGGCTGGGCCCAAGGCCAGGTGAGTGAGGTGAATGAGGCCCCTGCCTCAGTGCAAAGGTTAAGGGTAGAAGGTGCCAAAAATCAAAATAAATCCACTTCAATACAATATGTGAAAAAATTAATGCCAAAAATCATGATAAACAAAGTCAAAAAATGGTAAATAAAGATAGCGTTAGAAACAGTGTTGTGCCAAGCTATATTTGAGCCTAAGGCAAAAGGAAAATTTGTATCTAAAATTTTGATGATTTGTTCATCACATATTTCTTTCCATCAATTCTGATTTTTTTAAATATTGCCTTTGGCATTCCCGTAAATTTTGTGCCTGAACCAAATACCTCACTTGCCTCACCTTAGTCTTGGCCCATCAACAAACCTATTTCTTTTTTATGTTCTGGCTAACTCATAGGATATATTTTCTCATTCTTTTTAGTCTCTCATAATTTGAGGTTAGAAGTACATATCATACATTTGTGGTCAACTGGTTTTCAACATGTTTACCAAGAATTTGCAATGTATAAAGAATAGTCATTTAAAAGAATAGTCTTTTCAATAAATATTACTAAAATAATTGAGTATCCACATACAAAAGAATAAAGTTGGACATCTTCCTTACACCTCACACAAAAATTAACTTAAAATGGATCAGAGACCTAAATTAAGAGCCAAAACTAAAAAACTCTTGGATGAAAACACAGGAGTAAATCTTTGTGAATCTGGATTAGGCAAAGGCTTGCTAGATTTGACACCAAAAACTAAAGTGACAAAAGAAAGAATGGGTAAACTAGACTTCAACTTAAAAACTTTTATGATTCAAAGGAAACTGTCAAGAAAGTAAAGAGACATAAAATGGGGGAAATGTTTGCAAATTATATATTTAATAAGAGAGGAGGATCTAGAATATATAAATAACACTTACAACTCAACAACAAAAATGTAAAAAACCCAACTGAGAAATTATTTGAATAGACATTTCTATAAAGAAGATATATGATCAGTAATTACATGAGAAGATACTCAATGTCATTAGTAATTAGGGTAATATATGTCAAATGACAATGAGATACCACTTTATACCCACTAGGATGCTATGATAAAAAAGACAAAATAAATGTTGTCATGAATGTAGAGAAACTGGTACTCTTGTACGTTGCTAGTGGAAATGTGAAGTGTTGCAGCCATGTTGGAAACACTCTGGCTGTTTTGCATGTATTCAAGGCAAAACTCAGTTGAAGAGTTTTGGGGTCTGGGAATGTGGTCAGTGCCTTTAAATTTTGAAGGGTGAAGGAGAGGAAGCTAGGTTTTCTTTGTAGCTCTAAAAGGAAAAACTGCTATCAAAGGGTAAATATTATCGATGTCATTTTTTTGTTTTACCTCATTATGAAGAACTCTTTTAGCAGTCAATGGAAAGAATAGAACCTCGTTGAAGGTCTCACCTTCCAAGGCACTAAAATTGTTCACAGGGAAACTGATAAGCCCTGTTTCTAAAATGATGTAGAAGCATGTTAAAATCTATTCCATCTGAGATTCCGTAATTCATTTTATCACTCAGTCTGGAAACACTTATTTAGGTTAATAAATATTCCTTTGTAAAGTGCAAATAATGATAACCACCTCCCATTTGCCAACACCATAGTATGCACTCACATTTTGTTGTTTTTATTTTAATATTCAGCTAAAATAAACTGTTCTTAAAGAGTTATGCTAGATTTTGTTTTGTTTTGTTTTCAGAGGATGGAGAAGAAGATTGGAGAATGAAGTAGTTTAGAATATGTTCAGGAGCCTGACTGGGAGCCTCTTTGGTCGGTTAGGAACCAGCATGAGGGCAACAGACTCCTTGGGGAACACATTGGGAGATGGGAGGTCACCATTCTCACAAGTTACCTACCATTCTCAGAGGAAGGGACAAGATTTGCAAAAAGATACAGCTCCCCTCCTCCAGTGATTATCCAGCCTTATGCCTGTTGGCTGTGTCACTCAGGTCTCAAGGCCATTTCCCCTCGGCAAGGAAGAATGATTTAGTGAGGTCCCACTAACTCTATGCTGGAAACCATACACTTTTTTTTTTAATTTTTACCATTCGCTTCATTATCACAGACAGTGAGCAAGATAAAGTATGCAAATTCATCTAATAAATTACACAGTGCGCAATGAGTACCAAATAATTACTAAGCACTATTCTACCTAAATTCATTTTTTACAAAATGCATCAGTAGGTAAGGAAGTTTTAGAATGTAGAACATCTCACACTCATTCCCATCAGCTCTAAGGAAACAGCAGTGGGCAGGTCTGAGGTTGAATCTGAGATATCGCTCAAGGGAAAAACAAAGTCCGAACATCAGAGATCCAACAGGGTTGTTGTTTTGCAGTACAACACAAGGCAAAACAGAGCTAAGAAGCATCTATATTCATTATCCCTTCTATAACCATCACGCTACACACTCCAAAATGGCTCCACAGAACGTGTACCGAAGAAGACAGCCGAAATGTTCAGCGGTAAGTTACTGGCTTTGTGTAATATACATTTAGAGGGAGCTACAAATATAAAGGCAGATGTGTAATATATGGCTGGCACCGTTTTTATTTTCTTATACATCTTGCTACTGTCTGGGGGCAATGCTCTAGTGACTGCTGAAATATAATAGCTGCTCTCTCTCTCAGTACACAATTTGACAGCATTTATTCTTTCCTTCAGTGAACATAATTACTTCACATATGGAACCTGTGATAGCCTACAGGCATCTGAAAGAAACCAGAATCATGCAATCTGTCCCCTTCGTGAGTTTAATTCACATTCACAAGTGTCATTTTATTAGGGCTGGCATTATGCAGGATCGAAATTACAGGTCAGCTCTGGCAAGTCACTAGGAAGTGTGCTTAAGTCAATAACGCGGTTTCACTACATTTGGGAGAGCTCACAGGAGGAATCCGACCCTTATTTCTTAGTTTTCAGGTACGACTACCCACAGGGTAATTCATTTAGAAGCGAGTACTGCAACAACTGGTTTAGCCTGCTGTAAACATTCGTGCTGTGTGTTACAACCTTTGATGTAACTTTGCAGCACCAGCTATCATCCCAATGGCCATAGAGGATGTAGCTTGCCAACTATTAAAAGTGGGCACGTTCAGATGTGTGTAATTAAAACGGCACCAGTCAAATGCCTGTGCCCTTTATTTTCACCTGGCTGAGAGTGGCGTTAAAGAAGATTGTGCTACTGGCCCTCCTCATCCTAAGTAAAGCAACACTGTTGGTTTAACAGGTGTTAGCTGGGAATGGGAGGTGCAAGGCAAGCTGTAGGGATTACAGTCAGCGATTGTTTCTCTGTTTGAACAATGAGATGGTCCGGAGGTAACGTTTCCCATTTGGCTGCCTTCTGTTGATGAGGTCAGAAATAATTTTAACGTGAGCAGTTAGAAATGATCTGTAAAGCCAGACCATGACTGCTTCGTGAGTCTGTATTCCTTTAAGAAATATATGGCCTAGTGGGAAACTAATCATAATTCTCAGATGGTCAGGATGGTTCTGGCTGAGGGTGAAGAAGCAGGACAGAACCAGCCTTCAGCACGGTTGCTGAAGACTCTCAGCTTCAGCCCAGGAGATGCGGCCACAGTATGGAGATCAGTGGATCAAAGGAAAACTAAAGCTGAGTCCACCGCGGGGCAAAGTTAAGGGCTGGGGTTCAGATGCTGAACTAAAAGCAGAGTGAGTCACTGAAGTCCAGGCAGGCACGAGAAAGACATCGCATCAAGTGTCCGAATCATTTTTCATGAGCGTACAAGAGCTGTGCAGATCAGGGTAAGTATTTGGGATCAGGTTTGTTTACCAAAATACTCCTTTTGAAGACTGATTTAAGCCTCATTGAATCTTTAAAATCACACATTTTCTTAAGTCCATTTAATGTTTAAAAGGTCTTATTTTTAATCAAACTAGCACGTAAACATAACTAGAAAATCCTGTGGCAGAGAAGAGCTGATTTCGAGAAGCTATTGTCCTATGTCCCGTATCTTCACATTCTTACTATGCAGAAACAACTCCTTTCAACCTGCAGTTTTAGTTGCAGTTTTAGTTGCTGTGTCACTTGAATGTATGCCTATGCTGACATTTTTCCAGTTTTATTGAGCTGTAATTGACAAATACTTTAAGATGTTTAAGTGTGCAGCGTGGTGATTTGATATTTGTATGCATTGTAAAGGGATTCCCCACCCCCCCAATCGAGTTAACCCATCCACCACCTCACGTACTTACCTTCTGTGTGTGCGAGAGAACATTTAAGTTCTACTCTTTTAGCAAATTCCAAATGTGCAATACAGGCTTATCGGCTCCAGCCACCACGGTACATATTAGACTCTGATCTCATTCACCTTATAGCTGAAAGTTTGTACTCCTTTACCAGACTCTCTATTTCTCGCACCCCTCACATCCTGGTAACTATTTTTCTACTCTCTGTTTCTATGGGTTTTACTTTTTTTTTCTCTCTCTCTTTTTTTTAAGTTTCTACATATAAGCAAAACCATGCAGTATTTTCCTTCTGTTTGGTTTATTTCACCTAGCGTAATGCCCTCCAGGTTCACCTATTTTGTTGCAATAACAGTATTTTCTTCTTTTCCAAGGCTGAATAATATATATATATACTCACACATATACATATATATATATGAACAGATCTGTTAATGGACACTTCGGTTTGCGTACCTTGGCTGTTGTAAATAATGCTGCAGTGACCACAGAAGTACAAATAACCTCTTCGAGATAATGACTTTGTTTCCTTTGGCTATATATCCAGAAGTGGGGTTGCTGGATCATATGGTAGTCCTATGTGTAATTTCTTAAAGAACCTCCATAATGTTTTCCATAGTGGCCATATTAGCTTCCATTCAAACCAACAAGTTACAAGGGTTCTCTTTTCCCAAAGCCTCACCAGTATGTGTTATCCTCTGTCTTTTTGGTAATAGCCGTCCTATTTGGTGTGTGGTGATATTTCACTGTGGCTTTGATGATTCCTGCTATTGAACACTTTTTCACATATCCGTAAGTCATTTATAAGTCTTCTTTGGAAAAATGTTTGTTTAGATCTTTTGCCCATTTTTTTAATTGGGTTGTTTTTGAGCTATTGAGTTGTTTGTGTTCCTTGAATATTTTGGATATTAACCCCTTATCAGATATGTTGTTTGCAAATATATTCCCCCATGTCAGGGTTTCCTGTTCATTTTTTGGATGGTTTCCTTTGCTGTGCAGAAGCTCCGTAGTTTGATGAAGTTACACTTATTTTTGCTTCTGTTGCCTTTGCTTTTGATATCAAATCCAAAAATAAGCCAAGACCAGTGGCAAGGCACTTACTACCTATGATTTCTTCCAGGAGTCTTACGGTTTCAAATCTTCTGTTCAAGTCTGTAATCCATTTTGAGTTGATTTTTATGTATGGTGTGAAATGACAGTCTCGTTATGTTCTGAGGTAATCCTTTCCCCATTGCATTATCCTTGGTTCCTTTGTTGTAAATTAATTGACCACGTATGTGTGGGTTTATTTGTGAACTCTCTCTTCGGTGCCATTGATCTAAGTGATTGTTTTTATGCCAGTGACACAGTGTTTTGATTACTATTAGCTTTGTAATATAGTTTGAAATCAGGAAGTGTGATGCCTTCAGCTTTGTTCTTCTTTCTCAACATTGTTTTGGCTATTCAAGGTCTTTCATTGTTTCAACAAATTTTAGGATTTATTTTTACCCTATTTATATGAAATATGCCACTGGAATTTAGATAGGAATTGTATTAATCTGTAGATTGCTTTGGGTAGTGTGGACACTTTAACAATATTCGTTCCTCCAATCCATGAGCACAGAATAGCTTTCCATTTATTTATGTCTTCTTCAATTTCTTTCATCAATGTCTTAACAGTTTTAGTATATAGTTTTTTTTTTTCACTTCCTTGGTTAAATGAATGTATTCCTAGGCATTTTATTCTTTTGATGCAATTATAAATGAGATTTTTAAAAATTCTCTTATAGTTCACATTACTATATAAAAACGCAACTGGTTTTTGCAGATTGATTTTGTATCCTGCAACTTTGAATTTATTAGTCCTAATAGTGTTTGGTGGAGCCTTTAGGGTTTTCTATAAATAATATCATGTCATCTGCAAATAAAGACAATTTTACTTCTTCCTTTCCAATCTAGATGGCTTTTATTTCTTTCTCTTGACTACTTGCTGTGACTAGGACTTCTAATACTATGTTGAATAAAGTGGTGAATAGATGTGCTCTCGCCACTTTTATTCAACATAGTATTATAAGTCAAATTCTTATTTTGTCTTCTTATTTTTGGAGAGAAAGCTTTCAGCTTTCTGCCATTGAGTATGTTAGCTGCGGACTTGTCATCACTTCCTAGAATAAACTTTGTATACCCCCCCAAAATAAATAAAATAAAAATGAATAAATATGGAAGCCAGTAAACAACTGTAAATATTCAGACATACACTGAATTTTGACCCTCTTGTAGAATACCAATTTTAATTCAATTCTGAATTGTTGTCAGGTGTGCATAGGTAAGAGATGCCTTTCTGTGTTATGATATCTTAGAAAATACGCTTGTCTCCTTTGAGGGCCAAATGCAGAATATTATGTGTATGGAATTAGAAAACCAGAGACATTTTGTCCTTTATAAGATAAGCAGAGATACTTATCAAAATTATAGTCTTAAATTAACCTGAACTATTTGGTTCATATTTTCACCTCCAAATAATGAAAGATATTATTTCTGAAAGGTAAAAATTAATGAAAGACCTTGGTTGATTTTTTTTTTAATCTTGGCCAAAAACGTTGTGTTGTCTTCAAATATTTGTTGCAGCTATAAAGGGAGAGTCAAAGAATGAGCATGTCTTTTTTGCAATCACCAAAGTGTTGTATCTTCAATTTGGGTGTGTGTGTTTGTGTGTGTTTCCAAATCATGCTTATGTGTTATGTAGCTTCCCAAAGTCAAGGAAGAAAAGAAAAAAATCATAGAATCACAGAAAATCAGAGAGGTGAAAAATTTTCTGAGTCTAAATAACTCACTTCTGGTCACCTCAGGAACTAAACAGCAGATTCACTCAAACATTATGGTCCTGGATGGGTGGCTGGTATATTTGCCATCCCATCATTCTCTCCTTATACAGGGCTTCTTTAAAATCAAGTTTTGTTTTTATGTTTATTGCATTAATACAAGCATAATGTTTAAAACACAAAAGAGACAAGTGATAATAGGAAATAGCATCTCCCTTGCCTCATCTCTCCCCATGCCCACTTCTGCTTTCCAAAGGCTCCATCTGTAGCCATTTCTGGTTTTGTTCTCCAGGTGTTTCCACCGCTCTCCCACTCTTCTAAATAGGACACTCATACTAACATTTTTTACTTACGTCCTTTAAACATCGTCTCTTACCTTAAGCTATGATGGATGAGAATTTAATGCATTTATACCACTTCCTTCTTTCTCTCTCTTCAATCATGCAAAATATTTAGAACATTATTTTCAGCTTCTTCGTTGGTCATCCTTGTAATTTCAAACCATATTTTTAACCTCCTCATCTTATCCCATAGCAGTAACTCTTCATTCTAAATTTTTAAAACAAAGACATTAACCTTCACACGCTTCCCTCCACCTCGCCTTCTCAGTTCCTTTCTAAACATCACTTCCAACCCAGCTTTACTTTTACATTGTCTAGGTGGATTTAATTTAAATTCCATTTTTACCCACGGGAAAACCTTTTGTTATTTGTGTGTGAATGAGTCCTAATGAAAATTATTCCTCATCATTTATAACATGGTTATGTAAATGTTATTCTTTTATCGTCAAGGAGTTTGAAGCAATTATATTTCCTCCTCCACAGACTTAATGACGCAAAACATTTGGCACTCAAAGTGAGTTTTCCTGGAGTCAGATTTGAATGGATTCTCCTTCTCTTACAGCTCCCAGATGTCTTTACTTAGTCATTCATTTGCTCATTCAATAAATAATTTAGTAAGCATCTGTATGGAAGTTCAATCATTAATAAAATAATGTCCTTGACTTCATGGAGCTTATATTGTCCTGGGGGCGGGGGATGGAGAAGACAATAAACGAGGACACAATAAGGAGGTCAGCACGTTATGTGCTGGTAAGTATTGTCAAGAGAAAGAAAATCATTGGGGATGAGAGAATAACAAGAATTTCTATTAAACACGGTGCTCAGGGAAGACGTGTGGCAAAGTCACATTTGAAGAAGTAGGGCTTGTTTTGTTTCATTTTGGTTTTGGTTTTGTAATTCCTACAGTTTTTGTATATCCATCCTTGAGTAACTTTCCATGCATGAGAGGCATCATGTTTTGTGTCCTTGTGTGTGTGAAAATGTCCTTATTTCTCTCTCATGCTTAATTGATAACTCGATTAGGTATGTGCAATTCTAGGCTGGGGAGACGTGAAGCAAGGGGACTCCTGCTTTGCTCCATTGTCATCAGTTTTGCTCATTAGAAACCAGTTACCAATTTGATAATATTCCTTTGCGGATGATCCAATGGTTCTCTCTGGATCATTCTTCATAGTTATAAAACTTCAAAATGGTGTGCTTGGGTTTAGGGCTTTCTGCATTAACTATGCTGAGTACTCAGTGTCTCCTTTTAGTCTGAAGACATGGATGCTTCTGCTCAAGGAAATTCTCTTGCAACGTTCCTTTGGTAAGTTTCTGTCTGCTAGTTAATTCTAGTCTCTCTTTCTGTAGCTTCTGTTAATCAGATCATCAGCTATATTAGGTTGGTCTTCTATGTCTCTTACCTTTTCTCACATATTTTATGCTTCTTTCTCTCGTTCTATATTCTAGGGCACTAATGCATATTTAAATCCTAACACTTTTGTTGAATTTTGTATTTTAGTGTCATATTTTTATTATCCAAGGGATCTCTCATTTTTTGATGTTTCTTTGCCTAATATATCATACCTCTTTTTTGTTTGTTTGTGTGTGTGTGTGTGTGTGCGCGCGCGTGTGTGTGATTTCTTTTCAAAAGTCTTTGAGTTCCAATTATCAGGATTATTTTGTGAAAGTTTTTTTTTATGTTTAGCAAATCATCATGTTGTTCACTTTATTTTTTTAACATTTTTTTATTGATTTATAATCATTTTACAATGTTGTGTCAAATTCCAGTGTAGAGCACAATTTTTCAGTTATACATGAACATGTGTATATTCATTGTCACATTTTTTTCTCTGTGAGCTACCATAAGATCTTGTATATATTTCCCTGTGCTATACAGTATAATCTTGTCGTGGAAGTTTTATTATCTCTTTTTAAGGTGCATTTCTTTTTCTGGGTGTTCATTTTGGTTGTTCAATTCCAAGTGACCAGCTTTCCTAAAATGATGATCTTTACTTCATTCTGAACAATGTTGTTTAAAAACATGAGCCTTATGTTTATGGGCAGGATTTGATGACTCTCCAAGCCTACTGTTAACACTGGGAACCCCAAACGCCAGGGCATTCTCTACTGTTCTATTGTCACACTAGTTCTCTTCAAACAACTCATTTTATTTCTTTTGTGAAGAAACATCCAAACTCTTCTGGGGAAAAAACATCTAACTACCAGGCATTTCGTGCAATGCCTGTATGTGGTGCTGACGGTGGAGTCCAAATGCCCTGTGGACAGACTTTAATTAACACCTCTGCTTTCTGGTTGACTTCCCTTCACACCTGGTACTTCTGTGTCTTGAACTCTTTGGGGTCTACAGGGCAAGTAAGTCCCTCCTGGGTCACTTCTCTCTTCTGTTACCAGTCCTTTAGCTGCTTCTTTCCTCTCAGAAATTTGTTTTTGCCATTTCCCCCTTGAGAGTCTCTTTCTCACTTAGGGGTTTAAGGGAGAGACAGGTTGGAGCAGAAAAACACATGCAGTCAATCAATATTTTTGAGCCAAAAGCTTTTTGAGGTGCATGCTAACCCCAGGTGTCTCCCCACCCCCAGCACGCTCCCCCCTTAAATAGTAGGCGCCATGGACGACATAACTATCACAGGCAAATGAGTGCAGGACTCAGCCAGTCACTTATGGTGTGCTTGTTGAACACATATAAACATTTCCATAAAAAAACTCATCTACCCACTAATCCCAATCAACCACCCACCGCAAAGTGATGGAAATGAAATGACAGGTATTTAATGCCCCCAAAATAGCTTAATCCCACAGTGTCTTGTTGGATGATGCTCTGTGCAGAGTAATTCTGATTGTGCCTGTTGTTATTATGCTGTGAATATTACTAAATTTCATATCAATACCCACAGAGAGGCAATGGCTATTTTTCATGGAAACTCCATGGTTCCAATTTGTACCAATTGGATATTAAATGATGCAAAAATAACTCATAACAAAGGGCAGGGAGAAGTAATTTATATATCATAAATTGAATAATATGTTATGATGAAAGCTAAAAGCAACTGAATCTGTTTAATGTTTATGAAAAAGATCCATGTCTTTCAATTCAACTAGTTTGACTAAATTCAGTTTTAAAAAAAAAAGAGGCACAGGTGAGGGGATGGGAATGAAACTGAGCAAACTTTGGGGTGTCTGTCTCAAATAAGTAGATCTGACTACAGTATCTCTTTTTAAGCAGTTGTGTATCTAAAAATAATCTGACCTTTAAGAAGGTCTCCATATATACCTGTTCTGTAGGAAGCCCTGGGGGCAAAGAGAAGACCTTTGCTTAAGTGAAAAGCCAGCCTGAGAAGTGCCTCTAGGCAAAGGCCATTATACACTTCTCTTCCATCCTTTAGACGAGCAAAAAGCAGAGCTTCCCACTGATACCAATCAGTCCACGACTTGGCTGTCATTAGCTGTAAGTCTATGGAAATCTTCAGAAGCTTGGATCACCCCCCCAGTTTCATTAGGTGTTTAAAATTAGGCGTTCTTTTCATGAGGTGCAACAGGAGTTGTTCCAGTAGCACAGGTGTGTATTTATAAGAGCCCCCCGGGCCTTGTTACGGTAACAAAGTGCATTGACAGTGCTCACTAAGCCTGCGTGGCTGTACCTGTTAGCCCAGGGTTCACACTTAGCACTAAAATAGACCGGTGATGGGTGTACCCAAATCCCTCTCAATTCTAGGGACCGGATACTGGATCTTTTTTTCATATACTTTTAATCCTAAGTATATCTATTTGTTTACTTTCTATTTCTAGAATATGTTTGGGTGGGAAAAACATTCAGTTACTAGTGTCAAGGATGCTAAAATCATGTAGGAAAATGTTCCTCCAAGGGATAAAGGATTCAGGAATCCACCTCCAATTGAATTCTGCTTTATAACAAGGCCTATAGTCTTCACCTTCCGTGAGACCAGAAAACAAAGCTGCCTGTACTCCTTTTGATGTAATTATAGCCAAGGGTTATCCAAAGGCTTTTTATTTATGTCAAATGAACACAGATATCCAAGGTACTGAAGCTTGTTGAAATGGTTTTGTTGAATGTGTTCCCTGTGACTTGTAAGATTCTGGGAAGCAACTGGGGAGGCAGGATGTGCTCCTGTGCAGTAAAAAGATGTCCCGAAGAGAAAATCTAGCTGGCAGGTCGCAGCTCTGGATCAGGGGTCAGCCAGCGTCTGCAATCTTGATAACTCTCTGCTGCTTTGCTCTCACCGATTCCCAAATTATCAAGGCAATGTAGAAAAGCATTTCTCCTTATTATAAAACAATGTCATAGTACATAAAATGTCAGTCTGCTGCCCCATTACTTCATAGGATACAGGTGTAAATCTCGAAGAGGGCATAGAGTTCAACTTGCCTTCAGCATGGAAAAGAAGCAATTACTTAGCTGTTAAGGAAAACCCTAATATCGTTATCAGATAACCCTAATGGCCACCTGATATCTGGCTATTATGTGAAATGGCTTTAAAACACATTTTAAAATCTCAAATTCAAATCATATGGAAATAATAACGTAAGTTATCATAAAAGTGTTTGGAGATAATTCTAAATGTCAATTTAGCACATTTGTCTATGTTATAGGTCGTCTATAGAGTGAATGAACAGCTTCTTTTATAGGGTAAATGTCCTTTGGGAAAATGAAAGGGACAATCATATTTAAAATCAGTAATACAGGGAGGTAGATGTAGTTACTAGTGTTCAAATGGCATTACATTATCTTTAAACTAGAGTGCCCGCTGTTTTGACTAAAACCATGTGCAGTAGCTTGGCTGCTTACCTACTTTGTTCCCATTTGTCCCACCACGTGGATCTTCTAGTATTTCTTGTTTAGCTCAAACCATTGTGTTCAGGGAATCTCACACTCTAGTGACAATAATCCAATTGTCTCTAGTTTTTGCATAGTAAGGCCTGACACCACATCTGTTTCAATGGCAGCTCTTTCTCTAATTCAAAAGAACTGAATTCTTTTCTTTTTATTTTTTTCAGAAAGATAAGAATTCTTGTAGAATCAAGGAGCTAAGCCTTCTTTAAAAAAAAAAAAAACAGAAAATCCGACAATTCAGACATATTCCTCCAGTCCTCAGACCGTGTTTCTCAAGACTTGACCTGTGTGGAGGCACCGAAACAAGCACTTAAACTGAACAAACCGGCTTGCTTACAAAACAAGATACCACTGTAGTTAACAGCAACTTGTCTCTTTCTCTCCTC
Source organism: Vicugna pacos (assembly GCF_048564905.1). Classification (NCBI taxonomy): domain Eukaryota; kingdom Metazoa; phylum Chordata; class Mammalia; order Artiodactyla; family Camelidae; genus Vicugna; species Vicugna pacos. The sequence continues at coordinate 72,822,573 of NC_132995.1, forward strand.
TTAATCCGTGCACACGCACCTGTACACACATGCACCTGTGCACGCACACACACACACGTATAACTTTGCCTAGGTGTTACCCTGAATTGGCTACAAAACATCTCTATAGATATACAGAATTGGTCTCTTTTGGGAAAAAATGTCTATAATTCTATTTTTTAAACTGGGAACAAAACGTTATTTTGTAACTTTATTTTTTACAACAAAAACCATGAAGATACAGTTACTCAGAATTTATATAGGTCCTCTCCCCTTATGTAAATCTCTCTACGAGATTAACAACAACAATCACCATGACAAATGAATTATTAATAAAGTGAAATATTGAAGCACCGTTTGCTTTAGAATTTTTTAAGCCCTGGTTTTTCTGTGTTTGAATATTTGAGCTAACAGTATGTCATTTCAGCCTGGACTTCCCCATTTCGAGGTGCTAACTAACCAAAAAGACCCTGAAGGCTGGAGATCATTTTGTGTTTTTAACCTTCATCAGCAGTTAACAGAAATATTTAAAATAACAAAATTTATCACAAGTATGTATTTTGCTGTGATCTTCTCCTCCGTGACTAGTCTTTCAGGATTGACACTCAAGGATGGGAACGTGTTTTACACTTGCAGCTTTTGAATGATCCAACTCAAGTTCTAGTATACTTTCTTAGATAAGTATTAATAGGAAATGGTACAAGGCTTTGTTTCCCCAGCAGCTATGGTTTTAGAAGCTTACCATAATTGATGGTTTATTCATAGTCAGCTACACAATAAAAATGTTTTTTTCAAGAAACAAATAAAAATTGCACAAAAAAGAAAAACTGGCTTTGGAGTGATGAGACAGACGTATTTTATTCTTATATACTTCTTATTCATATTACAATATTAAGAATTATATTTCCGTGGACAAATAAAATACTCATAAATACGTCTCAGTGATAAGTGTCATTTAAAAAAGTACCAATAAGCCTGGTGGCAAATTTTTCATTCCCCAAATTAAAACCAGAGATGATGATTGAAAAATGCCTTGAGGACATTTTTGCTGGGTTATTGATTGAAAGGCAATGTAGGTTTTCCACACAGAAACATGCTAAGGTGGTCCTTTCATTAATTTTTGCTGCTACTTTAGGAAGAACTTGTCACTCTCTTGAGTTTTGTCTCTCCTACCCCTCACATTGGACACTGACTGTGGCAGGAAGAGCTGTGTGAGAAACCCTACCAACTTCACATCCAAAGGAGTGGCCCTTTTAAGTTGTTGGAAGTTAGCAAATACTGCCTGCGGTATTTCTGAGTGCCCAGATAGAGCACCTGCTTTACGACATTGCTTTGTTTTCAGTTCTGTCTGCCTATCTCTCTTTAGCAAAATAGCTTTGTTATTAAGGGTGACATAATAATGGAAAACTCCGTTCTTTTCCTGAAGGGGCTATACGCAATGACATTTTGTAACCATGTGGTGGTCCCATCTTCCTCCTCCTACTGAGACACCCCGTGTCCTGTCAGGTGGGCTACGTGGAAGCAGCAATCAGGCTCAAGGCTGTGAGAACCCAAGAGTTCTGAGTGTGGCCTGAAATGCTGACTTCAGGGCATGGCAGGAGCTGCTTGTGGACAAGAGAGGGGAGTCACTGATCACTGAGAGAGAAGGAGGCAGTGGTGGCATCAGTGTTTGGTCCCTTGATGTCACCCACATAAGTTCTCTTCCACTCAATAAAGACAGGATTTTCCCACAGGGCTTAAAATGAGAATATCGTTGACTTAAATTTTACTATTTCTGGAATATAATGTCTCTTTGTAGTCATACTTAGATTAAAATCATCTTGGACTTTTTTGGGGGAGGGAGTATAACATACAGTCAGGAAAGGTTTAAGTTTTCCTCATTTCATATCACAAGTACAGGAGCCCATTTCTCCCTATTTAATTATAAAATCCACTATTAAATCTGGGTGGAAATCTAAAACTACCCTCTCCCTTGATGCCTTTGTAGATTCTCAGAAAGCAGAAAAAAATGTCAAGAATACCTTTAGGACAAATATGTGAAATTGATTTGAATTACATTTAGTGACTACAGAAATAGAGTGTTTGGGTTGTTTCCTTCATCCAAATGAATATTGGTGAAAACTATACATCTATAGATAGAATATACCTTTCAGAAAAATCCAAAGATTGATTATTCATTAGATTAAATTTCTATCAATTTTTAAATAAAGAGACTATATATGTCATCATTTATTTTTTTAATGTTTAAAAGTGATGGAAGCACAACAATGTGAATGTGCTTAACACTACCGAACTGTATACCTAAAAATGGTTAAGATGCTAAACTTGGTTATGTGTTTTTTATTCACAATTTTTTATTAAAGTGAAGCAAATGTTTTCTCTATTATAGAAAAAGTATCCCAGGTCTTGCGTTTAACGGGCATTTTCAAGGGTCCTAGTGGAAAGCCAACTTCAATGACAAAAGACCCCTTTTTTAGAGTCACGGAAGGCAGCAGGTGAAATTTCTGGAGATCAAGCTGTCTGGCCGTCTCTTTTCATAGACTAGTCAAATGTAGCCCAGACAGTTAGAGTGGCTTGTCTAAGATGATACAGCTGGTGGGGCATAAGTGGACCAAAAACACAGTCTCTCCACTTTAAACTTGGATCCCCACTGCTCCATCCCTGTAAATTCAGCATTGGTCCTTCTTCTTAAAAAACATATGCTCTGTGTGTGTGCTCTTAATATTGTCAGTTTGATCATCTCTATTTTTTTTCTGTTTTGTTGCCATTTTCTTCTGTTCCCACTCTTCCCAATAACTTCCTGTACCTTCCGTTTTTTTGCAAACATTTTCTATTTCTTTCACTTCTTCTCACCAACTTTAGAACGCTAGGCTTTGTATGGTGGCAAGCTGATGTTTTTCTGAGATAGCCAAACAAAAGTAAAGGCAACTATTTTCTTATTAGCACTGGTGTAAAATACACGATAGGTATGTTATACTTTATAACAGACTTTCACATATATTTTCTATTTAATCCTTTAAGGTAGATAATTAATTTTTTAATTTAAAATAATTAATTAATTAATTTGAGGAGAGGGTGATTAGGTTTGTTTGTTTGTTTATTTACTTATTTATTTATTTTTCGTGGAGGTACTGGGGACCGAACCCAGGGCCTCCTGCATGCTAAGCATGCGCTATATCCACTCCCCTCCAGTTATCACCCTCACTTTAGAAATGGGCATTTGCTCAAGAGCACACATTAGTGGCAGAGCCTGGACTTAGGTCAACCCCTCCTGACTCCAAATCTAGTGCATCTTGTAAGTCAGGACACTTAGATTTGCAAAGGTGATGTAAAGGAAAACAGCAGGTGTAGACTACTAGGAGTATTGGAGAAAAGACGGAAAGTTGCATCTTTTTGAGACAGTTTAGGAGAGGCCAGTGTGGAAGGTTGATGGTGCTCGAAACGGGGAAGTTGACTGTGGGTTGGGGACATGGGATAACAGAGCTCAGGACAGGGGGAGTCAGGATGGCGCTGGCAGGAATGTGCCATTGAGATGGAGACTCGGCACACCGGAAGAAAGGATCCTGGTCCAGCCTTTCTCTTTACCCTTCCCCGTGTGATTCCTCCGTAAGAAAGAGGGAAGACACCCAGGCCTAATTTCATGCATAAACAAAGCCTAAACAAACATACAAACAAAACAGGCAGCAAACAAAGAACCCCTATATGGCGAGAGAATATCTATTTACGAGGCTGCTACATCAATAACACTAATTACACTGTAATTGCCAAGAACTGAAATTAATGCGATTTTGTGGAAATCCACAGTCAGTCTCAGGCCTGATTTCTGTGAATGAATACACTCTGAACAAAATTTCAGTTTGGAGAGCACACTGCATTCTTAGAGCACTTGGCAAAGCGACGCTGGGGAGCAGAGCTCTAAGATGGATAGTGCGCCTGCGGCCCAACCGCGGCGGCGGCGCCGTCGTCCTTCCGCCGCTCCCGCCCGGCCCCGCCCGGCCCCGCCCGGCTCGCGGGGCGGCTCCCGCCCGACGGCGCGCGGGGCAGCGAGGTCTGCGAACCAGCGGAGCTTGCCCGTGGCCTGGAGAACGTTCTCCAGACGGCCGACTGAGAAGTTCAGGGACCTCACAGCGTCATGGTGTCTCCCCAGCCACACCCGGAGGGGCGGTGAAGCTGAATTCTTTTCCGTTTAGCCAGCAGGCGTAAACGAGAGAGACAGAGCGCCTCCCCCCACCTGCTTCGGCCTGCGGGGACGAACCGCGGTGTGCCCAGCGCCCGATGCGAGTGCTGTGTTCTCTGCTTTGTGGCTCATTCTGAGCAACGCTGTGGTCCTGCTTCAGGTTTTGAAACTGCATCTCACTTTGATTTTGTGACTGCCTCTTCTCGCGAGCGCCCTGCTGATATCGGGGAACCGGGCCGGAGCTAGACCTCTTGTTTGTATTTCAGACACTAAACAAGAGCTGCTGAAAATAAGGGCCCGGATTCTAAACATTCAATTTCGGCGTGGAAAACACTGTTTACACAGTCCACAGTAATGGCAGCTGTTCCAGCGATTTAAATAGTATAATTACACATTTCATTCCAGAGTATAGCAGTAACAGTGCGTTTGCTAGTAAATCTCAAATTGAATGTGCCCGTTCCTATATAAACATGTACAGGTAACCTATCAGTACTTACTGCCAATTATTTCTGAGCTATAATTTGGCCTTTATTGGCGCTGCAGTGCTTCAGAAGAACAAGTTCTTTGGAAATGTTGAACCTTCCTCCACACCCCCCAAATGGTGAAAAAAAAAAAAAAAACACTTGTCAGCATAATGTCTTGACATTCATGATGCCAGCCTGTCTTTACTGGTGTCAGATGTGAAAATAAATAGATATTAAACTGTCAGTCAATGAAATTGCGAAGTCAAGAACCGCTCTAGCTGTGATCCTGTGTGTGCTATTTGATGGACACAGGTGTTTAAGTGTTATGAATTCAGTAGGGCCGGGGAACAAGAGAAACATTTTCCAGCAGTTTTCTATTTGCTAAAACATCTGAGATGAACTTGCGTACATCTCAGGACTTCGGTAGAATCTCAGAGGCTTGAGGAAGTGCCAAGAATTCCCCCACTGTTTCCAGTGCTAACATATGAGAAGCCGGCCCCAACTCCTGGAGGCACGTTCTTCTATCCTGTGCGTATGCAGGGTCTCCAAAGCCAAGTCAAGGGCAGCATCCAGGGGCCCTGAATACACATTTGTGGCAGACGCCAGACACCCACCTGGTTTATTTATTATTCATCAGACATTTAAAGCCAATCATCTGTCACTAATAAACATTAACGCTATTAAAAATGAATGATCATCTTACAGCCTGCAGAGACCAGCCCTCCCTTCCACTTGATGAGTCCTGGAGCGACGCACGTCGTGTTCACTTACAATGCGTGTGACTGCTTATCCGTCCTTGTTATTATCGCTGCTGTTGTTACTAGAAACATGGCGTTGGCGCACGTGAGGGAGCGCATCCTCTTGATGACACAGATTTCTCATTTTTCACTAAGTGCTATTAAATTTATATCTCAACAAGTATCATTAAGTTCTCTTCCCAGAAAATGTTGCTTTATAATGACATCATAAACAAAGCCCTGTACGTGAATCTCAACTAGCGGTATGAAGGAGGAGCTGGGTTCCTGTTGCTGGAGGACTCCACGCTGCATCACTGGCCAGTTTACAGTGTGGTGCTTTCAAAAATCAAAACTGAGAGCAGCTGATTTTTGTGCCAACAGCTAGTTTAAATGTCTACCAAGATCAAATGGAATGGAAATGTTGCTCAAGGCTGATAAGACACTGTTTATCTACTTGTGATAATTTATTAAATTATATGTAGAAAACCCTAAGTTTAATGTTTCCTTAATAATTTTCTTGCGCTTACACTCTTTTTTGGTGACTGTGTTTCTTAAGGACCTAAATCAACACAGTAGAAAAGGCAGTTTTGAAAGATTACTCCAGTGGCTAATTGGAAAATGGTATTTAACAGAAATAAGTCCTACCAGATCAGATAAAATGTCTCACTCTGATTTATGTCTTCCAATCAGTATTCATGTTCAGGCATTTCCAGACTTTGGAGAGGGATGGCGTTTGCGGTGACTTGTAGCTGAAAGCAAGATGGGTGCGAATGATAAGCATGGAGATGCAACAGTCTTCAAGATTTAGAACTTAAAAACTTTATTTTCCTACTTATGAAATAAAAGCCCTGCCACTTGCCTCCTTTCCCATCAGATTCTGCACTGTGTTCTCATCAACACTTAATTGACAAGGGTAGGCAGTATTTGTCTGTTTTCATTTCCTCATCTCCACCCTTGTAGTAGGTTGCAAAACTGGACACAACTCTTTGCTGTCTCTGAGTCCTTTCCCAGTAGGTTTGACATGCCTTCCATCAAGAGGTAAAGTCCACTTCCTCTCCCCTTCACTTCACTTCTGACAATAACCATAGGTTCTAAGGATTCCCCAAACCATCCTTACTTCCAGTACTTCCCCAGGAGTATTCACAGAATGCAGTGAGATCTGCTCCACTTGTCATTATGGTTTATTACAGAAAAAGGATCCAGCTTAGAATCAGCCAAAGGAAAAGGAGCACAGGGCAGAGTTTAGGAAAGTGTTAAAGTCGGAGCTTCCTTTGTCCTCTCCCCATGGAGTCAGGGAGTGTTACTTTCCGGCATCCATGTATGATCATATGCATGGAATAATGCCACCCCAGGAGGCTCCCCTGAAACCAGGGTCCAGGGTTTTTATTGGGGTCCATCACTTAGGCATGATTGATTGACTGATCAGCAACATGGTGGATCTCAGTCCTCACGTGACTGATACCCTGTGACCCAAAGCCCCCACCCGAAATGATTTTGCTGAGCTATGCAGCATGACCTCAGGCAAACGAAGACACCCTACCAGATACGACATTCCAGAGACTAAGAGATTACCTCTCCGAAGCTAAGTACAAAAACTAGACTTCTTTTTAGACAATGTTAATTTTTTTTTACTACACACTATTATATACTAGCTAGAAATTATTACTGTTTTTTTTATATATCTTTAGTCTGTAGGCTATATGCTCCCAGAGGACTAAAGGCACATGTTTTAAAGTCAAATAACCCTGTATTCAGATCCTGGATCCATTGCATACCTACGGTGTGACCTTGGGCAAGTTGCAAAGCTGTAGTTTTCTTACCTAAAAAAAACAGGTAAAATTATATTAGTATTATGGGGTTATTCTATGATTCAATTAGATAATATATGGAACATTTATCACAATGTCTGGCCAGGGTAATCACTTAATAAATACTAGCAAATATATGATAATTATCATTTTTTCCTTTAATATCCTCATGGATTATAATCAACATCCTAACCCTTTATTAGGAAAAAATGAACAAAAGAAACAGAAGAAAAAGAAAAAAAGCTTATGTAGCTCAGAGGCTGAATCAAGTCTCACTAAATGTATTACAATCATATCCAATTTATATTCAATCCATGGGCTACTTTTGGTTTCAGATTATTATTTCTAAAATAAGAGACTTATGGTTATTAACATATCAACAACACTGTGAGAGGAAAACCATAGTTAATAGGTATTTCTTCATTAAAGAAAAGTAGTCTTTTAATTAATTAAATCAATAACATTAACAAAAGCAAACTGAAATTTCAGGATTACTGATAGAATCTGAAAAAACAAATGGCAGACTTAGGTAATCTTGCAAATCTCTTCCAACTTCCCCTCAAAGCAGAAACCCTTAGAGCACCTGCATCAAGGACACATCCAGCTCTGCCTGAATACTTTCAGTGCAGGTAAGGATGGGTTTGGTTTAAAATATTACCTTAAAAAGTCACTACTGGACTTTCCATTCCAGCAAAATTGTAAACAAAATAATGTAAAATTCTTTATTACCAAATTCCACAAATGTGTGATAAAATATAACAGTCATCCTTGTAAAAGCTGAATTCTTAAGAAATCTGGGAAAAATCTCTATAGACAAGAAATGAAGAAACAAACAAACAAACAAACAAAAAACCAGACTTGAAAATAAATGAGCTAATGTTGAAGCCACACTAAAAGAATCTTTCTATCAGGTAATCTACACATTCTTGGATTAGCATCTGAGTGGAAATAGGAGCCCAGATTATGGACCTATTTAAGGTGGAGAGTGGGACCTGACACCAAAAATAATAAAATAAAATAAAATTAGGGTCTTGTAAGGATATTTTAATAATTTTAAAAATAGAGAAAATGTGGGGTGGAGAGGGAAATCCAACAGCACAGTAGGTATATAAGGAAACTTGAAACTTGCCCATTTTGACCTGGGATCTGGGTAGGAAAAAAAGTCTGCTTTGAGATTTTTGCCTGTGGACTTAGCCCTCTTTAAGGTTTGGAGTTGAATTTAGACTATATTTGAGAGCTTAGGAATCCCTAAACTAGGGGAAAAAAAAGGAATTCAAAAATTATTTTCATACTGATTAAACCTCTGTGTTATCTATAATATACACATTCAAATCTACTTTTGAAGGGTATATATTCCAACTGGGCCAAACACAGAATTTCCACAGATAAAGTCCATCTGAATATAACCTCACAATTCAATGTTATAAGCAAATAGCAGGTGTATCAAATGCTAGTATTAAATGCTTCTGAACCTCAGATGCAGAACTAAGAAATTGTAAGTATGTTCAAATTTATTAAAATGTAGAAGGACTTATAACTTAAAAATACAATTAAATGCTATAAAAATAAAAAGAAAGAAGATAGGAAAAAGATTCAAAAAGAGCGTTAAGAAAAAATATAGTCAGTGAAATTAAAAACTGAGTGGGAGAGCTAAAGAGCATTTTGCACGTTGCTGAGGAGAGCAGAGAGATGGAAAAATAGATCGGAGCTGATGAGAATCCCCTTCGTCAGACAGTAGCATTTACAGGCTCTGGGCACTGGGGTGTGGGTCCCTCTGGGGGCCATCACTGAGCCTGCCGCTAGAGGTAGTAGCTGAGAATTTCCCAGATATAATAAAATGTAATGATGAACGTCCTACAGTGATTTTTTTCCCCACAGAAACAACTATATTTTTGCTTTTAATTTAATATAGTTCTAATATAATAAATATTACTATCAGAGTAGAGGTAAATAAAATAATAAATTATATAGTGAATAAATCAATTTATAGATACACATTATAGTAAAACTGCAATATCCCAAATATAAAGCAATAGTTATGGTCAAAAGATGTCAGAATACTAACTTTAAAATTTTGAGAGAAAACTAGCCGTCACTGTAAACTTGATGTAAAAAGTTTCTGTAACATAAAATACTGTCTGACGAAGATCGTTAGGCAATGTCCCACTCGTAGACCCTCACAGAAAGGGCTTCTAAAAGAAGCGCTTCAGGAAGAAGTAACTGAAAAGGAAGGAGTGAGACGTAAGAAACGGGAAGAAGGAACTTTAATGATACAAAGGAGTGAGATATAGGAAAGAATAGTAGGCAGATAAACTGGTAAAACACAGGCGCATCCGGTTAGCTACTGACGGCGTAAGGTAATTACAATGACCGCTCATCGTGGAAATAAAATCATCCAGCAATACGTGCAAACCTGAAGGAGTTCTGAGTTAATGCATTAAGACTTTGCATTGTTTGAGAGTAAATAAAGATTATGATTAAATTTAGAAAAGTTATTCATTAAGGTATGTTAAAATTTGAAGGCTAACTACGGAAAGCACAGAAATAAAATGTGTAACTTCTAACTCAGTAGAGGAGGAAGGTAAAAGCACAGATCTACAGCAGCTAGAATCCAGGAAAGAAGAAAGTGACCCCGTCCTCTCGAAAGATATGATAAATAAGCAAACACAAGATGATAGAGACATGTGTATAAACATGTCGATAGACAAGTACTATAAACAAACTGAATTTAACAGTTAAAAGTGAGAGATTTTTCAGGTGGGTCCCCCAAAATCTTGTTATTTGCATCAGGCACACCTAAAACATACAGGCATAAAAAGTTCAAAGTAAAGAGAAGGGAAAAAATGCAACAAGTAAATTCGAATGAAAATAGAAGCTGAGGCAGCTCTATTAATATCACGTAGAGATGAAGACATTATTAGGCATAGGATGGGTCACACCACAATGAAGAAGGAACAGTTCACCAAGGAAATACAAAAATTCTGAGCTTTTCAGTACCCAATAAGATAGCTTCAAAATATATTAGGAAACAATTTGATAGAATTACAAGGATTAATTGATTAGTCTAAAATCATATTGGCTAAGTTGCACAAAACACTGTCCATAACTGGTCAATTTCACAGAAAATATATCTGTAAGTGTATAGACGATCTGACCAGTCTAGTTATCAAGCTTATTCTAATAGATTTTATATAAAACCCGAAGTATTATTCTCAAGCACAAATAGGACCTCTATGAAATATGACATATGTTCAAGGCAAGTCTCGCAGACAGCAGACAATCAATGAGATGTAGGTCGTGTTCTCTAAAATGCAATTGAATCATTGCATCATCACTGAAATCAGTAACAATTATTATGGAAACAATCCCCATGGAAATTCAAACACAAGCATCTGAGTAACACATGGGTCCAAAAATTATAATAAATATTTATCTTTTAAAATTGATTGAAAATGAGAAGATTAGATATCAGACTTGTGGACTATTACTAAATAAAGTGACTTAGAGAGAGATATTTATCTTTAAATGTTTGTTAGAAAAGAAAAAGAAAGATTTAAAATCACTGAGTTGAGCAACCAGTTTAAAAAATTTAAAAAACATAAGTTAAACCAAGAAAGTATAGTAAAGAGAATAATAAATATGAGTAGAAACTATTGAGAAAGAAAAACACACAAAAAAAAAAATAGAGAAGGGACAAAGTATTTTAAATACTTTTTTCCTTAGATAATACTGTACTTATTCTCCACATCCAAGGGTCACAATAAAAAACGTCAACTGGGAAAGAAATTCATTCAATTTTTATTAAACTACTTGACTTTTCCAGGAGTCTTAAACTCAAATCTTGGTTAAATGGTAATTGGACATTTAAGGAATGGCCCCAGCCCACTCTAGTGAATCTACAGTTTTGATAAGGACCAGGAAAAAGAAACAAAAACCAGAAGGGAAGATCACCAAAATATTACTAGTGCTTATTTGAGGTAACAACATTACCAGTGATTCTTTTATTTCCTGCTTTATATTTTTCTAGTTTTTCCAAAAATTTCTATAATGAGCATGTGTTTGCTTTATAGTCAGAACAAGATGTTATTTTTTAAACTCTGAAGAGCAGGATACAAAGGTTTATTTTCAGTATTACCCTAGCCATGTAAAAATGTGCTTTAAAAATTATTGAGCAGAAACAATCCAAAATGTTTGTAATGTCTATTATTTGTAAGGTAAAGGCATTACGGCTGGTTTTTTTTCTTTGTATTTTTATGTTTTGTTTTTTTTTTTTTACATTCTCTTTAAGGAGCCTGTACAATCCCAAATAATAAACATTTTAAGGGCTTAAACAAAAACAAAAATAAAATTAGTTCTGTGGAAAATAAAACATTAAAATAAGTTAAATTCTTGTGGTTCCAAGACTAATAAAATTGACTAAAGGTAAAAAGAAAAAGAAAAGACAGGAAAAACAACACTAGAAATGACAAAGAAAACTTAACTACAGATGAAGTTAAAAAAAAAACTATAATATAATAATGCTATGAAAACTTTAAATTTGGAATTCTTATAAATTCACTTATAAGTTAATAAATTTCAAGGCTTGCAAAAATAATTTACCAAAAGAATATAACTTGTCAGGCTTACCCACAAATAAATTAAAGCTATGATTAGACTTGCAATTATTATGCATGTTTAATCACTATTTAAAAATATATCCTGTCCATATACTCCCAAATAACATACCTAGGCAGTTAAAATAATTCTACTAATTCTTTAAATATGGGTATTCCCAATTTTATGTAAAATATTCCAAAAAATAGAAAAAGAGACAAAATTTCTCAGCTATTTTAAAAATGCTATTAGAGGAAAAAACTTAGACTGCCATTGAGTTGGGTGTACCCAAGTTTTAATACTTGACAATACACATTATTGTAATTTCTCATGATAAACTTAAGATAAAAGAAACATAACCGTGTGAATAGATAAGGAAAAATCCAACATACGTTAATGATAACATAAAACTATATTCAAAATATGAATAGAAGGAAAATTCCATAACCTAACAAAATGATATTCACTAAACCTAATGTTGAAATATTAGATGATTTTATTTCCTAAGTGATGATTAAGACAAGGGTGCTCACTATCATTGCTTCTAATTCATAGTAAAGGGCCTAGCTAATACAAATAAATAAGAAAAAGAAATAAAATGTATTTGTATAGAAAAAAGGAAATAAAAATCTCACTTTTCAGAGACAATATGACTGTCTACATAGGAAATCCAAGAAAATTTACAGTGAACTATTAGAATCAATAAAAGCATTAAGCAAATATTCTTGATCCAAATTCACTATACAAAAATGAATTAGAAACTGTAATGTCAAAATTTGTATTTAGAAGGAGCACAAAGCCTGGAATGAGCACAGCAATACATTTCACAAAGAAGGCTCACCTTTGATGTGGAAAATAATAAAACTACATTGGGAGACACAGTGAGGACCAAACAAATGAAGAAATGTAATGTGTTCATGGGTGGACAGACTCAATAATATTAAAACATTTAGTTTTGCTGAATTGATACATTAATTAAATGCAAATCTGATTTAAAGAACAAGATTTTTCATGGAATTTAATATGTCTATCCTAAAATTCTTATGAAATGCAAAGGCCAATATTGGCCAAGAAAGAAGATTTTGAGGAAGAACGAGGTGGGAAGATTTGCCATCTTAGGTTTCCAGAAGTGTTACCATAAAACTGTAATTATACCTTGGTATTGGTGTAGAAAATTATTTCTGAAACAGAACAGATTACTTAAAAACAAGCTCTGCAAATTACTATAATAATAATGTAGTAATAGCAAATAACTGTATTCTAGGTGTGGTGCTGCACAGCAGAAGGGAAAACTTAAAATAGTTAGGACAAATGATTTCGTATTCATTATATCCCTACCTCACATAAACTTAAAAAATTAATTCCAAGTGAATTTAAGATCTAAAAGTGAAAAACATAATTTTAAAAAGAAGATCATACAAGAAAAGATCTTAATGAAGTTCAGGGAAAGCATAAATGTGTAAGCCACGAAGGGAGAAAAACAAACATTCGGTGACATCTCAATTAAAAATGTTTATGTATTAAATGATATTCAAAACATAGTGAAAATGCATTTAGCATTTATCTGAGAATTTCGAATCTTAACTTCTTGCATTGTTTCCTTTTACTATCAAAGCAACCGTACAAGTCAGCTAATAAACTGTATAACTTCACTTAAAATTCGAGTTTATTTTATTTTTCTTTAAACTCTATTTTACTCGTTGGACATATTCTACACCAAAGGGTTTGTGGCACAAAGATAGCAGTGACCCAACAAGTTCTGTTTACACTGCCACCCACTCATATTACCTTTTGTGGTTACAGCTATCCTCAAGCACGTGCATTATTTCCAAAGCTTTAAATTCTTATTTTAAATGCTTTGAGCAGGGAGTTCTGATTTCCGATCCCTGAGTTTCGTGCCTCGAGAACGTGATGAGGCTGCTGCCTAACTTGTGCTTGCTGGAGGCGTTATTTTATTTAGAACGCCCAGTAACGCCGCCACCTGCTCACCAAACCCACAACAGAAGGGCTCTAGCAAAAGATTCAAAACACCTCCACCGTAATTTGCTGGAAGTTTTTCCTTTCCTTATTTAGCGTATCCTCTTCTTTGACAATATTCCTAATTGGATGTTTTCTTCATTGGGCAAATTCCAGCTTGAGTCACCTTTGTTATTCTGAAAGGAACGGATGGTTTCCATCCATCCTTATACACTTCCGGTTAGCTTAGAAAGCCCAGGGAGCATGCGTGGGGACAAACGTAAACATGTTTATGTATCTGTTTGCAGGACTGTTCTCACTTACCATACATATACATAAACAGTTCTGAAAGAAAACCGATAGATTCGGTCCCTGCTCTCTTCACACCGTACACTTTCCAGTGTAATCTTGTTTCCCCCTCTAGACCAGGTCCTAATTTGTCTTTTCTTTATCTCAAAATTCCTGGGCTGTCAAGCCAAGTTACTCTTAAAAGGACTCTGGGAATTGCAGTCAAGAGAAAGATACATTAAAGTATCATTATTCAAACATAAAAATTTAATAAAAATGTTAACAAGGGTTCCCCAAGGTAGGGGTGTTTATTGCTTACTTTTTTTTTTTTTTTTTTTTTTTTACCAGGACGATTACGTTTCTACAGATAGAGGTCAAGTGTAACATACAGCACTTGCTACTGAAGAAAATATGGGGGAAAGGGAACACTATCCCCCAGACGTCATATACACAACTTACTTTCCTATGTAGTTTTCATCTTTTAATTTTTCCCCAGGTTCAAAGGGGAAAGCTCAATCGTGAATGATGGCAGCAGCTTTTCCTTTAATTTGTGACACCTAATCTTTACTTTGGGCTCCGCCAGTCACATCTCACTATGTCTCATTGCATGTGCCCTGACACAATACATCATGGCCACGGTGATTCAATACCGGGTGACATTTTTTTGGAAAAAAAGGATATTAAATGGTGGCAGAAGACGCGCTGAGACACGTCAGCGTGGGCCCACGGGGCAGCGTTCCGCACTAACAGTTCGCTCTCTCGGCGTCTGGCTAGGAGAATTATTATTGTCCTTTATATATAAACATCTTTAGCCAAATGGTCTCCTCCGATGCCTAATATATGCATTCCCGTCATATGAAAGCCACTCGCTTAAGCTGCTTTTCTGTCTATTTGTAGTCTGTTCAGGCACACAGCCCCCAGCAGGAGTCCGGCTCCATGATTCATTGCCTCAGATTTCCTATGGAGCTTACACGATGCTCGCTCAGCCCCATACGGTTTTGTATCCGTTATAACCAGGGACAAGGAAGCAGGGCTCAGGATTCTGAGCATCTATCTAAGAATAGCTCCCTGACGCCTTGCTTTACTCACAATAAATGAACAATGAACTCTTTACATGCTAACCTCGTATGGCGAGGAGAAATTATAGGCGCTTACTTGAGTTAAATAAGGGAAGAAGCATTTAGAGTGAAGCTCCTTAAATGAGCGGGTCAATAACTAGTTTACAGAGACCAGGACACCTGGCTAATGGGAGAATAAAGAATTATGCTTGTCACAGAAAAAGAAAGACGCTGTCCCGGTTTAGTGGTAAATAATTACATTCATTATACCGGGACCAGCTCTGCAAGTGGTCCGCTGCACTAGTTAATTCATTAGCAAAACTAATCGGCAAACCACAAACAACAATTGGGGGTAAATTTAACCAATTCTCATAGAAGGTTTGGAAGAACAAGATTTTCCTTACACTAGAAAGGAAAATTGTATCGGAAACTGCACGCGTAATTGTACGAATCTTACTTTGTCCTGAGTTTCAACATGAAAGAAAGAAACCATAGCTGAGTCAGAGACAGGGCACGTGTACAAACGAGAAGGCCCCTGAATTATTTCAGGTGACCTAAAATATCCCAGAGTTTCAATGTCAATCCCGACAATGAATAGAAAAGACTCCAGTAACAAGGGGTGATCCCCTCTCTTTGCTGTATGAGGTTTGTGACTATAAATAAACACAGTACGTTTGCTGTATATGACATATAATGCATCCCATAGTTCATTTCTGGAGGATGCATAATGTAACATAAACTCATGTAACTAAGAGAAGCTTGGAGTGGTTTTACGTGTTAACCAAACCACTTGAGGGTTAGGTGGCTGATACAAAACTCCATGGTAATTAGAACGGTTTTCATTCTTATTTCGATGTAATGAATTTGCTCATCTGTGCATTCAACATGCATCATAACTTCAGACAAAAATCCTACAAGAGAAACAGCGATTTGCCTGGTTGGCGAGGGGAGAGTAGTTAAATACTGTGGGACTCAAAATGATTTTTTGTCCTCTGTTTCTAGAAAGAAGACTTTTTTCTTCTGTCTTCTAAAAAGGAAGAAAGAATTCAAACATTCCAATGCTAGGAAAGAAGGTAAGATTGAGGGATAAACTCTAAAGGGCCCGCTGAGCCTGGTGGCTTTTTTCTGTGTCACTGCAGAGCGGCACTGTTTGTTTAGAATTCTGAAAACCCTGTTCCACCAATCTGTTGGATTCAGGGTGAAATCACCGATTTGATCCATTACAGATATTACAGTCATCACAGATTTTTACCCACGTAAATAGCAAGTCTATGGCAGGATCTTTGTAAAGTCCAAATGTCCCTTGATAGGCCCTGGCATCAGTGTAATGAGATAATCACATTCATCACTGGTTTATCTACTCAAGCAGCAGCATCTCTGCCCACCAAGTGCTGAGGGGAACAGTGGTAGGAAAGGGTTTTTATTTTTTTTTATTTTTTTCTGGCTTTCTATTCCAAAAGACTGAGAGATGCTGGTAGGAGGATCATGGCCTCTCTCATTCCCTTGTCCAGGGTTTCTCGGCCTCGGCACTGCTGACCTTGTGGCCCCAGTAACTCTATGTGACAGGGACTGTCATGTGTGTCGGAGCAGGTTTAGCAGCATTCCTGGCTTTTACCCACTGGATGCCAGTACCAGTGGCACCGGGTTGTGACAATCAAAACTGTCTCCCGACGTTGCAGAATGACCCTTGGGTGGGTGACACCCCCCCACACACACACTGAGAACCATTGGTGTAGCGCTGTCACCCTCTGCTTTCCTAGACACCTCCTACATCAGGCCCCCTGGGCCGGGCTCTCCCGGGCTGCTCTCACTTTGCACACCTTGGTCCATCCAACTGCTATTCCTCTCACTCCCAAGCCCCCCTGGTCATCCTTCATATTTGAGTTTCTATCACCTCAGGACGGAGTTGGTGCCTTTTCTCTGTACTTCCACATAAATAGCTTTTTGAAAGAACTCAGTGTCTTTTTAATTGTTGACTTAACCTGTTTGTGCTACCAGACGGTAAACTCCTTATGGGCAGGGAACCTGTTTTATGCATCCTTAGCTCCCAGCCTACTTCCTGGTGTATTGGGGGCAAATTCAAAGGGAGGAGGAAAAGGAAAAATAACAAGGATGAAGGGAGGAAGTCAGAATTGAAAGTGGCTTATCAAGTAATACTTTAATGAAAACGTACATTTATGGAAGGGCATTTACAGCCATTTTTAACCTGTAATATTCAGGCCAAATTAATAATACGTGTATATTTGATCGTTCCATACAAGCTCAAAATCAATTCAGTGCAAATAAACGGTTTAGGTAAGTTTGCTGTCTCTGCTTTGGGTTGTATACACGTGTTGGCCTTTCCCCTAGAAACCTCAGCTAACCCCTGCAGCCCCGGGGACTCCACCTACCAGCTGGTTAGAAGCTGTGCCAAGTGTTCTCTATTGCTATTCAAAATGACTTCAATTTTGAGTAAAGTTTCTAAATTTTCATGGAGGTTGATGTTTTTTGCTTTTGTCACTATAGAAAGTTTTTTTTTTTTCCAGTTAAGTTTTGCCATATGTTTGGTTTGGGGTTTCTTACGCCTCATAGAACGTTTACATGTGTAACCAATTCTCATTCTGAACATTGCATTGAGAATTCTACTTAGCATCTAGAGCAGGCAATATTATAGTTATTGCATCTTCAAAAAGTTACTGCTTTTCGATGGAATGTCTTGTAACAACAGGAGAGAAAAGGCAAGATCACGTGAGGATGCAGTTAGAAGAACTCAGAATTACGCCTACTTGTGACTCTTGGAGAACAATTATTCTCGCCCAGTTACTCCCAAACTACAGCTCAGATTCCATTATCACTTCCTTTTGCACTGCTGTCTTTCAAGAGATTATAGATACATTGTTGAGATTTTTCTATGCTTTCAGATGACTCTTTTTTAATATGTATTATAGGGAAGGCAAGTGAGAAGAACATGAGCGTGGATGACTATAACTTTCTCAAATAGCCACTGCCCATCCTTGTGACAGGATCATACATCCATACTCCACTGGTGCGCTGGCTGGCCAGGTCCGTTGCCTTGGCCAAGACAATGTTAATGGAAGTGACCTGTGCTTCCAGCTAAGGATGTAAGAGCCTCCCTGAGTTTCAGCAATTTTTCTCTCTACAATGAGGCCAGTGTTTCCAAGATTATGGCTATTTTGACAAGTAGGTCTCAGAATGAGACCGTCATGGAGCAAAGTTGCCTCTAATCCTTGAAAGACATGTTTCAAGAGTGAGGAAAATTTTTGTGGTTGTAAGTCACTGAAATGTTTCCTATTCATTTAATGATTATTTTTAAAGTACATACTATGTCCCAGGGACTGTTCTAGACACTGGGTTTCATGAATGAGTGAACAAAGCAGACATAAGTTTTGCCCTCGTGGAACTTATAGTCTACTGGAGAGAGAGAGACAAGGAAAGTAAATAATATAGTATGCTAGAAAGAAATAGTATGATGAAGGAAAGAATTAATCAGAAAAGAGCAATGGGTAGAGAGGGCCATAAGACTTCTATTTTTAAATAAGGTGATCAGAGTAGGTCTTATTGAAAGGTAACTTTTTTAGTTCTTAAATTGGCTTTATTTCACTTTCTAACTTAAAAAAAAACTTTTTTTTTTTTGGAGAATTTGAAAGCTGCTCTGATTTAGGGTTGTTTATCACAATATAACTTAGTAAAAACTGACACATGTATTTAGAATCCAAAAAATGTTCCTACAAAAATGCAATCATACGTTTTTGAAAGATCAAATTTTCACATATATCCATGCTTAAATATTGACCATGAACTTAAGAAAATATATTAATTCCTTAAGAACACATCCTTAAGTGATAGAAAGGGTTGAAAGAAAGTTGTTTGAGAATGTACCACGTGGGAGTCTTTGTGAGAAAGAATGAGGCCCCTGACGATGCAGAAGAGGCTGAACAATGAACAGAGCTCTCATGTGACCTGGCGTCGTCCGCTTCCAAACTCCTCTCAAAGGACAAATTGAATGAGGTGGACCAACGTCACCCACAATCACGTACTTGAAGTTATGTTCTGAAGGGAACGGAGAACATGTTTTCCTGGGACTTCTCCTAGGACTCGACAGCACTTCCCCAAACCACAGCTGAGGGTCACAAAAGAGAACGAATAACGTGAAGTTACTCAGGCTTGTGTTGTGTTATAAGCCTGAAAGTTCTAGGAGCAAGCAATAGAAGGGGTGACTGCTGAATCCCATTGAGCAGAGAAGCCACAAGTTTTAATGAGGGTTATTACTGGAGCTTAATTTTATACTATTACTATACCAAATGCTAATCGCTTCTAATAACAATATTTAGAAGTACTTAAGAAAAACGCATACTGATAACAAACAGGACAAAAGACTAATCATTGTATAAAAACACGCAATCCAACACACATACTCTAAGAGGTAAATGAAAGAAATGCAATTAGTTAAAAAATGGGAGGGAAAAATAGATTTAAATAACAATCAAAGAAATGCACATTAAAACAGTGAGACAGTGTTTTTCTCCCTCATATGAACAAGGAATAAAAAGGTTCATATTTATTTCCAGCAAGAATGTAAAAGAAACTCTGTAGGTAAATGAAATAAGGTTATAATGCTTTTGGGAAATGAGTTTCAAAAAAATAATAAAGCTTTTCAAATATTATCAGTGATTTTATTTCTAGGAATTTATCTTAAGGATCTAATCTAAAAAATTAACTACAAACTATTAATTGTTCTTTTGTTTATAATAAAAAATTGGAAGTGAACTATATGCCCCAGGAGAGAGGTTAATCAAGGCTTGTGGAACAACTTATGGCAATTTGCCATAAACATTTCTTCTATTATGATTTTTAAAAAGGCACAGAATTATGCAGAGACTACTAGACATGTATCAAAATCCTCTTTGTGTCTGTCCAGAGGAGTAGAATTCAAGCTGATCGCATGGTTGTCCAGCCACACACTTCTCTGCTTTCGTTTGTTCAGTTCTCTCCGACAGAATGTACAGGAAAGTGCCTGGAAGAAAGAGTTCCTTCCAGCTGACACCTGGATGTAACAGTGACCCAGTTTGCCCACAGCAACAATTCCACTGGAGACGGTGGAGCAGGTACCCGGGACGAGCTCTCCCCCCTTAACATGAGCAATGATTTATAACACGGCAGATAGATGCTTTAAGATAGAAATATCTTGAAAGAAATGTAAACAATGATTATCTGGAAGATTCTGGTTAATTAATAAAACATTTTCTAACCCTTAAAAAGGAATTTTACTCACTCACGAGTAAGCCCTTAGGATTTACCTCACATTTGTAAAGGTTTGTATCTTTTGTATATCTTACTATTACGGACTTTCAATAACAAAGAGTTTAATTTCCCTGAATAGAATTAACTTCCCTAAATCTCCATTACGTACTTGTGAAAATACAATCTGACTACTTGATTTTTAACTTAAAATACCATGTAGTTAAAAAACAAACAAACAAAAGACTCCCAAAGAGCAGATGACACAAACCATTCTGAAGATAGAATAGTTCTAATAAGCATTGTCTTGTAAAGTTAGTTATACTGTGTGAGAGTAAGAACAAAATAATCAAATGTCTCAAGTACCGCAGCGCTGAATCAGTCCTCGGGCACCACCGCCTTCAGGCGCTCACTCTGAACGACGTCTGTCGTCGTCATCCATCATCTCGCAGCCCTAAGCTGATGCTCCGCCTGCATTCACTGCCTCCAGGTCCCGAGTCTAGGACCTGGGTGTCCTTCAGTCGCTGTGGGGCACCGGCCCCTGGGAAACTACCGAGGCTCTGGCATCAGGGAAGAGTGTGTGTCTCTCCTTTGTGGCTGCTTGAACCTGGCAGGTCGTTTCTCTGAATCTCACTTTACTTGGTTGGGAAGACGAAAATGATACAGTGAATACAGGAAATCCTGAGGCTTAACATTCATGGTTTCAACGACGAAAAAGAAATTTCTCGGACTTGTGTTAACAGGCGAGTAGCTTAACCGATGAGAGTGCTTGCTAAACCCTGAGAAGACAGCCCCGCCCCACCGACGTCCCCAAACCCAGGCTTTTCTATCACAATTTTCCCTCCTGACAAAATTGCACTTTTGGGGACTGAAATCTCCGAAAACAATGCTTCAAAACAAAAACCTGGGAACTACTCTTCTCCCACAGCAAATCAGCTAAATGACTTATGTGTTTTACCTCCTTAATCTTAGTCTCTCTTTACGTCGTTCCCACTGCCTTCGTTAGTAGCTAACATCTTAGCACTGCCGTGTGCCAGCTACTTTTATATGTGTTAACTCGTTTAATATTCTTAACCTTGGGAGCTAGGTGCCATTGCTGTTACTGCTCATTTCGTTGTTAAGTGAGAGCAGTGGGATGCAGAAAGGTTGGGCAGCTTGCCCGAGCCCAGAGCTGGGGAGCGGCCAAGCTGGGACACTGGCTCCAGTGTCTCTTCTTCATTCCCGTCCTCGGGAACTCCGCGGGTCCAAGCCAAGACCACTTCTTAATTTGCATTCTGCAATGGCCATTTAACTGTTTCTCTGCGTTCATATTTGCCTCCCTACAATCCACTCTCTGTGCTGCACCAAAATTCCTTCTAAAATTAATCTTCAATTTCATCACTATCTTATTAGCATCTTTATATGGCATCTAAATGTTTCTCCTTTTATGAGAAGTGTTTATGAAGGCAGAGACACCCCAGCTCTGTGGACTTGAGTCTGATAAAGATAGTTTTGCAGACAGTAGATGCTAATATCAGAGAGAGTGTCTAAAGCAGATACAGGTGGGAAGCATACAAGAGAAATCTATGTGGCCGTCAAATTCAGGGACTAAGAACAGATGTCCAAAGCCAGAGAACTGGGAACAGTGGGATAAGCATCAAATGTTGGCTAAGACGTGGGGAGTATTTCTGGCTAATATCCTGGGACTACATCTGTTATCCCCCTGCTGACTTCTCTCATCCCCAAGAGGGTGAGAAGCAGAGTGAGAGGGGCTAGACGGGGCTGAGTTTGAATTCTAGCTCCAACACGTAGAGTGATATCGCCTGGAACAAAGGGTCAGCTCTTCCTTTGATAAATTCACTGGGTAGCTCTCAGGAGTAAGTCAGAATGTGACGCTGCCTGGCCTGAGATAGATTCAAACTGTAGCTGTTAATGACTCGTGGGAGAGCTTGAGAGAGAAGCTATGAGTGAAGGTCTATGAGTGATGTGGACAAAAGATACCCACATATTTCATCAAAAAGTTTCACTCTTCCACACACACGGCCTTTACAGTCAGATTTACAACATGTGGCAGGTTTAGAAATGATCTCTAGATTCAACAGTCAAGCGGCGAGCTTACTGGTGTCTTTTGTCTCCTTTTCTTTTCAAGAGTTAGGGATTTGCAGCTGCCTGGAAGCCAAATCTAAGCTTTTATGTGAGGGCATTCTGCTGGCTCTTTAGATTTGACTGTTTCACCTCTTAATTTAATATCCATAAATTTCGGCTATTTTCTTGAGCAGAATTCAAAGTTCTGACCTCGCCTAGGGTCCAGACTCTGCCAACTGAAGGCTAACCTTCCATGACTCACATAATTGAAATGGAGAGGGTGGTGGCCAGACTGTGTCCTGAGAATCTCAAATAAGTGGACCATGTTTCATCACATGCCTTATGAGTCCCTTAAACTTTTGATGTGGTAGAGAGCATATTTGGGCCTTGCTGTCAACTAACTTTTGCTCTAATCTTCCGCCCATTCTTTACTAGCTGTATGACATTGGGTGAGCAAATTACCTCCTTTGAGTTTCCTTTTTTTTTTTTTAACCCATTAGATGGGACAATGACAACAATCTCAAAATACTGCTGGAAAAGTTAATAAAATTTCACAAAGAGCTATGTTTAAGTCATCTTACTGGAGCCTGGATGCAGGGGGTTCTAATTACTTCCATTGTAAGCCTCTTTTCATAGACATCTTTGCTGCAAGCATTTTCACTGAATAACTAATTGACAGTAAAGTAATTTTGCCATAAAGGATAAAATAATAAAAAATACAAGAAGGACATTAAAAAGAACATAATGAAACATGAGAAATGAATAATAAAATTAAAAAGACGTCATTAAGACACATAAAATATTTGAATATATTATATGTTTGTGTTTTTACTGCACAAATACCTGATTTTATTGTGTGTGTTGTAGCTAAGCACTGTCTTCCCAGTCATTCATTCATAATATTTTGTACATTTTTTTCTTGTTTTGTCCCCTCATTTGGCATTGAACATTTTCTTTTTTGCTGAAATGTATTCCTTCGTTAAGAGAGGTACCCATTTCCAGATTTGTAAACTGAGCTCTGTGTTGTGCTGTCTCTACTCTGCTCTTAGTTCTTGGCATATCATCACATGCCCATTGATAGACATTCCAAATTTCTATGTGATTACTGATGGATTTGCAAACTGATACATTATCATTTGTTAGTCTAGCATGCAATCTGGCTTTCCCCTCTTATTTCACACTTCCAGTGAGTCTTATCACCATATTTTCTACCAAGTCTACAACTTAGTTGTTATCATCCAGTATTTTAAGACCACCATGTCTATTCATCACTGTATAGACCATTAAGAGGGCTGAGACTTACATAATACAGAAATGGGAGTATTGGATCAATGGAAAAATGAAACCAAACTGCCAACCAGTTGAAAACAAACTTCTGACCAGTTGTTTTATCTTCTGCAGCAAAATTGTCTTCCAGCCAATTAGTTATGTGGCAAAAATGCTGGTGGCAACAATGTCTATGGCAAAGACGCTTATACTGAAAATACCAGGTCCAGACTCAGCACACCCCAGGGCACTGGCCTTTAAAGGATAAACAGGAAGTACACCCTTGAACTTACTGAACTCTTCCTCCCTCAGAGCCTCTGTGCCACTGTAGCATGGTCTTCATGTGCCATTCTGTCTGACCGAGACCACACTTGCTACATGCCTTTGGAGTAAACTCTGTCTTATTTCTCATTTTTACCACCGCTGCCTCAAAAAAAAGAAAAAGGGAGACATAGAAAGGATTTTAATCGTTTGTCTGGTTAATGTATCAGCTAGGTGCCAAATATTGTGGACCTTCCACTCTACTATCATTCAAATTCATTTATTTCTCTTGTTTAATTTCTTCAGTGTCTCATCATGCTTTCTGAATGAAGACAGACTTCTTAGGATGACTTACAGAAAAGCTCTCCTTACGATTGTGAACATGGTGAGGACAGGGGCTATGTCTTTTACTTTTTTTGCAGCATTATTGAGATTATCAACAGAAATAATCAATAAACCAATCTATAATAGGAACTGAACAGAGTTTTATTTGAGCCAGACTGAGGACTACAGCCCAGGAGATACAGATTCAAGAAGCACCTGAATTGTGTTGGAGTCGCACTACAAAATGGGAGAGGTTCATAAAGGCAAAAACTGAAAGAAATTACATAAATTGTCTTTCAAGAATTAGGATTGGACCTTGCTAGAAGTAAAGGTCTTTGTTAAGCGAAAATTGGTTGGGGACAAAATGGTTTCAGAGTTACAAGGGGAGACCGTGAGGCCAGAGGGTTGCATCTTGGCATCTCCATGGTTTTGAGAAAGGCTGGCATGTCCTTGAGTCTGACACAGTTCAGAAGATTCAAGTTCTCAGCGATGCGGGAACATGTCTGAAACCACAGCAACAATGGCCACCCAACTCCATTTTGGATGCCTGGACCACTGTTACTCCATATTGATTTTTAAATGCATTTTTTTCATTAATAGTTAAATCAGATATACCATGTATATTTAAGAGGTCACAAACAGTTTTGGTCAGCCTAAAGTTTAAGTTAAATCATATATAAGACAGAATGACTTCCCCATACCTCTACATGTGAAAATTTCTTCCACTGAGGTGTAATTGACAAAATTGCATGACATTCAAAATGTGCAGCATGATGACTGATATAGGGATAAACATTGTGAAAGGATTTCAGGGCTTGTGTCTTATTATCTCTGTACCCTCCTTAGACCTCTCAGTAGAAGTCTTTTGTAAACGATGGGGAATCACCCTTGTGACAATAAGGCTGTGCGTACACATGGTCAGAAAGTCGCATTCATGAGGCTGTGGGCATGGGCTTGACTCCCATGAGAGCTTTTTAACCGATCATATTGATAACCAGAGATGGAGCCCCAACCTCTGTGCCACTCTCTTACAAGTGGGAAACTAGGCAAAAGTGTACATGGGGATCAGCACAAGAATAAGTCTTTGTGGATAGAAATGACACTCGACATTGAAATATTTCAGTATCCAGTAGAACTCAACAAGAACACAAAATGATATCTAAAAGCCTGTCAGAGAATGAAATTCCAAGTCCAGGAGGAAAAAAAAAACTTGATGTGACAAAATATATTTTTGTCTCTAAGCATCTGTGTACCAAACAGAAACAAATGTCTGGGACAGGGATGGGCTGAAACACAGAGGGACTTAGAGCAGAATCTTCACAAAGAACCTGATTTGATTCCGTTCTCATTTCGGCTTCCAAATGGTGATTTACTTAAGCAAAGTTGTCTTTTAACTGGCTGAAGTCACGTAAGGCTTTCTTAGAGTTGTCTGCTCAGATCAGAACTCCCGTAAAGCAGGGCTCCCATCTGGGTAGCCTTCATGCAGCACTCACTCAGGGCCACTCACATTTAAATGCAGTTAGCACCTTTCGATAACAATGGAAGATGTTTTCAGAGACAAGCCCATTGACTGTCTACAGATGGGTCAGATTTTCATGCTTAATATTTAAGAGCTTGTCCTGCTTCTCTGCAGAAAATCCACAGAGAAGGGGAAAACATTAGGGCCAAAAAGGATTGTCAGGATGGATAATAAGGCAAATATTAGATTCATACATTTAACCTTTTTCCCTGGGCAAAGCTTGTAAATTAATTATAATTCCAAATAGACCTCTTCTTGTACAAAAGTGGAAAAGAGATGGTTAGTCTTCATGTGCTTGGCTCTCCATTGAATGTATATTTCTACTTTTCTACTTCTTTTAGTAAATTGTAAACCACAGGAATCTGCGCTAGGTCCCTGTTTGTCAGGGTCTTGTTCTTGGCCAACTGCCGGTTAATCAAAATTTTAAATGTTAATATATGCTTTAAATTGTATTGACAAAGTCTGGTAGAAGAGAGAGAGACGGATGGATAGACACATACATACATATAAACGTTTACATCTGCACAGGCTGGCCAAGAAAGATTGTCACATAATCTTTCTCTTCTATGGCTTCACTGGTACAAACAAACCTCGTAGATGAATTTCTAAGAATATGAAGCTTAATATAGCTGTTCAGAAGGGAGTCAACGGCCTGTTTACTGCACTTACCGACAATTTGTGCAAGAAGAGACCAGAAATCAGCCTAATTACCAGAGTGCCAGTTGTGCTTGTTAACACCAGCTTTGTGACCAAATGTTATTCCGCGGTTGTCACATCACACGAGGGTTTCATTACTGACATAATAGTGAACAAGATCACACGGAAAGCTATTGATTGATCTGCCACACAAAGGAGGGACACACTTGTCGCTATTACAACATGCTACACCTTAGACTGTAAGCAGCAGGTGTAGCCCCCACCCCCTTCACTAGAGAAGTGTAATTTAGACATTGTCTTGCTTCTTTAAGTGTTTGCCAATTAGAGTCCCCTTCCTATTTGCATTATGTCATCAATGGACCGAAGAGACAAGAAATTATCCTGCTCTGGTTCTTCCTGATCTTTAAACCAGACTCAGTCGATTCTCTTGAACTGAATCCAGGAGATGCTTGGGGTGTGCACAGTGCTTACTTTATCAGTTGTCATTTCTGGCAATAAAAACAAATGGCTGCTCTGTGTGAGGCTGGCTTCGTGTGTTCTGTAGGAGGCTCGGCTACAATAAGGCAATCCAGAAAGGGAAGAGGAGAGGAAGCCAACCCTTCTTATGGTCTCTCCTCCCTGAATTGTCAGAGTTAGACGGCAGAAAGCTGCCTGTGATCACAAGGGAGTTGAAGCCACCATCTGCCATTGCCATAGTTCATCAAGTCCTGCGGTGTGGGTTGCCTGTCTCCCAAAAGCTGCACAAACTCCTTCAGCTGGTCTATGTTTTCCGAAGGAGCAGTCACCTTTCCTTCAAATGAGCTCAGTGAACATTATAACCTGGAGGTGGGCTTCTTTATTACGGGCAAGCACCTCAACCAGCACCCAGCCATCGCCTTGCCCGATGATGAGTGACGCATCAGAAGACGTGCATCTGTCCCTCACCAGCTCCATTTTCCTGTGTATAAGCTTGTTGGACAGATACAATTTAATGAAAAAATATAAAGTCCTTAAAATCCGTCTGCCATTAATAGTTTAATTAAACCGACACATACTTCAAAATCAGAGTGAGAGAAAACATTAATTTTGGTTATAAAGGGCATGGCATTATTAAAGTGCAATTAAAAACAACATTCACTTACAGTTAACAGCTAAAACAATTCAGTTATTTAACACTGGATTGTCACTCGTGACTAACTTCTCCTCTTTGATGTGGAGATGTTCTGTGTCCCAGCTGATTGTTATGGTTGGTTCCCTCGAATTCCAGATGGGGTGGTGTTCACAGAGCATCGCATCTTCATTCTGTCCCTGCTGGTGAGTACGTGTTGTGAAGCAGGAAAGTCTAACCAACTGTTTTGTCGTGGTAACAGCTACCTTATAATAAATGGTGATTAAACAGCATATGTGAAAACTTTCACCTGGTCTGGAAACATTAGCCAAGGTTATGTTTTTTCTCTTCAGGCACTTTGAACGATAAGAGGCAACATAATGTCACCATTAAAGAACACAAGTTGATTATGGACCTGCACTGTCTGGTTTCCAGGCGAAGATCCCTAACCTCTCCCAGGTAATTGCTGGGACATTTTCCAAACCCTCGGTGCCTCTGCGTCCTGGTCTGCAGACAGAGATACCAACAGCATTTGTCTTCACAAGATTAAGTGAATAAATAGATTTAGAGCACTTAGCATGCCGCTTGACACATAATAAGTGCTCAAAAATGTTAACTTGGATCAATATTATGATGAAGTTATGAGAATAAAAATTAAGGCTTATTAAACCTAACCTCAAACAGTCAAGGATTAAGTAGGCAAAAATGAAGGCTGCGTCACAAGGAGTCACCCAGCCATCAGGAGACCGCTCAGCGGCATGAGAAAAATTCCCTACTCTGGATCAAAGCTGCCAGAAGATTACAAAGACATAGATCAGACTCCTGTGTCTTCTTTTCACCGGCACCTTGATTTGTCCCCACGAATCCATCTATTTAGATACAATTTACCACACTTTAAAGTTTGGATCCTCTCCAGAAAAGAAAACGTACAATCTAAGACACGGAACCGTAGTCAATACAGATGGACCCTCCTGTGTCACAGACGAGAGAACCGAGGCCCAGAGGAATCCCAGAAGAAGCAACACAGGCAAGGCCGAAGCTGGCAACACAGACAGAACTAGAACTGCGGTCTCTTAGCAACCAAGCTCACATTCCTCCTCTGTTACATCTACCGTTAACTTCCATGGATAAGAAATGGAGGTAAGCTGAGTCCCAGCACCTGTCTGTACATCAGGTAACATGTGTGAGATGATGAAGTGTCACCCCACAGGGATCAAGAAGACCACTGGCGAACACCTGAAGGGGAGGCACACAGGGGCCAGTGAGACCCGTAGCTCATAAGAGGAATTAAAAGGCACGTCTCTGTAATGACTTTAAATGTAGTAGGGCCACCAGAATATACCTACAGTCCCCGATAAAAGATAGCAAACAGCTAAGAGACCTTCGGCAATTAAAAAAAAATCCGAGGGAACCTATCGAAAGAAGATGCGTGTAAACATTTTATTCCTGTGACCAAAGATTGTTGGTCAGTGGTCCTTAGGATACAGTGTCCGAAAAGTTGGCACGTAGGGGAAAAACATCTTTAGATCGGTAGACTTTGGGGAAATACATGCTAGTAGATTTGGACTCAAATGTTGCCCACTTGTCAGAGCTTGAGCTACATCCCAGATAGAGGCACTTCATCAGCGCCCTTCCGAACGAACGGACTTAGATGAACGATCCCGCATTTATTAAGCACCACTGTGGCTCTGTCAGAAACGGTTAGGGTCCTGTTTCCTCACCCCCGCTGCCCCGCGGAGGTTCCCACCTGCTTCCCCGCAGCCGTGAGGATCTGCTCACACCCTGAGGTCAGTTTGGAGGCTGAGTCTCGTATTGTAACCACAGAGGGTCCAGACACTTCTCAGCACTTACCCATTTTTGATTCTGGAACATCCCACAGTTGACCCTGTTCAGATCCTGACTTTCCCTGTGTTGTACTTTGGGCTGTTTCCTTGACCCCTACTCCCTCTCCTTGTGGAGCCCCTTCCTTTTCAGGACCTGGCCCGCTGGAACTCGCTTGCTGCTTCCCGCCTGAGCCCTCAGGCCACACCTCACTTCTCCACGTGCCTGCGTGGTAAGATCTGTTCCTATGCAAAGTAGGGGGAAGGTGACACAAAAGAGACATAAAAAAGTAAGGCCTACTGACATGAAGCAAACAGATATGAAATAATTAGGTAACCAGGCAGGCCTTGTTTAAGTGTCCAGGAGCATAAGGTGGCATATGAGTCGAGTTACAGGACCGAGTGGTTGTCACGGGGTCCCCACATCCAGATGCGCTGTGAGAGGCCACAAGGCTTGTGCTCGTATTCGGAAGTGCCCCAGGTCTTCAGACGAGCAGAAGATAGGGAGGTGTTTCTGCATTAGTTGAATGAAACACAAGTGAGACAAACAAGAAGAATTAAGACAGAGAGACTACAGTGAGTTTAGGGATGGGGTGAAGGAAAGAAGGAGAGGCAGGAAGGAGCGAGCTGAGACTAAACCAAAAATTGATACCGAAAAGCGCAGGCTGAAGTCGGACAGGGAGTATGGAGCAGTTTCAGGACTGACCTTTCTGTTTTGCGATTTCCGTATCATAACCTAGGAATAAAACAAAAAATAAAAACTCGTGACTCCTGAGCCACGACTGGGCTTTGGGAATGACCCAGGACTGTTAATACGTGGGGGTTTCTCCCGCAAAGTCCTCTGCCTCACGGGCGCAGCAGAAGCATGGTGAGCAGTAAACTCGGAGGCATATTAGGGAACTTCCTGGCTGGGCTGTCCTTTCTCCTTTTGCCTTATTGAGTGTGTAGAGCTATTGCAATTGCACAACCCAATTTCCAGCAAAAGAGGCTGGGTCAACTGATTTAATTTCACCCAGACAATCTTGCCAGCTCACTCAGTAAGTCAAACAATAATCCTTTAGTTAGTGGATCAATAAGAAATTAAGAAGCAATTAAAGAGAAGTGAAAAAAACTTAAAAATTTACATTGATCTGGCAATGAGTTTTTTTTTTTTTCCTCTTAGAAAATCAAGATTTAAAGACAATCGAACTTGTACTGTGCTTGCATTCTATCGGTTGGTTTGAAATGTTTTTTTAATAAAAAGTTAGTGGAGAAAACAGTAAGAATACAGAGAGCTTTAAGTTTTAAAACTCAAATGATAAATAACATAATTACATTTATTTCGAAATAGAAAATGTCTTCTCTTCCCACTGATTTTAAGCGAATCGCTAAATGGACACAAACATGCTTTGCGGAAATAGCTGTGGCGACGCAGCTCTGCTGAAGAATAAAAATCAGCTCTCCAAACCACCGTTTCATTTGTAGCATAGAGGCAGCATTTCAAAATTAAAACTGTCACTTTCAACTAAGATCATTTCAGTGCCCGCCGCTCTCCAACCAGCCAAAGTTCAGAAGCACTATTTATTTCATCTACCAGAACAAAGCAAAGAAATTTTCAATTGTTGTTGTTTTGTTTTTTTGAAACAAGAATCCTTCATATGATGTCCTGTTTCTATCTTCTTCAGGTCTAGTAATTACTGCTGCGAGCGGGGAAATAAAAATCCATGCTTTGGTGTATTTCTCCAGCCAAAATATTGGCTAACCTTTGCTCCGTTGTTTAACCCCACGGTGTCTTTGCATCTCCTCTGTTTAAAAGGTGAGGAAAGTCGTCGCTTGCTTCTGGAAGTGTCTGGTACACATGCCTGAGCATTAAGTCTGTTAAGCACTTGGAGGAGAGACATAGTATAGCCATGAATGGTGTGATTTTTAAAGCACACCTTTAATTCAGGAATCCAATCTACTCACCATGATCTTCTAGAAAATTCTCTCTGTGCAAAAGAAGACAGCCTTTTCCTTAAGTCGATCACACATAACAGCAACAAACACAAAAGTGAGATCACAGTGGTGAGGAAGTTAAATGGAGAAAATAAGGTGCGTATCTTCTAGCAAAGGGCCTGGAAAGAAGCGAACGGGCCGTTAGGTTTATTCTCAAGCAGGCTCGCCCACTGTGCACCACGGCTCCAACTTCCCTCTTATGCAACAGAACAGCAGACAGTTACTAAGCATTACCTGTTTCATGGGCACTGACTGCTGTGGGGCTTGGACTTCAGGAGGTGCTGATGCTGGATGGAGTGTTGGATACCACAAATGACCGTATTTCCTCTTCTGATTTAAAGGTGTTTTATTAGACAATATATGCCATCTTTATGTTTCACACTTAGTCCTTCAAATAGAGAGGTATTATGTGAGAAGCTGCGTGGGGCACTTAAAGACCTGCACACTATCAGTAATGCAATTAAAATTGGCATTTATATACTTTTATATTTTGATTCCTAATCCTGTTTTTACAAGTGCAAAATCACATTAGGAAACAATGTGATGCTAATTAAAGCTTTGTCACCCATAAGACCTTAGTGAATTGCATTTGTAATAGGCTGTGATGCAGAAGCAATTTCTGCTGGGGAAACAGAAGCGGAATATGTGACTACAGTTCTTGTTACTCTATTAAAATCAGTGCTACAGTTGTGTATATTACTGTTGTGTTTTTAATCTGTAAACTTAGCTGGAAATGTCATGTCATCTAAAGTTAAATTCAAAAACTGAAAAAAAAAAGTATTGCATTATATTTGCGTATGTAAAGACCAGAGACGCTATTGCATTTTCTACATCAACATACACTTCAGACGATATATGAGTCCCACTTTGCAAAACCTAAAGTGGCTATTGGGGAAAAAAAACCCCAAAGTATTTGGATTTAGTTCTTACGTTTATATAAAATTTACCTATAAGATTATAAAGTCTGAATGAAATCACTTTTTTTATCCATACATGGTTTTAAGG
Source organism: Vicugna pacos (assembly GCF_048564905.1). Classification (NCBI taxonomy): domain Eukaryota; kingdom Metazoa; phylum Chordata; class Mammalia; order Artiodactyla; family Camelidae; genus Vicugna; species Vicugna pacos. The sequence goes on from NC_132995.1 coordinate 72,854,848, forward strand.
ATATGAGTTTTTGTAGGATCCTCAGATCAGCCCTAATCCTCACTCACCATGATAATTAGAAAAATCCCAGATACAATGGGCTCTCAAATGTAAATGCAGGCTCAGTTCCTCTTGACTCTAGGAGCCTCGGCTAGAACTCTGCTTATGAATAGAGAAGGAAACCACGTGGACTGGAACCTGAAAACCTCCCAGAGCGTGCCTAGACCTTTACAAATGTCCACCAATGTTACTTAACAGCTATTTGAATGTAGATGTCTGTGTGTATGTATGTGCAATTTAAACAGTCCTTGGACTGTGCCATTTTTGTATTAAAAATCCCTCTACAGTAGCAAGTAACAAACCCATAGCATTCTTAATGACTTACCCAAAGAACGGAGTTTCAACCATCAAGAGTATAACTAACGTGGCCTGGAGGAAGTGTAATGGACATGGATAATTAATATCTATGAGAGTCATTATAGGGAAGTTTTAAGCTCTTAAAAAAATCTCAGAAAGTGACAGCACATTAAAATTATTTTCAAATATTCAGATATGAATCCTTGAGGTTTGTTTCAACATGTGGTCATAGATAAACATCTAAGCAATAAAGCAATCTCCAGTCCAGCATGGACTGCCCCACTGCCAAAAACTATCCATTTATCTCTGTATTTATAGATCTTGATCCTGATGAGTCAGAGAAATGGATAAATGGAGATACAAAAATTTGAAAGAGATAAATTGATGAAAAGTTGACCAGTAAATGCCCACAGCAGATAGGACAGCAGACAGGTAACCCCAGAGCAACCAGAAAAAGGAGAGATTGGTGAACACGGACAGTGGTGCATTAGGGACTGTGATTCAGAAATGTGAGCACAAGGTAAGTAAAAATAGCCAGAGATTTAATGGCAGCATATGGACAATAGGTGAGAGTGAAAGAAAACATCAAACGAATCCATATATTTGGAAGAAAGAAACGCTCTGGTGGAAGATGAAGGACGGTGCGGGGGGGGGGCGCAGGCACGAGACCAAAGGGGAAAAAGTGCAGATTTCATCTTGCGAGGGAGTGGCAGCCATTGAAAAGACACCCTGTAATTACAGCAAACCCAATAAACAAAGTAAATGTAAAGAGAAGGAGAATGGAAATAGAAAAAGGAGATTATATGGTCGTTTTCTTTCCTTTAAAGCTACATTGCTCCTCCTTTTGTATCCTGCGTTTCTCATCCTTTTATTTCTCTTCCAGAGGAAGAAACAAGCAAAAATAATTTACAATCATAGATGATCAGTACCCACAGTCCATCTGCTTAGTTTAACCACAACAGAATGTGCGAGAGTGTTTGTATCTGGGGAGAGACGGGCAGGCACTATTATGTACCAATGAAACAAGCTAATGTCTAAAACCCAGATTCTGTTCAGTAATAAATTCCACTGTCTATGTTATAATCCTGCTTGAAAATGCTCATAGGAATTCAACTTAAAGAATTCCCTCTTTTTTTTTTAAGAAGTCAATTGTTTCTGCAATGAATATTCACAATGCATGTCCCCACAAAGGACAGCTAATGCATCCCAAAGTGTAACCGGTAAACAGCCACTGGCAATAGAAATTTATGGAATTAGGAAAACCGGACTGGTTAAAATACATGACTGCGTTCATTGTTGCAAAATGATTGGATTCATGTCTCATCAAATTTACATTGTGAAGACTGAATATAGTATGATTAGGCATTATTTTAACAACTACATTAAAATACAATTTAAAATAAAATGGCCCTTCATATCATACTAATATCAGTGTTTTAAATAACAAAGGGGATTTTTTTTTTTAAAGAAAAGGATTAGCATTTTGTTTCAATCAGGACCAGCAATGAGATTCCAGTTGGGGTCTCAAAGATTCAGAATTTTATTAATATTCCAGAGATGCATTTGTGTTGCCTCTGGGTACACTGAAAAGCCACTTAAACCGCACTTAGAACAGCACTACAGGATCAAATTGATGTGCATCAGCCATTTACAATAAAACTTGATTATTATAAAGGCATGCGTATTTGCATAATTACATGTTTGATTTTTTGATAATGCAGCATACAGGACGGAGTGTTGCTTCATGTAGAAAACATCATCAAAAAGCACCATCTGCTGTAGTAGTTAATGCACTGCACACTGATCAAAAACGTTGAAGATGGATTTCCGAGTATCAAAAAGAAGAAAGCTTGAGTTGTATTTACACAGGCAGGATGGCTGGCTGGATCATGTAGAAAGGAGGAATAAAATTCAGGCACAACATGGTATAAAAAGATAAGAGCCACACATCTTCAAACACAGAAATGAGCACTTTCATGTATATGGGATAAGAGGTTTAGATATCTGTTTAGATGATGTCATCCTTGCATTTAGTAAATTCTCAGATTCTAGATTCTATATTTAGAAATGAAACACTTTAGAATAATTGCTCATGAATAGGGCTGTCCTTGGAGAGGCTTCCATTATGTGTAGCAGTGGATTTGGAAAGGCGAAAAGAAAAGGAAAAAAAAAATTCTGTTTTTCATTGTGCATTAAAATGAGGGTAGTAACAATGATTATCTTGGATAGTGGAATTATGGATGAGTTTTTTTCTTTTCTTTTCTCCTGTGTTTTTCCCTTTAAATAGTCTTCCTAATTTTTATGTAATGTACATTTTAAAACTGTATAAAATACAAAGTAAAAAAAAAACCCATGAAAGTAGAGATCTACTTTTTTGAAGAAAGAACCATTCTTAGAATAAAAAAGAAAAACCAAGAGAGCACACACAAAAAAATATTACAATGCAAAACAAACTTTCAACACGCTTTGCAGAGCACTTAGGGGAGTGGAAGACACACCTGTGGGATGAAGAGAAGCTATTTGGTCACAAAGGTGATGCTGTGGTTTTACTGCTGGGGAAATGAAGCTGCAGCTCCTAAGGGCCCACGTCAAAGATGGAGGTGCACTTCTCCAAAGGGAGATGTGAGCTTGTCATTAGAATGCCATCCATTCGAGGCCTACAAGAATGATTTAAAACCCCAAATAGTCTCGTCTAGGTCTTCTGCGATGTGCGCCCTCAAAGAGGCCTGACTGAAGGAATCCGACAGGGAACTATATTTAGTTTCAGTAATGAGCTGACATGGAAAAGACTCTGAAAAAAATATGTATGTATAATGGAATCCCTTGGCTGTAACATAAACTAACACTGTAAATTGACTACATTTCTTTAAAAATTAATAAAAAAGAAAAGGAGTCCTGTAGAGGAAGAACAAGTGGTGAGTTAGGGACACTGGGAAACAGTGAACTTGAAATGAATGAAATTGGTTCTTACCACTAGTTCCAAGCCAAAAAAAAATTGAAATATCACTTTAATCGCAGATGTAATATTATAAACAGAGTAAATCAAGTCTTGTTTGGATGCTGCACAAGTATTGGGAATTAAAATAAAAGTTCAACAACACTACCAGTTTTGTCCCATGAGAGGTGCCCCGGTGAAAGGGGAAATGTGCCAAGCAGAAGTTCTGAGTGCTCCCCGAATGAGAGACCTGGGAACCAAAGGGAGCAAGGACATAAATCATATATTGGAAAACCCCACACCTTGGAACGGATCCTGGGAAGTGCGAGACCTAATGCTCCTCCGACAGGGGCAGCTCCATACTCACTGCTTCCTCGCTGAAACCCACTGCCGGAAGTCATATCCATGCAGACAGAAGTGGTCACCTAGGCACCCTCCCAGCTGAAAGAAGGCTCGTGGCCGGGAGCTGTCCGTGGATGGCCTGCATGCAGACATGGACCCAAACATCAGAGAGGACGACGCATGAGGCCCGTAGCTACAGACGCCACACAGATGCGTCTTCTGTCTGATGGCTGTGTCCGAAGGTCCAAACCCAAATCAGTCAAATCAGACACTCCTTTCTTAAAACCCAGAACGTGTGCACTCGTGGGTGTGTGTGCGCACGCGCATGTGTGTACGTGGGGAGAAAAACACTTGGAAAATATGCCTTGGCTCACTAGAAAAAGATGAAAACCCCCCTTTTTTTTTGCCTATAAATATCGGTATCAGATTCCTTTTCAGGGTATTCACCACTTATTTTTGAAGTCTCCTCTTTTCCATTTTTAATAAGTTTGTTTTCTGATTATGAAAATAGTACATATTTAGAGTAGAAAATCCATAGCCTGTAGAAAAGGACAAAGAAGAAAATTAAAATTATCAAAAATCCTACTTTTCACTTACTTAGCTTTTAAATTTCCCATAGAAAAGTTACAAAATATCCTTAAAATGATTTAGAAAAAAAAAACTTTGGTTCATTTAAAGTCCTCTTTTTAACAGAATAAAAACTTGTGGTTGCCAAGGGGAAGGGGAGTGGGAAGGGATAGACTGGGAGTCAAAATTTGTAGATACTGACAGGCATATGTAGAATAGATAACAAGATTATACTGTAGAGCACAGGGAAATATATACAAGATCTTGTGGCAGCTCACAGCAAAAAAAATGTGACAATGAATATCCATATGTTCATGTATAACTGAAAAATTGTGCTCTACACTGGAATTTGACACAACATTGTAAAATGACTATAACTCAATAAAAAAGGTTTAAAAAATTTAAAAAGTCCTCTTTTTAAAAACTTAGCTTTTTATGATAAAAGAAATGTTAATGGTATAAATTCAAAGAGCACTGGGGAAGCACAGGGTGTCCCCACGTCTAACAGTGCTCTTCTGGGCTTGTTAGGCCAATGCTCCTCTCCACTGGGTGATGCATTCACAGGACCAAAGGAAAGTGCTCCCAGATCTGTCGTATAATATGCTCTGGGAAACCAGGGCCCCACATTCTCTGCCCAGACGTTCACCTCCAAGGCTTTCACGTCTTCCCTGGGCATCCCAGTGGGGGACTACACTGCAGTTGGGTACACCTTCAGGCCTGCAGGATAGCTCAGGGGCAGCTGATTGCAGATCAAGCTAGGGAAGCTTGGACCATCTGGCTGAGATGTCCACACGGGTGCAGGAGGCCCTTCATGGTATGAGATGCAGACTGTGGTGCTAAGAGAATGAGGTGGAGCGCCGGATGAGGGCTAGAATGGAAATCAACATGGTCTGAAAGTGATATATTTGAGTCTGGCCAACTAGGTCATTTTGAAGATATATTTGTTAGGGAAGGAGAAGAGAACACGTCTCACTTAATAGTTTTGTTAGCTTGACTTTTAATCCTCAACAATTTGGCATATGGTATATTGGCCTACATATGTAATTTTGCTCCTATAACTGTAAACGTTGGAGACAGGCCTGATGGCAACAAAGAACGAGTTTGGTAGGGTTTCCTGCAGGAAAGCAGCAGCAGTTTCACTCTGAATACTTCCATGTTTCCTCCTGGAAAACAAACAGAGCAACCAGAGTATGTATAAAAATAGCCACCAGTTCTATTTTCGCTGAAACTAGGAAACAAACAAGCGTATAATCTTCTAAATAAGTGAGTCAAGTGCTCTGAAGAACACAGAGACAGAATGGGGAGAAGGTGTGGGCAGGGTGAGGGGCTCAGTGGATGCAGATCTCAAAAATACACAGAAAACATAGATGGTGAAAAAGAAAGAAAAAACCCCCACCCTGAGCAAGAACTGCTGGGAGCTAGACTGAGCGCTTACAGGAACCAAACGGTGGGGGAGCAGAGGGAGGGGTGAGGTAGATCTTGGGGCCCAAAGGTAGATCTTGGAATCTACTACAAAAACAAACAAATAGTAAGTAAATAAGCAAATCAATACAAGTACCTTCTAAAAAGAGCGGATGATCTTGGAAGGCAAGGCCTGTACCTACCTGGGTGTGAGGAGGGGCAGCAGCTGGTGAAGGAACCAGGAAAATGTATTATTGGCTGAATCAATCATCCTGAATTAAGTTAGGTTCTAGAAGACAGCATATTTTAAGGACAATATCTTTCTTTGTAGCAGCAAAAGGAGTCTTTTACCTAAATTCTTGAAAGATACATTACCCCTACTCCTTTCTCCAAGTGACTCCGGCTATTAACAAATGCAGAAAAATCCAACTCACTCAATATGAGTGCCAAACCAAGGCTAAGCACAGCACACACACAGACACTACAAGACAAAATGCCTTTAAAACTTAGCAAAACTATTTTACAAATGAAAAAAACTCAGCAAGAAAAAAAAATACCTTCAAAGAAGATAAAAATTATAACCTAACTTTAAAACAATACTGAACAATTACTGTTATAAAAGAAAACCACAGAACAGAAAAATATAAGAGATCATGGATGTGTTGCTTAAAACAAAGTCGTCAAAAAAAATAGGAGGAGGTAACCCAGTTACTGTCAGAACTCAGGAAAAAAGTGGATAAAATAAGTAATTCCAGAAGTGAAGATTAATTTTTAGCACTGAGGGAATAAACACTACAGAGTGTAAAAGGCAGAGGACAGACACTAGAAAAGCAAAGTGGAGCAGAAATGAAGAAAGAAATTGAAAAATAATCATACAGAAAAAATGGAACTATAGAAGACAAAGAAGACTTAATTTGTGCAGTAGTAAATTTCCCCCCAAAGAAAATCAAAACAATAAAATGGAAAAAAATTTAATTTAATTTCAGAAACCTTTCCTGAAACGGAAGAAGACTTGAGTTTATATGATGAAAAATCATCAGGAAAACCAATTCCAAATGACCAACAAGGACACGTACACTTGTTAAGTAGGGCTTGAAATCTTGGTAGCCGAGTTGAGTTTTGGCTAATAGGCATAACAAAATAAAGACGAAATTTGTAATGTTAAAGGGGACAATGAAATTATAATGATATGAATATATTCATAAAAGTGGCAGCACCTATAATACAGCAGAATTTGCAGAAATTCATGGAGAAATAGGAAGACGTCAGCTGTAGAAGGCTTCTTTTCACCACTTTTGGTCCAAGACAGATCAAGTGACCTAAAAATAAGTAAGGACAGATGGGACCCAAACAACATCATCAACAAGGTAGAAAAAATAATTTACATAACAGGGACTTTTAGGTTGTTTATTAGCACAGCATATTCACCCTACTCTTGCTAAAACTCATCTTTGACATAATTACATTCCAGCATCATTGTTAATGGTGGGATCGTGGAACAACTTCCATCAAAGTCAAGAACATAATATGTATCTCAACCATCACCTCCTACATACCTATTATTTACTATTATTTGAGAATATTCATTTATGAAATTAAAAAATAGAAAGAAATTGAAGATAAAAATTATAAGGAGGTAAATCTATTATGATTTACATATAGGTGTTTAGCCACAACTGCCAATCAACTGAAGACTAACTATAAAGGAACATGAAATAATTTATTATTTTATGTAGATTAAATTTATCTATTTACTTCTATTGTTATAGTTTTCATATATATAGACGACAACCAAGTGGAAAATATTTTTAAAAATTAAAGCTCCATTAATAATAGCAAAAGACCTAAAACATCTATAGAAAACTTCACTAGAAATGTAGGCAACCTACATGAGGAAAACTGTAAAACTTATTTGATAAACACAAAGGGAATTTTAACTTTGAGCCTCATGAGTCCATTGCCAATGTGCCACATATTTGTGAAGTTCATTTTGTGTGCCAACTTGACTGAACCACCGGGTGCCCAGTATTTAATCAAACATCATTCTGGGTGTGATGTGAGAGTGTTTCTGGACGAGATTAAGATTTGAACAGACAGACTGAGCAAAGCAGATTGCTCTCCCAAGTGTGGGTTGGTGGTGCTTATCCAATCAGTTGAAGGCTAGAAAAGAACAAAAAAGCTGACCCTCACGAGGGTAGGAGCGAACTCCGCTTGCTTGACTGGTTGAGCTAGGACATCAGTCTTTTCCTGCTTTTGGATGCAAACTGACATATTGGCTCTTTTTGGGTCTCTTAGCCTGCCAGCTTTTGGACTGAAAATTATACCATCAGCTCTCCCGGCTCTCAGGCCTTTGGACTTGGACTAAAACTACACATCAGCTCTTTAGAGTCTCCAGCTTGCAGATCTTGGGACTTCTTACCCTCTGTAATCATGTGAGCCAATTTCTTATAATAAATCTCTTTACATATACATCTACATATCTATATATCTATACATCTAGTTAGTTCTGTTTCTTTGGGGAGCACTAATGGAGTATTCAAAACAAAATACAATGTTAAAAATAACCCTTTAGAAAATCAAAGAGAATCAGGATATTATTTCTTCTGAGGATGAATTTTCAAATGTCAAACTCCAGGTATTCATGGTTCCACGCACTCTCTATTTTATTTCTATGCAAAAGGTCAGTAAGTGGAGACACTAATGTGCTCAAGCGGACTCGAGTGAATAATGGCTTACTGGCCCCAGGAATGCTGCTAACTGTGTCTTGAAGAGCTGCTGACTTCGATGTGTAATATTACCCCAAAGTGGTGCTAAGTTCAACTTCTCGCTCTTTGATCCTGCCCGTCACCTCAGGCAATCTATTTTCAGTCAATCAAAAAAAAAACCACTTATATGATTGCAGAATAAGTTATTCAACAAATATTAAGAGTTACTAGTTGACAAGCACTCTGATAGGCACTGGGTATATTTTGGTCAATTCTGCAGAGCCTTCTACAGAGTCAAGTAGAAGAAATGGGAAGAATCAAAGAGCAACAAAATAAGTAAATAAATATATAATTACAAATTATAGGAACAAACAAGGCACAGAGATAAAGAATGAATGGAAGACCCAGTGAAGATAAAGTCACCAGGGTAAGTTTCTCTGAAGAGATGACATTAAGCCAGCACCTAAGGATGTATGAGTCCTTTATGAGAACCTCAAAGTGAGGGGAGTTCTAAACCGAAGCAACACGGTGTGATGGACTGAGATGAAGAAGAAACTATTCTGCTTGAGGAAATGCCAGCAGTCAGTGACTGGAGTTTGGAGGATGAGGGAATACCATGTTACATGAGCTTGGGGAACCGGGCAGGAGGTTGACCGGCAGGGCAGCCCCATCGATGTGCCTGGACTTACAACAAAGTGCAAAGAGGGATTTTATGTCAGAGAGTGTCATGCTGGGATTTATGTTTCTGGAAAGACGATTTCTGTGGTCGTGTACAGAATCAGTTAGGGATGGGAATGGCTGTGTTCTGTGTGCACGGGTATCAGTTTGGAGGTATTGCAGAAGTTAGGTCTAAAATCATGATAACCTGGACTGGAGTGTGGCATTGAAGATGGGGAGAGGTTGGTCACCTTGGAATACATTTAGGAAACAAAAGGTGATTGGACTTAGTGATCAATTAGAGGAAGGGAGATGGGGAGGAATTATGAGTGTCTCTCAGCTTTCAGTTCTAGACAACTGGGTAGATGTTAATGCCAAAGAAAAGGAAGATGGAGAGGGGTTCTCAGCAGAAAATAAAAAGTGGGTCCTGGATCTGTTTCAGTGAAATGTATAGACGTTAAGAGGTCAGATGGAAGGTTAGGACTAGTTACAAATGTGGGACTTGTTCACCTAAAGATGGTATTTTAAGTCACAAGAATGGAGAAGGTCATTTTTGGAAACGTGAGGGTTGGGACTCAGGTGCGAATATTGAGGAAATGTAATACTTAGAGATACGATGCACAGAGGAGACGCAAAGGAGACTTAGGAGGAATGTGTAGAGGAGCGGGGGAAAACTGGGGAAGTATAGAGCCATGTAAGCCAAAAGCAGACAGAATCGTAACAGCACAATGGTCAATTATTAAATGTTCTAATGTGGATTTTGCAACGTGGAGGTCATTAATGACCAACTGGATAGTGAGGGTGAATGTCAGGTTCCAGTAAACTACAAAGTGAACATGGAGTGGAAAGGGAGGGTGTTCTGTCCAGACAACGATTTTATGGAGTTTTTTTGTGCAGTGGGAAGAAGAATGGTATGGTAGCTGGAGGGCGATGTGGATTGATACAGAGCTTTTTTTTTTGTAATTTTCAGGATCGTAATACTAGATTAGCTTTATACACTGATGGGAATAATTTAGTAGAGAAGATATGACAAAAGCATCGAAGTTCCTGAGAAGATGAGAGGAATGGAAGTCCCAAGCAGGACTGAGGGAAAGGACTTTGATTAAAAGAAGACACTCTAGATTGCAGGAGAGAAGGAGACAATCGAAACTGTGGGCAGAGGCTTTCAGATTTTGCGGTAGAAAGCTCCTATTCTTCTCAATGAAATGTGGAGTGAGCAGAAAGAGACTAGGGAGTGGCACCCTCAGAAAGGACATAATGGTTGAGCAGAGTCTTCAAAGAAGAGTGAGTGTGCCCATGGGAGGGGAAATGGGTAGAGTGGAGGGTCAGATGGAAGGGTGTTCCTAACGAAGGACAGTCTGTTGACCAAGTGACCAAGTCACCGAACAAAGATAACAGACCGCCTGGTGCATCAGGAAACATTACGCAGATTCAGTAGATTAATAAAGCTGGAGCAAAGGATGCAAGAGCGAAGGTGACGGGCCTTAGATGAAATGCTTCGGAGTCTGGGCAGTGTTCCATAGGCAATTTGGAGCCACTGAAAGCTGTAGGCAGTCACAGGAAAAATGTCACTCAGATCACAATGCAGATAATGCATTTGAGGGATGGAAGCTCGTGACAAGTCAAAGAGATCACTGCAGGGGTCCAGGTGAGAGAGGACAGTGTCCTGAGTTAAGGCTGTAGTAGCAGGGCAGGGAAACACAGATTAGAACAATACTCCACAGGTTTATCTGACAGGTCCTAGTTATCAAAGAGTAATAATTGTTTAAGGAGAGAGTGAGAGGAGGCGAGAGCTTAGGGCATAAGCCTGGCGAGCGGCTACCGTGAAAGCGCCACAGAGAAGGAACAGCTGGAGAGGCGGGAGGGGAACCAGGAGGACATGAAATTGTCAGGGAGTCGAGGTAAGAGAGAATTGCAAGTAAGAAGGGTCACATCAAAGGCACAAAAAATAGAGACCACAGGATCTGAAACAGAAAACTGTCCATTGCGAGGGGAGGGGTTAGCTCAGCGGTAGAGCGTGTGCTTAGCGTGTGCGAGGCCTGGGTTCAATCCCCAGAACCTCCGTTGAAAACAATAATAAATGAAACCTAAATACCTCCCCCCTCAAAATGAAACAAAACTATCTATTGTAACTATTACTTGCAAAAAGGAAAACAAACGACAAGAAATTTTTAAATACCGTACACAGGGCCAACCTACACACTTGGTAGGTTCGAAACGTAAATTCTAAAACGTAAATAAAAGTCAGCCTTGCAGGACTCATCGTTACAAATGTGTTTATAAAATAAAGGGACTATCAGTGGCCTCTGTATTATTTTATGTTAGTAAATGTAAAACAATTACGGTAACTTTCTTCAGTTCACTCACTGTCTAACTCCCCGAACCCTTTTTCCTCTTTAGGTCAGGGGTTCCTCAAACGTAATTTCTCCTTACCTCAGGGATTTTCAGGACCATGACCTTCAAGGTTGGGAAGGAAATACTGTATCTGGCAATCCGCTAGCCACCGAACTTCCCCAGGCTTGAGTTTCCTCATCTGTAAAAGGAAGTATTTGAATCAGGTGACCTCTGCGCTCTCTTCTCTGGTGACGTATCTCTGAGTCTGTGAACTTAACGGTTATCTCCAAAATGTTCTGAGACTCCTGACGTGCTCTTGCCAGTAAGACTCAAAGTGACGAGTCTGCAGATCACAGCCCACCTGCCCGATGGTTTGTTTTAAGGAAGTTTCTTCTCCCTTTGGGTCTCAATTTCTGTTTTGTGAAAACGAAGCCTAGAACTAGAGAAAGGGAACAGGTAAGGTGACTTGCACAAAGTGAACATCCAGTATTTCTTGAATGGATACATATAGAAAGAAACACTCGGAGCTCACCTGCTCCAACGTACCAGAGACCACCAGAGTCCCTTCCTTAGCCTCCGCGACCAGATGCGGAGCTGGGAGCGTGGGCCCCTTCTCCTGGCCGGTGTCAGGCCTGCCGAGTGACAGGGGCGGGGTCTCCCCGGCCGTCACGGGACTGGAGTCGGCGCTGGTGAGCCCTCAGTGCGGGGCGTGCTTGCCAGTGAACACCCTGCCCCAGCCGCCCGCTGGGCCCCCGTGCTCAGACTGTGGGGTGGGCTCTGGCCGCTTTTGTCCCTGTTTCCCTAAGTCCCCGCCTCTTTCCACAATCTGTGGTTTCAGTTTGACTTTGTGTCTAAAGTTGTTGTGGGCTTTTTTTTTTTTTTTTTTTGGCTTTAAAAAAAAATAAGCCAAAGTCAAAAACAAAGTGAAAGAAGTGATAGAAAGTGATAGAAGATGATGGAGGTGCCTGCTGTCCTTTGAATAAAGGGATCAAACCCTCCTTCACAAGCCCGGCCCTGAAGAGCCGCGGACAGGGCTGCAGGGAGGGGCTCACGTTAGCCCCGAGGGGGTTGCGGTGCTGGGGGTTGCAGATGAAGGTCCTGATGATTCCATCATAGAAGGTGTTGCAAGAGTAAGAGGATGGTCCCTGGAAGCTGCGCGGAGAAGTGTCCCAGCGACGCTGAAGCACAACGAGTCCCAGCGAGTGAGAAGAAAAACAGATGCCCACCGTTGAAGAACAGTGACCCTAAGCCTGCTCCATGACTTGCAATCTGTCCATATTACTAAAGAGTTATGCAGAGAAAAAAATCATTTTGTATCTCTTTTTTAATATCTCCAACCATGGGGAACTCCTAATCTCACCGGGATGTCGGCGAGTCCTGCGGGCTGGCGCGAGGAGGGACGGTGGGCGGTGGGGACGGAAGCCAGGCGGCGGTGTCGGCGGGCGGAGCAGGGGGTGGGGGGGCGCCAGCCGCGAAGCCGAAGCCCAGTGGGGCTGCGGAGCGTCCAGGGGCACAGACTGAAGGGCGGGTATTCACCCTGAGGCCGTCGCAATGTGAACCTTTCTCCAGATACGTATTGGGAATTTTGTAGGAGGAAAGAAATCCATCTTCTTAATGCAAAGGGAAGTGTACTCTGTTTCCACTGCGATTTGCTGTTCCTGAAGACCTTCGCTCCTGAACCATATGGGAGACACTTCATCTTCTACGCAACCCTCTCAGGTTTTTCCAAAGAATGACCCAAAACTTGCCTTCATCATAGTCTTGGTTGCGAGTCACAGGATACCCTCCACCACTCACACACCGGGTCTTCAAGTATCTGATGTCAATTATATCATCTGCTTTTAAAAAGACTGAAATATTTCTGGCACCAAAAATGGTTTTGAGTATATGAACACTTAAGTGCCCTCTACTCAGCTTCAGGAACAAAACATTACAGATGAAATTCCAATTTTCTTGGACCCCTTCGTGATGTCATTTTTTTTCCTCCCCTAAGACAGTGAATCTCCTGAAGTTTATCTGCATCACTCTTAAGTGTATTTCATATTTTTACGACACGCGGACAATCCCGTAGAAAGCATGTTTCACATTTTTGTTTTAAACGTTTAGGTTCTCAGTGCCTGTGAGGTTAGGAAGGCACAGAGAGCAAATGAAGCACTTGTGACAGGAAAGATGGCCTGTGGTTCAGCGCTGTGTCTGGACTTGCCATGTGAGATTTGCCTGCTAATCCCCAAGCTGGCTCTCTGACCCTCTTGCAGTTTCTGTTGGCCACTGATAGCATTAATAAACTTTTTTCTGATTAAATTAGCTAGGGTTAGTTTCTCCTGCTAGGAACTAAGAAACCCGACCGACTCAGAATGTTCAAGGGCTGCTCTCTAAGCCCACGTGGTGTAAACAGCACAGCTGGATTCCAGGTGCCACTCGGCCACACTGAGCGGTGGCAGAGGGTTATGGCTGATGGTCTGCCCCCAAAACTTATAGGTTGAAGTCCTGACCCCCCAGTACCTCAGAATGTGACTGTATCTAGAGATAAGCTCTTTAGTTCAATGAAAATGAGGTCATTGCGGGGGACCCCACTCCCATATGACTGGTGTGCTTGTCAGAATAAGAAATGAGGACCCAGACTTGTGCAAAAGGAAGATGGTAGGAGGAGGCAGGGAGAGGACAACCGTCTGCAAACCAAGGAGAGAGGCTTCAGAAGAAAGCAGCTCTGCTGACACCTTGATCTGCGACTTCCAGCCTCCAGAACTGAGAGCCAATACGCTTCCAGTTCAGGCCACCCAGCCTGCGTCCTGTTGCTAAGGCGGCCTCAGCAGGCTAGTACAGGGAGTGAGGGACGGAACGAACCCAAGCTGATCTCAGAGTTGCTCCATTAGATGATCTGAAGAAAGAGGTAGGGTCTGGGAGGAATAGCTGTTGGAAGGGGGAAGGCAAGATAAGAAATTCAGTTTTGATGTTTTCGGTTGGCGATTTCTGAAGAGAAAACAATAGAAAGCCTTAAAGCTGGCTTCCTTCTGAGGCTCCTGGGAGGGACTTCAGGTTAAGGGGCAGAGAGAAGAGACCTCTTCGCGTGTCCACAGTTTGCGCCGTTTGACCTGGTTCTGAATTGCCTGCTTCGTAGGCTTTACAAAGACAAAAGCAGATTTTTGCATGAAATTTTCCAGTAGCAAGTCTCTGCTGAAGGGTTACATGCTTATTTTGGTGGCTGGAGGAGCCGCAGTTGTAGCACAGAGCCAGGCCATGAAGAACCATTCACTAGAGGGGTGTCCCTGTGGTTGGGAGATGAGGGGCTAGTCCAGCACTGAGCCCGTGGCTCTCCTTCAGGGGCCAGGCCAGAGTACATGCGCTCTCTGTCCATGGAGACAAATTGATCAGACCCACTGAATTCCAGCTTCCTGTGGTGTCTGGTATTGAAATTGCCTTTGCAGCATTTCCTGACTTTCTACTGAAATGCCCGTGCAGACTGCCACTCACTGACTCATGACGTAACAGTAAGTGCCTACTCAGTGCCAGAGCCCTGCCCACCACTGCGGATGAACAGCTGGCAAGTCTACACCTGGAGCTGCCCTAAGAGATCTTACCCTTCAGATGGAAGGGAGAGAGAAACAGAGCAAGGCCAAAATGAGCAGGTGGCTGTCCCCTTGAAGAAATGAATGGGTTGTGGGCATGACTGCGGGTTACTCCCAGTCTCCCAGGTTGGGATTCACCTGGCTGGATGCCCATGAAGTTGCTGCGGATGGTTTCAGAATTTAAGAAGTCCTGATCAGAGAAATTAAAAAAAAAAAGAAAGAAAGAAAGAAAGAAAGAAAGAAACCAGAAAACTTTGAAAATATACATCCATTGGCAAAGGGGCTGAAACTTCCTTGTAAATTAATTTTAGTAAAAACATCAGGTAATATTAGAATTATTTCTGGTTCAATGTTCAGAGTGGTTGTGCTGGAAGTTGAAAGGAAGAGGAGTCAGGGCTAGGAGAGTAAGTTTATAGTCATTCTGTAAAAAGACCTTAAAAGTGTGAGCTTCGGCAGCCCGACCACCAGTGGGGAGGGTGAGCCAGAAAGGGCTGTGGACACCGAAGTCCAGCTCACACAGCTCTGCTCAGCTAACCTCCATCCCCACCCTGCCCCCATTCCCAGACAGGTAGAAGCCGTGGACGTTGATCCCTTTTTCCCTCCCTATCCCCATTCTCTTTTTTAAATGGCTACGGTGATCTCAGCAAAAGAATTTACTCAACCATATTAGCAGCATCTTAAACGATGCAATTTTATCTTGTCAGTGAAACAGCTGCAATTAATACAAATGCTCTCTTCCCATTCAGAGCTTAATTCAGACCGCATATCTGATAGGTTCTTTTAAAATGTTAACTTTGATTACTTGTCTTATTTTAAAATTAATTCCTGTTTAGAGCAGAGCATTCAGAAAATTGTAGTGCAGGGCTGGGCTGTGAGTGTGGAGCTGCCCACGGTGTCCCAGAGTCCAGTTTAGTGCCAGCACAGAGGATGTGGGGTCACGCTGCGCACAGAGAACGTCCCCATGATTTTGATACCAAAAGAGGATAACCTTTGCTCTGTGGTACCTATTTTTCCAGCCACGTGTGTGCAAGCACACATAAGAATACGTGTTGACATAGTTTCACAAGGCGCGAAATCAGAGGGCTGTTACAGGACATCTATGGGAAATGCCATGAGACAATGAGATGAAAACATTGGGACCATCGCTCTTAATAGTCCTTATATTTGACTTTTCCACAGTGGCCCTGAGATTGAATAAACACATTCTGCAAAACACTTAAATCTCCTCTTCTTTTTTGAAGTGCTCTGCTTTCTTACTCTAATTTATGTGTGTAAATTAGAAAGGAACATCTCGGTATGCCATACATAAGATGAAAAGGGAGCTGTAATTACATTTCACCATGTCCCCTGAATTTTCCCACCTGGGAAAGTGAGGGAAAATCAAAAAGCCGCCTCCTCTTAGGAGACTGTTGGCTGAAGGGCCTTTATGTCTCCTGCGGGCTGCAGAGGGAGCTCCCCTGTCCCCGAGGGACAGAACACCCCCGGGGTTCAGGGATACTCTGGTGATTGAAGATTCTGACTTTCAAGGACAGCAGTTCATCAGTTTAAGTATCCAAGGAAATAATGAATACATTGTGGTACATTTATAGCGTGAGCAACCCCAGTTTGAAAAAAAAAAAACACACCTGGGCTACGTGTAGCAGAATTTTACGAGAAAAGGTGAGCTGCAGAATTAGAGGTGCAGCATAACACCATACATATAACATTTAAAAACAGAAGTGTGAAACATGCTTTTTATGTTTTAAATTTTTTTGTTTTAAATTTCACTTCATTAGAGTAGAGCCCAGTTTAAACTTTGGATCTCACATATATTGAATGTGGTTGAGAGTGACACTGTTACTGGGTTCAGGTGGGAACTCGGGGATAGGAGTTCTAGCAGCTGCAGGGGTCCCGGTTACTTTCAGCATATCCTGTTGAAAAAGAAGCATGTTTGAGGCAGGGCACTGCGAGGCTCACCTGGGGCTCTGCTCCGAGAAGAGGGGGCCCCTCTGTGACAGGATGGTTGTACAGGTGGCTTTGCATGGATGAGCAAACATCTGGGGCTCAGGCACCGAGCATTTCCAGCTTTGGTGCTGGGGGTTTAGGGGAGTGCTGGAAAGTGTCGCCTTGCACCTGGCGACCTCGGGAGCCCTGGGCCCGAGAGCACTTGACTGATTATACATCTGGAATTCAGAGTGTAACAAGAACAGCATCTTTCCTGTTACAGACCTTGAGGCAGGGTCCAGGTCTGAGCTCTGACGAGGGGAAGGGCTTTTGTGAAGACAAGCAGGGGTGTCCGCTAACTTAAATTCCCCCGAAAGTGGGCTCAGAGTCGCCTGCAATGAGCTAATAGCTCTTGGGATTTCCCCTCCCGACCTCCCAAAGGGACGACCTTCCGGCTCAAGGGCTCTTGAATTTCTGTGAACTGAAACTCTCCAACACCCAGGGCACCTGGCAGAACCCAGCAGAGAGGAAGACAAGGAAGATCCTCCTGCCCCTGAAGAGCTTGTGATCTAGGCTGGCCTTCTGTGCATCCAAAGGATGGCCAGGGCGGGCACGGCCAAGGGCACGGCCAAGGGCATGGGGAACTGGAGCCCAGCCATGGCAGTGGAGGCAAAGGGGTCTAGGAATGAGAATCTTCTGTTTTACAGAGCATGTTTGATGAGGGAACATAAAGAGAGGAGAATGTGGAAGACCGAGGGGGGCGCCTGCTCCATCCCTGGTTATTTCTACACCCTTCTAACCTCTCTCTCCTACAGCTCTCCACTGCCCCTTACGTGTTTCTCTCCTTCCTATTCAAGTCAGTGCCCAAAAGCTCCCCCCAGATTCCACGTGGCACTTCCCCCAGTGACTTTCCTTTGAAAGTCCTGATCCCTTCAGAGCCCGCTGCCCCGTGAAGGGTGCGCCTTCCCTTTACTTCTCTGCGTCACAGGAGAAAAATGCGTCACTGTTGCTGTCGTGCATGTGCTTCCTGTTCCAGGTGCTAATGGTAACTCCTACCTTGTACAGGACGTTTGACAATACTGACGTGCACAAGGGAACGCACAAAAGCCACTCATGCCTCAGGACTCAGCCAACCACCACCATCGTTTTAAGGTCTACCTTAAGTCCTCTTCTCAAGAAAATGAGTTTTGCAGCATTACAGCATTTTTCACTTGATTTTTTTCCAGTTAATGCCACGTTGTGAACATGTTTTAGAGCTTTGTATAGTCTTCCAGAACAAGAATTATAAATCAGCTTAATTTTCTGTCTTATCCTTGTGCTAGGAGGGGTGTAAACCTATGTCAGATAGCTTCCCAAAAGCATTGTTTTGACTGAATCATAGACAGGTGAAGAGAAAAAGTCATGATTTTGGCCAGCTTAAGTTCAACCTGGGTTAAGGAGAATTCTTAATTTATTCACACAGTGGGTAGTTAAGCTGATGAAAGAAATCATACATCAGTTATTCAGGGCTAATATTTACTGAACATCACCAAGACTTTAACTCCAAAACAAGCCACATGGTTTTAATTATAGAGAACAAGGTCAGAGGAGGAGATTCCGGGTACCTAAGTTCTTCGTGGATTAGTCCTGCTGAAACCAGGGACGTTGCCCAGGGCACCCAGGGTTACAGAAAGCTCATATTTAAGCTAGTTAGTTAGTTAACTAGTTTTGAAAGGAAAAGATTTACATTATTAGGGAAAAAGGTATTCTGGAATCGTGTTACAGTCTACAACATTTGTATAAGCTGCAGGTGTCTTATTAGGGATAAAGATGAGCAGTTAATAAATGTTGCAGTTATGTAATAGTACAGGCAGCTACTCTGTTCCTGAAAGCACACAGGAATACCTTTTATCCAAGGTAAAAGCCATGTTCTCTAGTAAATAACTTCATCACTTACATTCACGCTTTAAATGTGACCTTGGGTTGTAACAAGGATGAGGGTAACAGCTAACTTTTCATGAGCACTTACTCTACGCCAGAAAATGTTCTAAGAACTTTAGATCATTAACTATTAAGTCTTTCAAGCTGTGCTTTGAGACAGGCACTTTCCTTAACATCACTTTGCAGTCTCTCTCAAAGACTGACCCACAGAAAGGTTGAGAAAATTGCCCAGTGTCACCCAGCCGAAGTAGAGGAGCCAGAATTTGAACCCCAGGATTCTGACCGCAGAGCAATGCTCTTCACCCGAACTAGTTATTACACTATTCTTGTATATTCATTAGTACTGTGGTTAGCCTAATTTTGAGGAATGCGTTCATTATTTTTTTCTCAAATACACATCTACAATGCCTGACATTTCTAACATTTAGATTATAACATTTGAAATACTTTTGCACACATTGCTTCAGTCCACACAAACGCTTCCTATGTTTAACAGAGGGGGAACACGGACCTCAGATGAGTCATGTAACTTGTCCGTTATTGTGCTGCTCAAAAGGACAGAAAAAACTGAGTGGCTATTGACAGGGATTCTGACTTCAGCTTCACTGCTCTGGTCAAACACAGAGACATCAGATGTGCACCATGCTAATGACTCAAGTAGGATCTCAAGACAGAGATTTTCTCAGCCTTGAAATCCCATTACGAACCCAGGAAACATCCATTGTAACCAACATTTATCAAAATTATGGCACCTTTGGAAATCTGTGCTGCAGGTAAAGCTGAGTCTTTCCTGCTGCTTTTATTGCCTTAGAACAAATGCTTTGTAGCTTCTTGATGTAAAAAGTAGCATCTGTGAGATGAGATAGGACCAGTCCTGTTGATAGACCATCGGAGAGGTCAGACGGGTTCTTCCTCTCTGAGTTCACTTTCTGGATTATTTAGGCGACAAATGTTGGAAATTGCCAGCAGTGAGCACAGATCATGAGACCCTCACTACGAAGACATCGAACCCAGACAGCAGCCTTTTCTCTGCAGGAGGGATAACTTCCTCAAAAAGGAACACGGGCCCCTTTACACACTACGCTTGGGTAAGTGAAAAGCTTCTGGCTAACCTCCTTCTTGGTAGACCTCAGAAAATGAGGGTGATAAAGGGGGAAAAAAAGATAAAGTCTTATGCAGTGTGACAGCTCACTTCTATAGATGACTCTTCATGATACCCAGTTATGACAGATAGAAAGACCAAATGCTACGGTGAGTGAGAAAATCTCCAGATGCATACTATCGAGATCCTGTTACTACAGATGTTGTGATAAATGGTGCAAATGGCATCCCGGGGCTCACAGGATGATCTCATCTGAATGCGAATCCCAACAAAATCATCTGTTTTTGCCTACGTACTTCCCTGGCTTTTGAGCGTTTTTCTTGCTGACTCCGAAGGGAGACAAGCACCTGCGTTGATGAGTCGTTGTATGTAAATATGTCTCCAGTTTATTGACAGAAGAGGATGAGTCTTGACAGAGAGTGTTTGTCATCCTTGGGAGGAGGGTTCCTTAGTTGTTATTATTGGTATTGCTAATCAGTTGCACCTCACTGGCTGCCCCTAGAGGTGACTCACACCCAAGGAGCATCAGCCAGATGCCAAGAACTGAAGAACAGAGAGATGGAAATTCCTCTCCTGGAATCTTCCTGGGGCAGCCTTCCGAGTCTGCGGGGCCACCCTACCCAGCCTGACCGTTGCCGCCGAGCACTGCTATCTCCCGGCTCTCTGAGAAGGAGGTGCGGAAGGTTCTTTATTTCACACATCGTGTTTATTCGTGGTTCTGCAGAAACTGATGTCTTTAGAAAGTTAATGAACGAGGAACGTGCTGGTGAGCCGTTTCCTGGAGCGGGAGGTGGTGGACTTACTGAAAGTTTGACTCCCCTGTCTGGGGCTGGCTGCACCCAGCCGCTTCACACATGGCAACCACCACTGATTTCCTTTTCATTGCGTGGTACTGACAGGCTATGCTAGCAGAGCCATTTATCTTAAGTTAATAAATCAGAACGAGGTTGGAAAAAAAAAAAACCTGCCTGTGATGCTTCATGCAGCAGCTTTGGGAAGTCAAAGGACTTAGGGGTTTCTGATTGATCCTGATTTGAGCTTAAGAGGAAAATTATTTATCTTCAAGTTGTTAATTACGAGTGAAAAAGAACACCCTTTGTTTGACTATTCCACTGCGCCCGGGGACATTTCCTGTAAACAGCGGCCGGGGCTGCTCTGCCTGCTACGGCTCAGCCGAGAGCCCAGCGCTGCCGCCCGCTTGTCGCCCTTCCGTGTGTTTTCCGCTACCGTGACCGCTCATCCAGTAGAAGGTGCTTTGGGCTAATTGTCTGCCACTGAGGCTAGTCGGCAAACTGACAAATGTAGCCAAGGGACGAGATCAAGCCAGGATTTTTTTTTTTTCAATTAAAAAAATATATCATTCTTGTTCTCATTATTATTATTTTTGAAAGTAAGTTTACTGCAATTTCCAGTTTATTGAACTGGTATGAAGAGAAACACTTGAGCAGGGTGGGGGTCAGTCTTCCTCCATGAGTTTTTTTGGGTTTTTTTTTTTTACCTTTTTTTATTGAATTATAGTCATTTTACAATGTTGTGTCAAATTCTTCCTCCATGAGTTTTGATGCTTCTAAGAATTCTGTGCGTGCAGGTCACACCTTCCACTTCCTTCACTTGAAGCTCGGGCCAAGTTATTTTTAGCTAAGCGCAAGGCTGAGAATGGGCACGCACTTCCAGGAAAGGAAGAGGGGCTGTAACAACCACTGCCGTGGTGGAGAGGAAGCCACTGCAGCAGGTTCCCGGAGCGAGGCTGCTGTCTTGCGAGGCACGTGTCTCTGGCAGAGCTCGGGAGAGTCTGTCTGTGGACCGGATGGGAGGGGGGAAGTGAAAGCAATGCTTCAGCCATTGAGAGATATCCTGAAACTGGCTTCCATTCGCAAGACAGCAGATCACAGCTGGGCTGTCTTCCACTTCTACTTCTGCAATTACCTTCAGTGCCACGAGAGTAAGACCGCGCTTGAAGGGGCACAGAGCTACGCCCGCGTCAGTGCTGCGGGGAAGTCGGGGCAGGCCCGGCACCGCGGGCCAGGCTGTCGGAACAGGGGACGCGGCAGCTGGACGCCGAGGGAGTGTGCTGAGCTGTCTTTTCTTTTGAGTGAGAATTCGTATTTGTCCAAGAACTCTCGGCTTGTTTCTGGCAGACACTTGACGTTAGAGCTTTCCAGAAGGAAGGAGGAGGTGATGAAAATGGAAAAGGATCTATTTTGACTGGGGTCAAAAACTCTAAAAACTATCACCTTACCATTACACTGTGATGGAATGTCACGAAAAGGTATTGCCTAACAAAAGCTGAACCAGATGTGTTGATTTATAATATTTCTGCCTCTTCTGGCTTCTATTCCTCCCCCTCCTCCCCTTCCTTCTTCTTCCTCTCCCTCTTCCTCTTCCTCCCCCTCCTCCTCTTCCTTCTTCTCCTTACTTTTAAATCCCAACAGCTGTGATTAAAATACTACACAAAGCTCTTGAACTATATTTTCAAATAATTATTACCAAGACGAGATAAATGACTGTCTGGATAAACGGTCTTTACAACTCTCTTGCATTTCAAATACCCTTACTTTTGAAAGTTTCCCACAGAAAGGACTAAAGGCAATGGTGATGCAGCTGCCCTGTGCGCTCAGTGCCCTCATGGGTGACCCTGTTTAACTCATGAGGTAGGTGCTGTGACGTCTGATTTTATCAAAAGAGAAAGAGGCCCTGGGAGACTAGATATCCAGCTCAAATTCATAGCCGTGGAGCCGTAATCTGAACCCAGATCTAATTCCTAAATTTCTACATCTTCTAAAATGTGTCTTACTCCATGACATTTATAAATACTCTTTCTCACTAATATTAAAGCAATCCCAGCGATGTTAGTAAAGCATTGTGAAGCCCTTTTGACAGGTAGGTAGGGGACCACAGCAAAGAGATTCCTACTGAAGCAAATTTGGGGAGTCCTGTGTGGACAGACAGCTCGCCCTGCCTCTGGGCCTTGTTCAGAGCACTCAGCCCTTGTCAGGGGCCACCTCACGCCAGAATTACACCAGTATGTCCTTCAAGAGCCGAGTGGCTGCTTCTCTTAGAAAAAATTGAATTGCTACCTTTATAAGGTAGAATCTGGTGCCCCTCTCTTGGGCTCTTTTGAGACCCTGTGGGGGGCCCGTCACCCTAAGTGTGACTGTTGGTTTTCCCAGGTGAGCTCCCTGGCGGTGACCTGCACGTGTGCGCTGTGGGGAGAGGCGCTGTGCTGCATCTTGTATCTCTCCCGGCTTCACGGACACACAACACTTCAGGAGCTGCTCCTGGATTGTAATGATAGCTGACATTTACTGATCTCTTGCCGTGTTCTCAACACTATTTTAGAGACTTTTGATAATCCAAGCTTTTAAACCTCATGGTAACCATTAGAGCTTTCATTAATCCCAGTCTGCAGGTCAGGACCTGAAATAGAGGCACTGAACTGCTCAAGTTCACAAAGGAGTAGAGTCGAGATTCAAACCTGTGCAATCTGACACCAGAGCCCAGGCTCTTGACCCCTGAACTAGGTGAACAGAGAGGTTCAAAGAAGTCTGTGAAATGAATAAAAGAAAGTAAAGCTAACATAAACCCTTCAAAAAATGTAGGCTCTAACAGAGCCCAATTGGGAATACAACACCTAAGGACCTTCATGAGCCTGCATCGTATCAAGTGACGTCTCACAGCTGAAGGATGTCGCAGCAGAGACTAGAGCCTTTCCTGTTCATGCCCTCTTAGCAAGATATGAAGAAGGAGACACACCAAGGGAGGCTTAAACTGTGCACCACGCTTCATTATCTTCTCCTGATGCTTATTCAGCTCTTAGTTTTACACATCTAGTTGGCTGCGGATATTTTGGAAAGACAGGGCTGGCAGCTTAAATCTGACTTTTCCCTGATCCCAGAAGGGGCTCACTTATTTCATTGACTCAGACTTCATCAGTTCTCTTCCTGTCTGGGGATTCTGAAGTCTCATTATTGCCCATGCCTCTCCCAGGTGTCAGAGTAAGGGGTGGACAGGAGAACACTCACCTGTCTCAGAATGGAGCCACCTGGACCGCGCAGAGAGACACGTTCAGTCCCGGCGGCTTGTGAGCAACCCTGCATGACAGCTGACTTCCCCTGGGTGGTCAGCACGACATGGTCTCTAGAAACTAGGTGAGGCCTGAAAGCACACGTTCTTCTGTAGGAAGTTCCGGTTGGCATCCGCTTGGGGTAAAGGGAGGACATGGTGCTCTCAGGTCCCACCTCTGCCCAGGGGCATGCACACCTGGAACATGTATCACGGGCACCTGAGGCCTCAGGGGCCACCCTTGCTGATCCCTCGCTGGCTCGTGTGTGTTCTGTCCTTTCCTCAGGACCATGGCCATTACTGGTATTCTGTGCCTCCCCTTTATTACATACAGTCCCTACAAACCTGAATCTAACCGGGAGGGTTATTGGGTCTCAATCTGTGTTGCTAAGTAAAAGGTAAAAACACAGCCCCTGGAAAAAAACAAAGCTCCTCATCGGCCCAGCTGTCCACGGTATGATTCACACCAAGAACAATGAGGCTACAGGCAGAGGAGGCAAGGCTGGCATGGACTCATGACGCTGCCAAATGGAATTCTTCTTGTCTATGTGCACAGCGTGACAATCTACCAGACACTGGAGAATGCAAAAATAAATAAAATAGCACTTCGTTTGCCCTCAGGGAACGTATAATTTAAGAGAGAGAGAGACAGTTGGCTGCCCTACTCAGCTTCTGTTGAAGGGACTGCAGCACACGTGGCAGAGAACTACGTGTAAAAGCCTTTAGTGTGTAAATTTGAGAGATGGTTTAACGCTTCACTTTACCTTCTGCGGGACTAGAAACTAATTTTTACTAAGGAGCATTTTTAAAGCACTAACCATGTACTTTGGAGTTTGATTTCTATATCAAGCACTCTGTTCATTCTAACTGAGTATATTAATGCATTCATTCATTCGACAATATTGGGGAGTCCTGCACGGGCAGACAGCTCGCACCACCCTTTGAACCAGGCACACGTCTCTGCCTGTGGGGCTGACAGTCAAGTAGGAAAGAGATACAATCTACTAAGGAAATGGATAAATAAACTAATTTGACATTGTAAAATGTGCAACGAAGGAAACAAGCAAGGAGGCAAAAAAAAAATACAAAAAACAAAGGCATCTACATAAAAGAATGAAAAAAAGCAAAAGGACATCTTCCTGATTAGGTTTTTTTAAGAGAACTACAACTTCATACTACAAGTGAACCAAATACACCTTTTGGTCTAACAGAATGGTTGGTTGTCAAAAGCAACAGTCAACTAAAAGTGAACGTCTCCTTCAGGAAGATAACGCACAGAAGAAAAGAATGCATTACAAGTATATCAAAAATTGTGATTAGGACTACAGTTTTATTGTGAAAGCTTCAATAGACAGATTTTCAAAGTTTAAAGATATGGTTCAAGAAGAGTGACTTTTAAGAACTACCAGCTGCTGGATTGAACTCACAGTCACTACACAACATATGTGACACTAAACATGTGCTTGTTTGCAACGGCCATGTTTACTAATACTGGTAAGCTTTTTGCATCCAGCAGAAGGAAATTCAGAAACGTGTTTTTCAGTAATTTCTTTTTTAGAAGAAACTTTGTGCCTCAGATTAATAGCTTGGGCAACTTTCAAAAATTATTCTTTTTTGGAAGGGAGGCTATAGCTCAGTGGTGGAACACATGCTTAGCATGCACCAGGTCCTGGGTTCAACCCCCAGGGCCTCCATTAAATAAGTAAGTAAATAAATAAATACCTAACTACCTCCCCCTCCTGCATCCCCATTGCAAAAAAAAAAAAATTCTTTTTCAACTACTGAAAATGGTTAGCAATCTAGAGCAATAATTCTCATACCTTGGCACACCCTTGGGTCATTGGAGGCCTCCTGGTAACAGCCACTGTGGGCCTTGTTCCCACAGGTGACGCTGACTTGCTGGTTCGGGGACCGCCCTTTGAGAACCACTGGACTGGAGCATTGAAGTTGACACAATTCAAACACCATATTTAACCTCAGTAGACTTAAGATTAAAAGTAATTGTCTTAACCTCGTTTTGCAATGTCTGTTGCTTTGAAGCTTGATTAGTGAAGATAAAGTATGTGGAGTCCTTTATTTCCTTCATGTCACTTTCTTTCTTTTGCTTGGATCAAATCCTTATTCTGGGTACCGCTGAAGTGACTTGGGAAATTTTCCTCCTCATGAAAATTTTGAGGTGGTAAAGTTGACATTCTCAAAAATCATGAATAATTCCAAATAGGAATTTTTCTTGAAAGAAATCTTGGCATAAACAGAATTAGATAGCTAAATACTAAATACAGTACTCCAGTGCAATTTTGTGTAATGTTATAAATACTACTGTGTCAAACAATTTTACAAAGATTAAAATTATAATTTATTCTAATCTCAGTTATTCAGCCTCTTACTATTTAAATTTTATAAACATGTATTAACTCAAAAAAGATTATGTTCCTCCCAAAGTTATCTACCCAATACTTTATTAGTATTCATCAGAACCGTCAGTTTCTCTACTTGATCCTTTGAACATGCCAAATAATTATTTTTGTAATAAAATCAATTGCTTTCACAATAATAATTAGTTTGGTAGGCCATTACTTTGGCAATAATAAATATAAATTTCTACTTCATTCTTAAGAATGTCTCAACTGCTATATCAGAAAATGAAAAGCCTTTATACCATGAATTCTATCTGTATATGTCAATATTAAGATTTGGGTGAAAATTTATGATGTGTCTAGAAATCTGAGTAGTTCAAGACCTTGATTTGCTTAATCTCAAAGTTACTTAAGCCAATTAAGGTTCTTGGAAGGAACAATAGACATTAACAAACCTAGGAAAAGAGAACTAAATCACAGAGTTAAAATGTAAGACCATAAGGAGGAAGAGCACAGGCAGAAACACAGATCCGGACGAAATGATGGCACAGAACACAAACGCCCTTTCCTGAATCTGTGTATTCCTCCCTATGTGTCTTTCAGAAGAAGCGGACAGGGCCAAACACACTAGGCAAAATGATGTTTGCTTCTGAGGAAGGAGCTTTCAGCCCTAAACACTCACTTCCCCTTGTGCCTTCCTAAAACTCCGTGGGCTCCCAGCAAGTGTACTCTCTGAATATCAGACATTAGAATGACAATTTGCAGAAAAGCACAGTTATCAAAAAAATTCATTCTGCTTGAGCAGTGAGTGATAATTCTTTTCCCTTCACTGAAGATTTCCTGGCTCCTCAAGCATACAAATAGTTTTCAGTTAACAGGTAGGAGAGGGTTAACCAATAATGACATAATCCATCCCTACCCGCACTTTGGCCATCTTCTCTGCATTGACTTCCTGCCTCCTCAATTATCCAGCCTCCCGCACTACCCCTGGTCGTCAAGGTCCTGTCTCCGCCGTGCAGGACGCTGGTATGACTGCCCTAAAATACACCTGTTGCCGGCAGATTCCTGCAGGTTAATTTCCACTGCCAGAGAAATTGCTCTAAATTGCATTGACTTTCAATGGGTTCCCACTGGCAAACACCTGGAGGCGATCGCCTGCAGATGACTGCCCAGAGACCCAGGTGTGTTTCCGGAGGCTGCCTTGCCCCGGTTCATCCCTACGAGATGTCCTGGTGCTCAGAGTGCAAAACAACTACCCCAGGTTAATGAGTCACAAAGACATTAACATTCAAAAAGGCTCACAAAGAAAATGAAGCCTTAAAGGCAACAGCCTCCGTCAGCCAGAGAGGGGAGAAAACTTGCTCAGGAGAGAAGCAATAAGCAGAAGGTTTCATTCTAACAGCCATCCCTGAGCCTCTTAACAGCCCCTCCCCTTGATGGAAGCCAGTTTTTCAGCACCGGCAGGTCCATATGGTAACTGTCTTTCTGGATATTACTTGCTAATGAGTTGAGCGTCTACTTGTACACTTCTTCTTAAAGTTATTTTTCTTTTCTTCTTTTTTCCTCCTTCATCCAATTTCTGAATCATCTGATTTTATGAAGACAGATTCTAAGAAAATGGAGATGAAAGATGAAATCCCTAAACGTATCTGAATGCCACCAAGATTCTGAGAACATAATTTTGTATTATTATTAAATGGAAACATACAATTCTTGTATTTCTAATTATGATTTTCTCCTAAGTTGGCCACAGAGAAATTAGACCGTCTGCTGGAAATAAGACAACAGACATAAAAGAAATGGAGACTCGACTCGTTTTAAAGGTTGTCATGTGTGCAGGCTGTCGTAGTGTCTTGTGTTTGATGATGGTCACAGTTGGTATTTGGATCTTAGCCAAAGACTGGTTCTTCTGAATAGACAAGGGTGAAAACGTGGCGAAATGAATAACGATCATAATGATGGTCGCTAACACTGGCTGACGATGTGCTATGTGACCTGCGCTGTTTTACAGACTTTGTGGGTGAGCCCGTTCAGGTGGGAAGCGCTATCCGCAGCATTGGGGCGAATTTGATGGCTGTGTAAATTCGGGAAGGAGAGCGGTGAGGAGCTTTTGAACTTCTAGATTGTGAGCCACTCCGATATGTACTTCCCAGAAATGAGCTCGAGGAGACCCCAGCACCGGCTCCCCGCGACAGGGCTGTTTCAGCACAGGCTTCAGGATCCATCCGCTTTGATTTCCGGCTAGTCCCACTTGCTTCTCCCCTTGCTTCCCGTCTTAGCTGGGTCTGATGTGGTTGGGCGTTCTTAATCCGCAGTCCATGGCCTCGGTCATGATGCTGTAGCAGAAAGATCCAAGATGGCGAGTGAAGATGAACCGCATATTACACATACGACTGTGTGCCTGGTGGATGGCAGGCAGCCGTGCAGCTGCAGGGAATGAGTAGAGAAAGCCAAGGCCACCAGCCCGAACCAGGATCTGTCACTGGCGGTGCAGGCTCGTCCGCCAGTCAGTGCCCTGGCCCGGTGTCTGCTGTGTGGGGAGTCATTTATCTCAGCTCTTTTCCATTTTTATTTTCATGTTATGGCCCTTTAACTTCACTCTCTCTCTGGGAGCTAAGGGGAAGGAGGAGAGAGAAAGCAAAATGCAAAGCACATATCATAACCAGGCCAAAACAGTTTGAGACAGAGATTTTACAGATTTCAATTTTTTTTCAGGTGCTCAACGTATTGGCGCCACTGTTATTCTGATACTAGTTAATAAAGAGTTCACTAAGCAGTTTCATCGCTAGTCCATTTCCCTGTGTGGAACACAAGGTCCTGTCAAATCACTGGGTCACATTTTGGCAGTATTTGGAAAGGGGATAAAAGCAACACGAAGAGGCTCTGATGCTGGCCGCGCCCTTTCTTTAAGCGTGCCGCTCCTCCGCTCTAAGCCTGGAGATTGAGCTGACTGCATCAGGCCAGCTAACCAACACCGAGGACGCGCAGGTACCAGAACTTGTACGCAGACGAGCCAGGACGCAGAGGTTAGACTCTCACCTGTGCTTCTCACGCCAGGTCAGGTAGGAACCTTTGGAAGCTGTCAGCAGTCACAAGCATTCATGCATCAGCAGTCCATACCACTCTCTATATTCATTTCACATCCTTTGTTATCCACCTGTCTGTTGCCAGGACAAAGAAACATGAACTGAACACCTTCTTAAGGACTGAGCATTGAGAATACTTACTGAGTCTTGTTATTGAAAAAAAACAGCAATTATTTATTCTTTTAATAAACATGTAGTGAGTATCTGCAATGGCCAGTGTTTGTGTGAGGGGCTTGGGAGTAAATGGTGAACAAGACAGACCCAGTCCTTGACTTTAGGTAGTTTATCATGAAAGACAAATGAACAAATGGAATTGTTTTCTGTAACTATTTACTTTACCCAATGTTGCTGATAAAAATTGCAATTTTATTTTTGTTGTTTCTATAATCCAGTTCAACTATGAAAATGAAACATTTTTGTAAAATTGTGTTTTTTAATTTTTTCAACATTAAAAAGCAGCTGATTTTTACAGTTTGTTAAGGATTTAATAATAAAGGGAACAGAGAAAGTTCTCTTCAACATGGTGAATAATGAGAGCCTTCCAGGGACAGTGACTGGGGACTTCTGAGGACCACAGATGGTACGAATTGAGGCCATGGAAACTATAGTTAGTCATACAGACCCTCACACAGGAAACCTAAAGACAGAGGCCATGGACAATTTGAGTCTACATTAAGCTTGAAGAAAATTTGAAGAATGATACACAGAGATCATTATAAAAAGCTAAGTGCAGAATTTGGGTTTTGGAAAGTCTGAGAAAGAAACTAAGTTACCTAAAGGTGATTGCTAGGTACTTTATCTTCTGTTCTCCTGTTCTGAACTTGTCTGTTTCGCTCAGTAATAGTTGATAGCATGTGTCAGATAACAGAAAAAAAAATTAAGGTACATTTATATATTTTAATCTATTATACATATTTTAATATATATCCATGGGCAGAAACTCAGTTCCCTGGGCAAGGGGAGAGCTGGGAAACGTACTCCCTCCTCGGGCAGCCAAGTGCCCACGTAGAAGTCTACTGCCACAGAGATGGAGGGCATAAAATTTGGTAGACAACAAAGAATCTCCACAGGTACAAGGAATCAAATCGTAAAGAAGTATTTACCTTTAAACTTAACTTTATAAAAGTTTCTAGCCAAACGTAGCAGTTATAAATGGAAATACAAATTCGGGTTCCCATATTTTAGGATGGCTAAGGGTTTTGCTTTCTGCTCTTTTCCCAGCTCTTTCAGACTGAGCTTAGAAGGTGGTAGAGAGAGATAAAGATGGGCAGAAAGACAGCTGGGGGAAACTGCCTCCTGCTTTGTCAGGGGTTACACTGGGAGTCAAAGGAGAAAACCTGGGTTTTTGATGCCAGGTCTAGAATCGGTTCTTGTATTCTCAGCCCCACACAGCAAGCATGTGGTCCTTTTTCTCTTACTCTTCTATGATTTAAACTCTGATGCCTGTAATAAAAGTCATCTTTCATTGACTTGTGTATAATGAATGGCTAAGAATCAAAATTAGACCTATAGCAAGAACTAACAAGTAATACATTTGAGAATTACAATTATATTTACACTTACATAATGCCGATCAGTAACCTAGGTTTACTTGATTTATCGAACGAGCATACGTTAAGTCAAGCAAACGTATTCTAATTCCCCAAATCTTCTGTGCACTGGCAGGAATCCAGGTTTATGATGCACTTGTCTACGGTTTAGCCCTAACTGAAACTGCCTTTCTGCCCATCCCTCATTTCCTTCCAGAGAAGTCGGATCTGGTTGGACTTAGAGTCAAAGTGCCCTCCTGCTGACAATTCAGCTTTTTTCTTCACCTGCAAGTTCCTGTTGACTTTCATCCCTGCTCAACAAAGCATTTCCTTTTGGGTTTCACAGAGATTTTATTTAAAGTGAGATAATGTCTTTAATAACTTTTCTTTTTAGGAAATCAGGGCTGTGTTGCATATTTAGTAACCTCTGATGATCAACCAGAAATATGAGTGTAGTAAAACAAATGGAAGAGGTCAAGGTTGCTTATGTCTAGTGTTCACTCTGAGCAGGTGAGCGCTCCAGGTGAGAGCTTTTGGGAATTGCAGAGCTCCATCCCTTCCCTTGTCTCTCTGGTTTCCCACTTTACCTTCTTCTGATTCTGACATTTGACTCCCTTACACTTTCATCCACTCAGTAGGAGGGGCTCAGATAATGACTTTTCTGAGTGTGCTCACTGCCCACTTTATCTTGCATTATAAGTTCATAAATGTTTGAAAAATTTCCGGAGAGATCTATTCCTAAAGAAACAATCTGGGCTTAAAAAGTACTTTTCAGTTAATCAGGAACAACTGGACTGTCGCTAATTCTCAGGAGAAGGAAGGTTATGTTGAGGCTCAGCCAACAGGAGGGCACCAGGCTGCAGCACAGTCAGGAGCAGGAGCCACGCATGTCCTGCAAGTATAATCAGCAACGTCAAATTGGACAAAAGTATAACCCGGGGAACAGCAGGGTTGCTCCATCGCCATGTCCACAGTACTGGGATCTTCAGCCCTCCCATCTCTGGACCACTTCAGCCAGGACAATGAGACACTGTATTAGTAGGGTTTCTTGGTCTATGAGAGAAAGGGCTGGAAATAATTTGGGACTGTTGGTCTCGCAAAAGCGATGATGAAGAGGAAATGTAAAAATCACTGCCCTAATTTTCCTCAACAGGGGAAGAGATTCATGGTACCTTTCTTCTCGCAGGGCACTGGCTCAGGGTTCTACTCACTTTTCAATGATCAAGTCATAATGTCATTTTCATAAAAAGTCCCACTCCTTATGTTTTCAAGTTGTAATTAACTACTCATTCGTTGCAGTCCAGCTACACTTTTAAAAAAAATAATGCTTAATATATATACTGCCTTCGTTACAGTTAATTCTGTGGACATCCATGCCAGCAGTTGGCAAACTTTTCTGTAAGGGCTGGATAAGAAACATTTTAGGCCTTGCAGGTACACAGTTTGTATCATAATGACTCAGCTCTGCCTCTGCAGCTCAAAAGCATCCATAGAAAAGACATAAACAAGTGAGTGTGGCTGTGATCCAAGAAAATTTTATTTATGAAAACAGGTGAGCTATAGGTTGTTGATCCCTGACCTAAGCCAATAGTAAAATCATTTAGGGCAGAAAAATGTTTTATTATTCTTTGTAAACTATAGCAGGTTTGATAATAATGGTTACAAACCTGGCCTCTGGATTCAGACTCTTTGGGTTAAAATACCAACACTCAACTCACTAGCACTGGGACCCTGGGCGAGTCAGTCAACTGTTCTGTGCCCCAGTTCCTCATGAAAAACTATGATAAGAAAGAAACCTGCTTCGCAGAGTTATTGCAAAGGTCAGGTGAAATAATCTCTCTAATGTGCTGGCACATATTAAACACTCAGTAAATGTTAGGCATTAATATCTTTTACGGCATCGATACTTGATAGATCTTTGTTGAATAAATACACAGTGAAATATTAAAATCATTTTTCAAGTTTATCTGTAATGGATCAATGTTATTTGAAGACACTGAATGTGAAAAAAATCTATTAAAATATGTTAATTAAAGACATACTTACAAATATAGATATCTATAGTAATTTAAATTGTTTATCATCTTGAAAAACAAAAGCTGTTTTGAAGGGATGTAGAATGCAGATATGAAAGGGGAGCTAGGAAGCAGGAAAAGCCAGGGCTTAATTTAATGAGAATAAACAAAATCAATTCTGGAAATGTATCATTTTTTAAAAAACTGAAATATCAATAAGTTAATCCAATCAGAAGCAATAAATACAATTTTTAAAGAACAAATCAATGCCAGAATTCCTGATTATTTAATAAAGGTAAAAGATCAGTAGATGAATAGCTCTACCAAATCAATTTCTATGTTTATTCTAATAAAAATGTTGATATTTTGTGATAATTGTTATTTATGTCTAGCATTCTATCTCTAGCATTTTTTAATAAAAAATTGGTATACACAAAAGCTTGCTACATAGAAGGGAAACAAGATGAGAACATTCAAATCACATGCAGTGAAGGAGATTTTGGTCTTTTATGTGAAAATTTGTCCCATTTCCCATCACACACACACACACACACACACACACACATACACAGACTCAAATGTGTGTAAAGTTACTAAAATAATGAGGCATCCAGTCTTAAAAAGTACCATGAGGGTTGAGCTCCCTTGTGTGCCTCCCTAAGCATTCTCCACTCTTCTCTGCCCTGTTGTGTGACTGAGAGGTCAGCCTCTTGGGGACCGCTTGCTCTGGGCGCCCTTGCCTGCTGACTTCCGGTCTGTGGGACTAGTGGGGAGAGGCAGCAGAAGTCAAAGTGGAAAGAGAGAGAGGCCGGAGTGTTTCCTCATCCCTCCCCCACCTGTTCGGGAGCTGCGGCTCTGGTGGATCCTACATCCCTCCACAGTTACTGGATCCGATGCTGCAGCCCCACAGCCCCTCCCCCATGCCCCCGCCCTCACTGGGCGTTGGTCATGCTCTCCCGGGCCCCCTGCCCCCAGACTTAGGGCGGTCAACAGCTTCCTGCCACTGCCAGTCTCCTGGCACCTCAGCATTCCCTATTTATTCCCTTACCCTGCCCACACCTCTGCAGGTAGCCATTCACCAACATCTCCCAACTCTGACCCACACAAGAAGGACCTCCTAAGGCTACCAATATTTTAGCAAAAGCAAAATTGAAAGAGAGGTAAGAAGACAATTAACATTAATAAATGCACTGCAAGTTAATATGCTGCAAAATGTTCGTTTAGGGAAGTAATTTAACTGGGAAACACAACCAAAACGAAAAACCTAGGAAGTAGTAATAACAAACTTTTTGAATGTGCATCTGGTAAAATGAAGCTGCAGGGCTTGGATGAGCAAGATGAATCATTATTAGGTATGAGCTGATATGTAAAGTCAATTTCTAAGCATTTTCCTCCACCCTTTGATCTCAGGCATATCCTTATCAGCTCAAGGCTCTTAATAAATCAATCTCTGTCCTTGGAAAAGATCCTTGCTTCCCACCAAAACTTGGCCCCTCCTGCTGACCAAACCGTTTCTCCTGGCTCTGTCAATCTCTGGTTTATGAGATATAAACCCTGGGATTCCACATCCTATCCTCTTTAGGCTGCCCTGAATCTACTCCAGACCACCTTAGCATCTGTTTTGAATTCTAATTTTCTCTGTGCTCCAAAGCCATTGGCCTGGCCTGCCCACCGCCCAGTCCCAGTCCCAGCTGCCAGAACCCCAGCCTCATTAGTGTGCAAGATGCCCCCCATATGCACACAATGTCCACTTACCCAGGAAGGAAATTCAAATAACTCATTTTAAGGCACATGTTCAAAAAGTGCGGATACAAATGTTCTTCTCATTTCTCAGGGGGAGAAGTCATACATCAAAGGGTTTCAGGGAGCAAACCTAAAATAGAATCATATCTTCTCAATGATTTACTTCTCCAGATTCCATTTGTTAGAACAGTTGTCCTGAAATTCTTTTGCTCATGTTGTTCCTATAGTAAGTTTGGAAGAACTATGTCCCCTCTTGCAGATTTTACACTGACATCTCAAATTTCTCATCATAAGTTTCAAATCAGTTCATTTCTTGTGAATAATGAGAATTCACTGTAACTGGATTAAATATTTCTTAATATAATTCAATAAAATATATATTAACTATCTCATTAAATAAAGCTCGCCAAGTCTGACAGAAGTCTCATAAAATTTGATCTCTTTTATTCAATGTATTGTCAAATAAAGACAGATCTGGACTTCTGGTAATACAGACTGTTTGAAAAGACGATTGCAGTTGTGAGGAGGCTCAGACCACACCATCAACAAGCATTCCTAGCGTCAAAAAAGGGCCCTCTTCCACAGGGAGGAGTAAACAAGGATGGAGAGAACCTGAATTAGACAGTTGATCAGGGAATGTCACTTTGTGGTCAGTTTTGGGAAGGGGTCATTAAAAGAAATTGTTCCTTATTCTGAGGCTGGCTCAGGCTAAGGGTGGGTCAAAGTTCAAGGTCAAATGAAAAGCTTAACTATAGAAGTCGGGTCAGGTCAGGTTAACGAGCATTTTGTTCAGATTGTTCAGTGAGGACTAAAAGTTCAACAATCACTTATGAGGCAAAGAATGAAAATGTGGAGGCTCTGTGGCTGGCTTGTGCGAGTCAGTAACCTATACTGTTGCATAGATTCTGAATTCAGACTGCCCCCAAATGAATGGGCCAACATATCTCAGGGAAATGCAGGAAGTGCTATGTGTTTACCGTCCCTTGAGTTGTACTGAAGGGGCATCTCCTAAAACCAGTGCTTCCGTCGGGGCTGTGGGCGGCTTCAGGCCCCATGGCAACGCAGCACAGCACTAGCTAGAAAGGATGCAGACTCTGCCCTCCTCCTGTTAAGTGGGAGAACTGCTCAAAGCTGTGCTTGCCTGGCAGAGCCCAGAGAAGTCTTTGCGTGACTGTCTCTCAGGGTAATAAACACCACTTTAGACTACCAGTGGTTTCGCCCAAGTAAAATTTAGCTGATATTTTTATTATTATTCTTTAAATTTCTAAAGTATTGGATAATGCGATAGACAATAATAAATATGTTCCCTGTAACTATGTCTCCTTCTTTTAAGGCACATGTAGTCATACTCATGGGTCACTGGAGATGTATGTGGTGCTGAAAAACCTATTAGACCGTATCAAGACCTTAGAAGACAGCTGTGAGTTTTAGAAAATCTAAATGTATATATTCATTGTCATGACCAGTGGAAACAGGAAAGGAAAGGTCAGGGATCTGTGTTGTTGGTTATATTTTTCATTGGTTATCTTATCTAACACTCAACATTCTCCTTTGGAAGTACAGAATATTCTCTTTTCAAATGAGAAAATTCAGGTTCACAAAGGTTATCCAATTTGCTTTCGGTAACCCGAGTCAATGGAAGAACCAAGATTCCAAACAGTTTTGCATTACCCCAAATTCCAGCCCTGGTCTTTTACACCAGGCTTCCTATTTTAAAAATTTCTGAATTGAAAAGCAACAGACCTTGGTAAGGTGCGGTTCTTCCATTGCCCCCTGTACCACCCAGTACAAGTCCATGCACTCTCTGGTATTTGGTGTTCTTTGTCATAAGATGGAAATAGTATTGCATCTCTCATATAGGGCTGAGAAGGCAAAATGGGATAAATAAAGTATGTTAAAACACTTTGGAAACTCTAACGTTAGATGTTGTAACAAATCACAGATGTTGTCCAAGGACCACATCTAGTTTCCAAAATACTTACATAAAGAAGGTTACCAGTCCTCTCCCCTGCACACACACAAAAAGCAAATAGTTTTGGCTTTAGTGAAATAAACAAACACACACATCAATAAATAAATTCTGTATAGAATAGCTGCATTTAAAATACCATTTGCTGTATAACCACTGGATTTATACACAATTTACCAGGAAATCATCTATTTACATAAAGTGAAAACGTATCATTTAGAGCCAAAAAGAAACGGCTTTCTCTATATTCAACCTTAGACACAGTGCTATAGTGCTTCATTCTGGGTGCCCTATTATCAGAATATGTAGACACACCGGAAAGTGCTAAAAGACTCACAAAAATAATGGTGGAGATCTGAGGTGAGTGATTCATGAGGACAGATTAACAGAATTAAATATGCATGGGTTGGTGAGGCAAAGACTACCCAAAGGGCAAGATAACTGACTACTGATACCTGATGGAGTAAACATCAAAGCAGAAGAGAAATCATTTAGCAAGCTACAGGATAATATAAGTAATAGGGTAAATTTTTAAAAAGGAAAAAAAAAAAAGAAAATTCAAGCTAAATCTCATGGAAAAAAAAATTCTGGCAGTGAAACCTATTAGCCCGTGGAAGCGACTCATAACGAAATTTGAGGAAACACAACCCCTTAAAACATTTAAGACAAGGGAAAAAAGAGAATTAGTAGTTTATTATAAGAAAAAAATAGACAAAATTGACAAGGAAGACTCTGATGACTTAAAGGAAGACCTGACTGCCCTTGATCATATTTAGTGCTTTTAACAGTAAAATCTAAAAATTTTAAACTTTGTATTTTATTGAGGAACTATCAGTTATACATCAGGTTGCCTTCAACTATCCTTATTTACAAAACTCAATTCCAATAGTTTGATTGATGTTGAACTGAATAAATCCTTTATGTAACCAAATGCTAACGTAATTTCAAAATGTAGGCATTACAATGTCAAAGTTACTTTAAAAAATGTATTCCAAAGAAAAAAATATGAAAGAGTGGTATTTAAACTATATTATATTTAGAACTATTTTTAGGCATTTAGTCTCTATTTCACAACAGGGAGAACAAAATAATTTTACGAACATAATGTTCTATTATGTTACAGCTCAAAATTTTTTTATATTCATTTGCTGTATTCAAACTTTTGCAGTTAAAAAAATAAACTCTTGCAATTTTGCACAGTGAAAAGGGAGCTAAGTCTGTGGTCAACACATGTAATTTAAATTCGACTTTATCACATCTCTCTGATCTTCAATTTTTTTCTCTTATAAATCATGGACTATGTTAAACTGGCTCTGAAGTAATTGCAAATAAGAAAATAATGTTGCCTCTGAGAATGACACTTTAAAACCAACATTCTATAGCTCAGAGCAAAGACTCTAATGATATCTGAAGACACAGAACAACTTCCCTTGTAAATCCACAAATTGGTAGTTGAGATTATCCTTCAGCATCTTGTGAATTAGGTTATTCTATCGTGAGTATTTCTAGCTCTAGATCTATAAGGTTGGTTACCAAACACTTAATCAGGACAAATTCAGCAAAATAAGGACAGTAAGAAGGAACTCTTGGGTTGCCACCCAGTGGCAACTCTTTTTGCATCGTTACACCTAATTTTGATCGTCGTAACTCAAGGGAAAATATCTTTCATTGATCAGTAGAGAAATACCCAACGTTGGTCCCACGAACCATGTACTTCAGTTCTCAAACTTAAATGCCAGCCTGCAGAGGGCCTCTTGACCCTCTCCTTCCCCACTACATGGCCACATACACGCTTCAAATCTTCATCATTTCCCATCTACTCTTCTCCTAGCCCATGGAGCTGTTAATGTCTCTCCATCGTAAGCAGAAAGATCTGACCCATTCACAAGTATTTCAAATCTATACATTACTGAGGGATGCCATCAAGTTCTAGCACAGGGAGGAACCTTAAAAATAATTCAGTTTCAGATTCTCATATTACACATGACAGAGAAAAAGAGAAGAAAGAACACTTAAAAGCAAGTTATTCTAGAAATAAATGAATGTACCTCTTTCTTCCTATTTGAGGGGGAAGAAATCGCGAGGCTTGGACCATATGGACCATTGTTAGGAAGAATATATTCTAACGTTTTCGGATATCCCACGGGACTCTGAGCTTAGGTTATGAGTGGGTCTGTGTTTAAAAAAAAAAATGTGCTTGGCCTCTTGAGCAGGCAGGGACAAGGTGGGCTGAGGAAAGAGACAGCAACACTGCCAAGAGCTGAAACTCAGAGCTGGCTGCTGATGGATGTAAGAATGGGAAGACCTAATAATCAATTTTAAGTCGTGTGTGTTGCTGAAACATAAGTCCTCTCTACCTCCCAGAGGAGTCACTAAATTCTACTCCACACAAAAAGGTCTCAGAGTGCTTACTTGTCTTTGCATTTATCTTTGTTTTTGCTTTTGTTTTTGTTTTTGTTTTTGTTTTTTTGAGGGGTAGTGATTGTTTAATTATCTTTATTTTGTTAGACTGTAATTATGGATATTTCTTGGATAAAAAGGCAAACAGGCTGAATCCCATGCTGGTTTCAATACAGAACAGCGACAGCTCAGATGAGTGGTGGACAATTACAGACAACCAGTTAAACAGTCTTGAAGGGCAATGCAAGCTACTCCATCCTCCCTGAAACTTTAATAAAGAATGATAGAAACACAGGCTTAGAAGAGCCTTGTTTTAGTCCCTATGTGCTAAAAACCACAGACCAGTTAGCTTATAGACAACAGCAATTTCTCATAGTTCTGGATGTTGGGAAGCCGAGACCAGGGTGCTAGCATGGTCATGGGAGGGCCTCGCCTGGGTGGTACCTTGTATCCTCATACAGTGGAAGGGACTGGCTTGTTCTCTGCGACCTCTTTTATAAGAGCACTAATCCCATTCATGAGGGCTCCACCCTCAAAACCAAGTAACCTCCTAAAGGCCCTGCCTCGACACCATCAGCTTGAGCTTTAGGATTTCAGCATGTGAATGGGGGGTGGGCACAAACATTCAGATCATAGTAAGCCCTATTTTACCAGATTTCATTTGAATCCAAGTGACTCCTGTGTGCATCTGGGTTGTATTAAGTGGAGAGATTGAGACCCAAATTGTTCACTTGGCTTACCTAGGATTGCCCAGCACAGTTCAGGTTGGCTGATTCTCATGCCTTCTGTCCATTATAAGAAGCTAATTTCAAACCTCACATTGGTCAACGACAGCATCTGGAGTCCAGCTACCTGCGTGGGTTCATAGGTATTTGAAATTTTTGCTTGAAATGCTACCAGACCCCAGAACTGAGACAAAACCAGAGGGCCCTGGATTGCTTCCTTCCTTCAGCCCCTGAGCCATGGCAACTGCAGATGCACAAGCTTATTGGCAATTCAAATGACCATGGCCGGGGGCACCTGGCTTACTATTCTTGCTGCTCGACTCCAAACTGTTTCCTTTGATGGCAAATGTATGGAAGGGAGGGCTCCCTTAAGGTTGAAATGTACCACCAGGGAAGACTGACCCTCCCTCGGGCCCCGCTGCTCTGTGCCAGTCACTCCTCCTTCTACCCCTGGAACGACACAGCCCCTGACCATTTCCACCAAGCATGCAGGCACACTGGCCTTGCACTAGGCTCGTGTCTAGGTTTGGGTTCAATGGGTGGATGCCAAATTAACTCTTTCTAGAAATACAGGGACTTTTTGTTTGTTTGTTTGGCACGTACTCCACGTTTAATGCATACAGCTGCACTGAGAAAATATTTATTGTGAAGAACTCAAGAGAGGGCTTGCCATGTGATATTTTTGGCCTCTCCTGTGGGAAGAGAGGCAGGAGCCCCGCTCCTGAAGCAGGAGTTCCATGGCAAGGGACAGTTTCCTGTCTTGCACCAAGGAGTTCCGGAGCTCAGGGCGCCTTGTGTCCCAGATCAAGGGCAAGCGCAGTGGATGCTCAGGAGTAAAATCCTGCAGAGGCGGTGACTCTCACCACTCCTGCTGCCTGCTCCTGTATATTGAGCCCTAAAGGAATATAGAAACAAACTAAACACATTTTATTGGGTAGAATTTACACCAAGCTCCTGAGAATTGAGAAAGAGAGTAAATAACATTTTCCTTCTTTATTATGTTGGCTGCCTCTTATGAACTACCTCGTAGAATGTGAGGCAAGTATACAATCAAGTTCCAAGTAAATAACATCATTAATTCAAATGGAATAAAGTGTGAAACATGACCCAATCCAAACCATTATGTATTTTTTTAAAAAAATTAGAATGATCTCATGTGAAAGTGACAGGAACAAGCTGTAATTTAGAAATAGATGACTCATCCAGTGTTCCCAGGATAACATTTTTATGTACTGATGAAATCTATGCAATATATCTTCTTAAAAAAATAAACCTCTGCCCATAAAACACCTTTATTAGAGTTTACTGAGTTAAGCAGAAATGGCAGCTAACGTCTGGAATGCCTATTAAAGTGCAGGTCATTTGTTTGATAGTGATTATAGAACAGATTATTAAAAATGTGCAGTCACACAATGTTAACAATTCTCGCTTGATACAGATCCACACAGAAAATAAAACTTTTAAATTGTGGAGATTAAATACCCAGTAACATATTTATTGTTGCACAATGTATTGTTAACTGCGTTGACTACTCTTCAGTAAGGTGCTACGCAAATGAAAAATTAAGCACTGCAGAACAGAAAACAGTTTAAAGTCCTGAAGCAAGTTCCTGTGCATACAAAATAGCTTTGTCCTAGGCGATGTAACGTGGAAACACTTCAGTGAAGAAGACACCATAGCAGAATACTTGACAGAAAAACAAAGCCAAGACCAGCGCCGGAATTGCTAAACGAAGGAGCTGCATGCAAATACGGGCTGGTCTGATTTAACGGTATTGAAGGGCACATGTGGAGTTCGGGGAGACGATGAGATTTCACTGATACTGTCACTGTGTCTCAGCAATCAGAGGCACAAGTCGGCTGCTGTTGTGCTGTGAAATTCAAGAGAGATAATAAACTTCCAGATTAAAATTTCATTTCAAATTTTGAGAATTTATAAAAATGATTTCCTTACTCTGTGCTTCAGAAAAACATCTCTGGTGAAATCACCCTACAGTCTGAAATGTTAGCGTACAGTGGATTACATTTTTAGGGTTAATCAGACACTTCACTCAAACAGTAATCTCGGAATTCTTTGTCCTCATTGATTTTGCTCCTTTCCCTCTTTAAAACTCTGTGTTAGCAGACTTCCTTTTAGATGTTTGAGAAATGACAATTTCTCTCTTGTGTGAACTGGAAATGATTTTAAAAAAAAAAAAAGCTACCTCACTTTGCTGTCTGCCTAAAACACTTAAATGGAAGCCAAAAGTACCAAATTTTCATCCTTCTGCTACTGAAGTAGCCTAAGACATTGATGGGAGTTAGAACCCCACCGGGAAGGAAATCTCTGTCCAGAAAGTGCCGAGTTTGGATGTGCTCTCCTGTGAGGGTCTAATTCATTTGCTCAATCAGTTTTCTGAATTTCTGCAAGAGCTCAGTACTTGATGGGGTTAATCAAGGTAACTTTTTTCTTGACTCTCAAAACAAGTTTGGAATCAAGGGTCCAATCTAGGGTCTTCTGTGGTGAACTTCATTCTCATAGACGCCCCCCAGTATGTAAACCCCACGCACATGTGAGCCTGCCATTAGTTACACACTACTAGTTAGGCACTACTATAAGCTGGATTAACTTGGAACATCCTCATTCTTCATTCAGAACATTCCAAAACTGTGAATTGTCCAGCATCTTGGAGGACTTGAAAGGATGACGACTGTGGACGAAAAATGTCACCTGCCATATCAGTAAACGAAGGATGGTCCAGCCTTCAAGCCATCAGCCACTGCAGCCACCCCGCAATGATGCATCCTGCCGGGATTAAGGATGGAGAAAAACAGGATACTGACCCTAGATGGTTAAGATGCCTGCATATTAGAGGAATTATTTCAATGAGCACCGACTCTCACATCTTCCTATACACAGAAAAGCACTAAATTCGTTAACTTCAGATGTCTGTTTTTCTTCAATTAACAGTAATCTTTTAATGTTCTGAATACCTGGTTTTTTGTTGCAAAAACTCCTATATATCCTGGCTCCTCTCTTACAGTCCCTCAGAGCTGTCTGAGAGGCTGCCTCCCGAGCTTAAGTCCTCAACCAGTCCACCGAATAAAACATAGTTCTCAGCTTTTAGGTTGTACATTTTTTCTCAGTCAGCATTTCCTATAGCCTCTTCTTAGTTCAAAAGTTGTCACTTTTTACTGTAAAGATCATACAGAGTCAAGAAAATGAGCACTTTAGAAAGCATTCTCTTGGTGCCTATTTCTTGGAGTTAATTACATGGATTCTGCCGAGAGTGGACTTGGAGCTGCTTGACTGCAAGGAACATATTTCACTACATTTATGTTGAATATGCCTGGTGAATAGTAGGCACACAATAAATATTTGTCGAAAGAGCAAAGAATGAATGGATGACTATGCATTGCTACCTGCTTCTGTTTGCTCCAAGTGAATAGAGTAGTTGAGAACACTATCTTGGGAGTACAACACTGTAAGGTGGGGGAAGCGGGTTAGGATCAACAGTAGCTCATATCTCCTTTTGAAGAAAAACTTAGAAGAATTTGCACTGTCCGAGAAAAGAAGTCAAGAGACTTTTTGGACAATGATGCATCTGAAAAAAAAGTCTTTATTCTTGAAGCACTTAAAAGAGCTTGTGGAAAATACAAATCTAAGAGCTTGTCAAATTTGGTATTTCGCTGAATGCTGATCCTCTTTAGCCATCACTTTATTGTCTTGCAAAGTAGGGATTATTTTCCCAATCCTTACAGACTGCAGTTCAAATAAGACTGGTCTCCCTATGCTTATCTGTCATCAGGCAAACTTCCTACAGAAACGAAATATATACATTTATTTATTTATATATTTTCCAATGGCATAGCCTGGACCTTCTTTTCACTCAAACTATAAGGGACAGAATTGAGGCCCTGGAGGAAACTTCCACATTTTAGACTTTTCAGAATCCTAGAAAGGACACTTCATCTTTCTCCTCAAAACAAAAGCAAATATAAAACAAGCCAGCAGTGGGACATCATTCCCTTGACCT
Source organism: Vicugna pacos (assembly GCF_048564905.1). Taxonomy (NCBI): domain Eukaryota; kingdom Metazoa; phylum Chordata; class Mammalia; order Artiodactyla; family Camelidae; genus Vicugna; species Vicugna pacos. The sequence goes on from NC_132995.1 coordinate 72,898,537, forward strand.
ACTACTGCAGTAGGCATTCCTAAGAAAATTCCGACAAATGAAGAAACCAAGCTCAACTCTGGCCTCTTAATGAATCTGTAAAACTTGATGACAAGCTTTCTGATATAATACATTACATAGAAACAGTGGTTGCTACCATCATCCAGTCCTACTAGGACCCACAGCGAGATTATTTGCTAAAACATCAGTTGCGTAAAGCTTCTGATAAATGCTAACACAAGGTACAGATGTACAAACTCAGGTGTAAAGTAAAGAGAAATTGGGAGAAGGAGCTAGGTGACTACCCTGTTGCAACCCCAAGTAATCTTTGTTTTTCACTTATTGAAGAAAGAACTCAGTAAGTAATTGCTTCTGCCCTATTTTAAAGACTTGTATTAGGCATTTCACAGTATGGAGAAAAGTATATTTGCATCTTGTAAAATCAAGTGTGTTCCTCTTCCAAACAAATGAGTTTCTGGGAAGCCAGTGTCAGTCTTGTTCCTAAAACAGTGTGTGATATAGTTTGTCACAACAAATCTTTCCAAAAATAAAGTGAAGTACATCCCCAGCATTTTAGAATGTAATACTGCTTTTAGGTAGGAAAGTTAGGGACCAGCACACATTTTACACCTCCAGATTGCCTTTTTTTCAAATATCATAGCGTAACAACGAGGATGCAAAATAGCTTGTGTAACTGAGTTTTAAGCTTCTGCTTCTACAATAGTCTTTAATCATGTAGAAAAATTATGTTAAAAATGTCCTTCTAATATTGAGTAACAGCTGTGCTGCACATTCTGCTAGCACTAGCAATTCATAAATTAAAATAACGGGCAATTTTGCACTAAATTTATGTCAGCAAATGCCTGGTCAATGTAGGACAGGATGTTAAATCATAAACATTAAAGAAGTTTTCCTAAACAAAAGACCAGCCCCATCAATTTCAGTGGTTTAAATAAATGGTTAAATAAACCAACCGGTGTGTTGTGAGAGGTTTGAATTTTTTCTCCTTAAGAAATCTGAACAGATTACCCTTAATTCGCAGTTAAAATGCTCCTGACTGCTGAGTGATGGACAGGGGGCAACCGCAGATCTCAAAATGAGACAGGCTGCTGCGTTTCCCAGCTAGAATGCCCGACGCTCTGCTTTGAAGAGGCCGCTGTGCAGGGAGGCAGCCACTGATCTGCGTGTTTATTTCTAAATTCGTGGTGCTCCCTGAAAGTAGCGTGCTCTGTTATGCTCTCTTCCCACAATTCCCTGCTAACATCTGCTCCTAAGGAAGGATCAGTACCCCTCCCACTTTTTGTGTGTGATCAGATCGATAAAAGAAGGTATTCCAAAAGTTTGTACAGCAATTGAGTTTTCTGATTTTTAACCGGTTCCTCTTTATAGTTTCTATTTCCTTTTTATCATTTTCTGCATTTCTATTGAGTCTCTCTTATTTCCTTCAGTGCTTTTATCACCCCCTCTTTGAAGTCAGGATCTGGTAGACTGCCGAGGTCTGTTTCGTTGTTTGTTCTCTCAGGGGATTTCTGTTGTTCTTTTATTTGGGAGTGGTTCCTCTGCTTCTTCATTTTACTTGTATTTCTCTGACTCTATGAACTTAGGAGTAACTGTTAGCCACTGTGGTCTTGAAGGACTGGTTTTTGTTTGTTTGTTTTTTAAGTGGGAGCATTCCTGTGTGGACTGAGTGTGTCTAATAATTTTGTCACATGGGCTGTTTTAGGATGAATGGCCACCACATCTTTCCTCCGTGGGGACTGGCTGTCATCCCCTTGACTGAGGATGTGGTTGGTGTTGTGGGGACCAGAGCTGCCCTGGTTGTCGAGCGGGGATTCCTTTCTGTTCTGTGGTTGTCACAGTCCTAACAGGGGCCCGTTCTGCTCCCTTGCTGTTGGAATAGAGGCTTCCAGACCTGTTTCTGAGCTGCAGTGTGTGGTGGGTGGGACTGCAGCACTTCCGCTGGGACAGGAGCCGCTGAGTTTTCCTCCACAGGCCCTCTGTGGTGTTTTCTGTCACTTGTTACACGGGCTCACAAAGTACACCTTGGTACACTGCCCCTGTTCCTGCCTCAGCCTTGGAAGCATCAGCATCTGGTGTCCCCCAGGTTCTGTGCCTGCAAAGCCACGTGCAGATCTGCCGATGTCAGGCACTCCGACCTGCCGTAGCACACGTGTGCTCACATTCCTGGATCCACCTTGCACCACGGGGTCAGCTCAGACCCCAGCCCCATATCCATTTGCAATACACAGCCTCTCTGTTCACACCAAATCAAACCCATCCCTGCCGTCCACCAGAGCTCTGCTCCTTTGTCTCAGAAGTGCAGGTCCACTGAGGCACCGGCATTTCAGACTGTAGAGTGGTTTCACCAGACAGGTTTTTCTAAAGCAGAGTGAGTAAGGCAATCTTTTCTTTTAATTCTAAAAATATGAATAAAATCATAATAATATATAACATACATTATACATTATGTATTATAATACATAATAATGTTATAATTATACATAATTATACCTAACGTATAATAATGTTTCAGTCATACATATACATACATATATTGGTTTTCATATTCTTTTTCATTATAGGTTACTATAAGATATTGAATATAGCTCCCTATGCTGTACAGTAGAAACTTGTTGTTGATCTATTTTATATATAGTAGTTAGTATCTTCAAATCTCAGACTCCCAGCTTATCCCTTCCTACCCCATTTCCCACCTGATAACCAGAAGTTTGCCTTACGTGTCTGTGAATTTGTTTCTGTTTTGTAAATACGTTTGTGTCTTTTTTTAAAATTTTACACAAATAAGTGATATTATATGGTATTTTTCTTTCTCTTTCTGGCTTACTTCACTTAGAATGATGATCTCTAGTTCCATCCATGTTGCTGCAAATGGCATTATTTTATTTTTTTCTATGGCTGAGTAGTATTCCATTGTGTGTGTGTGTGTGTGTGTGTGTGTGAGTCTGTCTCACAACTTTTTTATCCAGTCATCTGTCAATGGACATTTAGGTTAGGTTGTATCCATGCCTTGGCTATTGTAAATAGTGCTGCTGTGAACACTGAGGTGCATGTGTTTTTCTGAATTATAGTTTTCTCCAGATATACACCCAGGAGTGGGACTGCTGGATCATATGGTAAGTCTATTTTTGTTTTTTAAAGAACCTCCATTCTGTCCTCCCCGGTGGCTGCATGAATTTATATTCCCACCAACAGTGTAGAAGGGTTCCCTTTTCTCCACATCCTCTCCAGCATTTATTATTTGTGGACTTTTTAATGATGGCTATTCTGACTATATAAACTCAAAATGGATTAAAGACCTAAATGTTCGACCAGATACTATAAAACTTCTAGAGGAAAACATTGACCGAACACTCTTTGACATAAATCACAGCAATATTTTTTTGAACCAAATCCTGGATTAATGGGAATAAAGGCAAAAATAAACAAATGGGACTTTATTAAACTTAAAAGCTTTTGCACAGCTAAGCATACTATCAACAAAACAAAAAGACAACCTACAGAATGGCAAAAAATATTTGCAAATGATGAGACTGAAAAGGGACTAATTTCCAAAATATATAAACAGCTCATACATACAGCTTACGTTTTAAAAAAAACAAACCAAATGAAAAACAAAAACAATAAGCAACCCAATCAAAAATGGGCAGAAGACCTAAACTGACATCTCTCCAAAGAAGACATCCAGATGGCCAACAGACACATGAAAAGATGCCCAACATCACTAATGATTCGAGAAATGAAAATCAAATCTACAATGAGGCACCACCTCGCAAGAGCCAGTACACACACACACACACACACACATATATACCGGCATACATGCACAGTGGAATACTACTCAGCTATAGAAAAGAACAAAATAATGCCATTTGCAGCAACATGGATGGACCTGGAGATCATCATTCTAAGTGAAGTAAGCCAGAAAGAGAAAGAAAAAGACCAAGTAATATCACTCTTATGTGGAATCTAAAACAACAAACAAACAAAAAAGATAAAAATGAATATATTTAACAAAACCGAAACAGACTCACAGAAAATAGAAAGCAGACTTTTGGTTACCAGAGGAGAAGGGAGCAGGAAGGGATAAACTGGGAGTCTGAGATTTACAGATGCTAGCTACTATACATAAAGCAGATATACATACAACAGGTTTCTTTTGTATAGCACAGAGAACTATATTCAGTGTCTTGTAGTGATCTATAATGAAAAAGAATATGAAAATGAATGTATGTACATATATGAATGACTAAAACATGCTTTGCACCAGAAATTGATGCAATGTTGTAAACTAAATATACTTCAATAAATTTTTTTTAAAGTTTGTTCATACAAATAGTGTAACTTTGTTGAAAGAAAAAAAAAAGTAAATGGTGTGTGGAGGGTGAAGAGAAATCTCTATTAGAAATATAGCAGAAATGACGTGCTTTGTAAAGACAAATCCTTGACAAAAACCAACCACTGAGACAAATTCCAATCGTCATTGAAATCCGAAAGGAAAGCAGTCTTTAGTAAATCTGGTTTCAAGGACACATTAAAATCAATCAGGAAAGAGTGTAGGCTGACTTCAAACTTTTTCAAAGCCACATGCACTGTCAGAAGACAAAGGAGCAATTACTACGAGGTTCTGAGCAAGAGTGTGGCCCCAAATATTCGACCCAGACAAGGTATGAGTCAGGAGAAATAGCAGCCAAAAATATCCTCAAACACGCTTCTGTACTTCTTACACAAGTCAGAACACAGTCAGAGGTCCCACGTTCTCCACACGGACCTGATGAACACTTTTTATGAAAACTACTCAAAAC